>NC_071976.1:28883062-28908714 GCF_026283585.1 Hylaeus volcanicus
AGAGAGAGAGAGAGAGAGAGAGAGAGAGAGAGAGAGAGAGAGAGAGAGAATAACAGTGTCCTCCTCCGAAAAAAATAAGGGTGGCACATGGATACCTGACATTCGGTCTGTCTGTCTGGAGTTGAGGACCTAGACCAACGAGTAATATAGATGGGATAATTGCAGATAATTTGCGGCGTCGATTGCTACGCGTTCTCCACTTCAGCCACCCTTCTCTCGTCAGCCACGTCCGTCCCCTCATTCTCCAATTATCGTTCCCCTTGCTTCCTACCTCACCGTTCCCCCACTCGAGTTTGCCTGATTTTGCTCGTCGAGAAGGAACAGCTTTTTGCTCGCAACTCCGAAACCTGGCGATCATGGGAATCATTTACATGAAGCTATAACTTATAATCTGCGGACTTCCAGCGCCGTTGTTCTTGCGCATTGCACACTCGAGAACTCTCCTTGCAGTTGTACTTTTCGGTTTTTCCGACTACCAATTCTTGGGTACAAGTAACCCCGCGCTTTTTACCGTACATGGTAAACAAATTCGCTCGCGTAACACGTGCGCCATACGTAGTTGGTTACAAATTCGGAAAATGTAAACAAGTTGACGTTTGTTGGAAAGTGGTTAGGTTTTTTTTTTTTGTTAATTATGTAGCACGCCTGAAGGATGCGATACAATGCCAATGCCTTCCTAAACAAACTTTCTTGCACACTAAAAGATTAACCCTCCTGTCACGCCTAACAAACAAAAATGAAGTCAATGGCTGCATTAGTTCCAAAAAAACTTCCTTGTAACATTTTACAGGAAGTGGCCCAGGAGCGGCGTTAATCAATATGATCTAAGAGCTTCATACACCCCCGAGCGCGCTTTGATTCGATCTAATGAAAACTAGGAGCGGATGCGTAAGAAAAATATCGTCGAATGAAGTAGCGGCGAATGTATCAAAAGTTTTCGAAACAGAACTCAGCGGGCGTACAATCTGTCGCCATTCCCTTCAGAAGCAAAACTTTACTACTCGGATTTGATCTTGGGAATGGTCAGATGAAATTGCTCATAAGCACACCGAACTCTTCCCCAGCGGTGGGCGAGCAAGTGCGCGACTTATCGAAACTCTTTCGAAACTTTTGTGAGAGGTCTTTTCCTCGGCTCATCACTTCAGGTTCCCTCCCTTATTGACTTTAAGCCCGTCCCTTGCAACCTTTCCGTTACCTCTGCCACTTTCAACGGTCTGACCTCCTGTTACGTTCCTTTATTTCTCCAGCTCGATCTAAGAAGTTCTTTCGCAGGTGCGTCGCGTACTGTGTCGTCCGCGCATAGATTCGAACTATTAGATTGGCAAAAAAAAAAACAATTAAAGAAGATGATAACTTTTAAATTCATCGCTCAACGTTTGAAAAATTTGGACTGTTTAACAATAATTAATACACGCGTAAAGTTTCAAAACGATCCGTAGCATAGTTTTTCGTTCGAAAAACAACACTTTAACATAAATGTTTTTGCACAGTTTATTCCTCTTTAACAACGATCGATGTTTTCCCGTTGAGAGCTACTGTATTACGGGAAACAGGAGAAAGAGAATGCGTAAGATAGATCCGCGTCCAGGTAGCCGTGTCAGTCACCCACGTAGTGAATTAAATAGACCATGCCTGGTCCAATCCCCGGCTTATTGGACCCGTCTCCCTCGGAAAGTGATCAGAGTTTCACTTACTGCCCTCCTGGCCTCTCTCGAGGGCATTGCGTTGATAGTCGCATCAATATCTCTCGGTATACTCATGGTAATGTCTCTATCACGTGAACGTAATCACTTTCTAATTATCATTCCCGATACGCGGCGGGCGCCGGCGCTACCGTGGTCGGATAGATGACAAATAAAATGATATCGAAAATCAATTTTAACACGTCCAATCAATTTCCTGTGCGCTGATAGGAGATGTTGAAACTATGATAACGTTTAACGTAGTAACAGCGGAATTTTAGGGAAAGCGGTTTATCGACCGGTAGGTTTATTGCTTCGCAAATTGTTTTCACAGTAACGTTTCAAATCGAGAAATAATCAAATCTATACATTGTTTCGGACTTTTCCATTTTTGTCCAGTTTCTGAAAGGAACATAGTGTCATTCTGCGAATAAGCTGAAAAATCCAACCGAAGGCACCAACGTTTGACACTATTGGTAGAACATTAGAAAAAGTAGAAACGGGAAGAAAGGGCGCTCCATTTTCAAAGGCTGGTAATATACGAACTACTTGGATCGAAACCATGACACCACCTTCCTTCTACCACCTACCCCCATCCATGCCAATCGGGGATTTAGTAGCCAATTTCCAAAGTGCGAAGCGTTGCTGCTACTTAGGCGTTATTCGCTTTTAGGAGATCGAATGGCATGACGGAATGCAAGAAGAATTGGAGAGGGGAAAGAAAGAGAGGTAACCGGGGATTGCAGATGAAAATTGGAAAATATAAGTTTCAGTTTCAATTTAAATAGTTGTTACTTCGCGCGCGCGGGGGGGGGGGGGTGTGCAAAATCTCCCCCTTGGACCAACTACTTTCGTTTCTTGAATTCCACCAGGCACGGACTTACGTTTGCGTTTATACACATGCACCGAAGTGGAAGACGAAAAAGGAACAAACCAGGGATGATTCTGCGAAGGGAGATAGTTTCTTGCTGTAGCTGAAATCCAATATTCGTACATCGAGAAATCTCTGAAGTTCCATCTACCACGCAGAAATTTATTTGGTATCACATTCTGCTTGGTGTTTTGATATCTCGGCAATGTGAACGTAATTGCAAACCAGAGATAAATAAATATTTTACAATTAGAGAAAATTCTCTGTCTATACGCAGTTGACGTAGCCAAATTGAAGAACTTTTTTCAAGATTTAAATAGATATTTTGATTCAATACGAAGGAAAGTTTTGAACTAAGCGAACGAAATGATCTAGTCACATCGGTACTATATAACGTGCTTCTTTTCTTCTTCGAAGAGGTGTTGAAGCTTCGGTGGGCTACGGACCACACTTTGAGAAACATTGCCACGAAGGATCGCAGCGTTTGACATTTACGGCGCGTGGACGCAACCGCAATTTGTGTCTCTAGCAGAAGTTCGTGTTTATTACATCGCGGCGCTTCGCAAGAAGACGAACGACTGCTTGTTATGGGGAGAGCGAAACACGCCTGTTTACCTGAAATAATCGGCAGAGGTGAAAGTGCGCTCGGTGAAAAATTCATTAACGTGCAAATTGAAAGGCGCCATTAGGCGTCTCTATCAAGCGCGGATCCTATCCTTTTCTTATCCCCGTGAACGGAATACTGGCTGGTGCAGGGCCAAGTCAATGGGCGGATATTAAGAAGCTTGGAAATTTATTAGATTCTTTGGTGTCTTCGATAACGAGTCTCCTCGTTTCACGGTATTAAAAAGGAAAATGATTGATCGAGATCGACCGCGTTAATGTGATTTAAAGATTAATTCTACTGGAGGAACACAAAGGTAAGAAGTAGTTATCGTCGATTACTCATCTACGCTTCGTTCGAAACGCATCATTCCACGGAGAAACACTGTGTAAGATGCCACAGAACAGAATGCGCCACAGAACAAAAAGAAAGTGACACTTTGCGTGAAAATGAGGAACGATGATGAATCGCAGAAATATTCGTACTACCTTAATTGCTTACTTCAAACGGTTGGTATACTGATATAACTGCAATACTTAAAAAAAATTTCTCAAAAACGTGTAATACATAATTGTCAACTTAATGACGATATGAGGCATGAAGCATTTGATCCTGATAACTATAATCTTTTAATTCAATGTAATCTCACGATCTGTAGTATGTAATTTTCAATAGGAAAAAGTGCAGTTCAATTTACGAAAACGTACGAAATAATGCGCATCTCGAAAAGGAATTTGTAGCACGCTAAATCGACCTGACATTCATTTGATTCCTCCAGAAGTTCGCGGGCTCTGATTCATTCGTAACGTTTAACGTCGCAACCGAAAATTGCTGTAATTTACGTAGACTCTCAGCGTTGCAAACTTTCTTGTTATATTTCATGGCTTTCGCTTCGATGACTTAATGGAAATTTAACGGCAATGCTCGGTAGTGTGATTCCAGACCTCATTTCCCTTATCACCTGAAAATCCTGCGAAATGTTATTGCGCGTGGAAGTTGCGAGTCCGGTAAGAAGACTTAGTTTTTCAATCTCCGAGTTCCTAGAACTTCGGCTCGTATACATATGCAAAGCCGCCTTTTGCGAGCAGAACAGTGTTAAAAGTTGCGTGAATGCACTCCGCGACAAACTGCAGCGTGACTTGGTTGCCCACAGTAATTAGCGCTATAGCGTATAGAAAACTTTGGAACTCCAATTATTTTTAACAAACAATGAAACGGTTACTTGTGCCACGACACACATTCCGCACAGATTATAGCATTCAACAGTGAACCGAATATAAATATTACAGTTACGTTTTGACGACAGCATTTTTAAAAATACAAAATATACGTAGAGCTATACTTATGCTCCACGGTATAGTAGCTTCCACTCGCCTTAGCACTACACAGACCTTCATTGGTCCTTTTCGAGTAGCTCCTTTGAGTTTGACAATTTCCGAGAACAGAGTCTCTCTACCCTCTACTCGATTCATGCGACCTAGTGACTCCGATTCGATCGCAACCAACGAGACGCAACCGCGCTCGCAAGACGATCTTTTCGTCTACCAGGGCCCTAAAATCGCCTGATTCGATAGGGCCGTAAACACGCCGACGAATCCAGCGACATTACGTGGAATTTGCGCCAGAAATTACGAGAAGCCGTGGGTCGCCGTTACAGTCGGTTGGCTCGTTACAAAAACGATTTAACCTTCGTTGACCCCGTGGCTCCGTCGGGCCACTGGCATGATACAATACCGACTGCTTTCTTTTTTGGTCGTTACGTTATACCGCATAAATGCACGTATGTACGCGGCACGTTGAAGTGAACGTGCGTGCCTTGTGCATATATATATATATACCTACACCAACGTACGCGGCCGATTGCGCTCGTGTATAGGTGAATATAACCGAGTGTACGAGTGAAGGCGGCGGGTGTACAAGCTGAAGCACGAGTCTGCTATTAATACGTGCTTCGGTCAAACGATAATTAGATGGACGTACCCTTACCGGAATTGGAGTAATTAGATTTAATTGGTGTGAAAGGGCACCTCCTCTCTTTCTCTGTACGAGTGTTCGTCCCGTGTCTGTAGTTCTAACTACGCTCCCGTAGTAGTTATCGTCGGTTGAGTTATTATTCGAACGGTTTGTCACGATCCTTGCAAACGAATGGCTTGTTTTTAACGGATGGTATCGCACAAATAACGTACTTAAGCCTTGTGTCAAAATCGCTCACGGTTATTCGATAACGTAGTTAGCCCAACTGTCCTGTTTGGATAAATTTCATATAGCATCTTAGGTGTTTTAATAAACGAACAAATTTACATGCTTGATGATGGGTTTGATGATGGATAAAACGAGTACTTGAAACCTGAAACTAGCCCAACTGCAACCTATATTAATTAATCGAAAAATTAATCACGATACGATTATCCTAACGCGATTATATAACGATTCTAGACTTCGATTACAGCCAGATTATCCGATTGTATAAAATCAAAATGTTTTGATAATTTGGAAATGAAACCAGGAATAGAATTTGAAGCGACGCGAATTGACGTCAGCGGTCGCGAATGTGTTAATCATTGTTTCAATCGATCCCAGTCTCTCCTACTAACTTCTATTAGCACGTTAATTTAAGTTACAGAAATATTTCCCAATCGTTTTTCGATCAACTCCAAGCAGCATGTCCGCGTATCGCCTCGCGATAGTTTGCAACGTTTCGCGATGTTAAAATTCCACGAAACTTCGGGCGCTTCCATAGTTTAGAAGTATTTTAATCTTGTCGGTTACGATAATTAATGACGCCGACTCTTTACGTACTTTCACTTAATTTGCAAGCGACTTGGCGATAAGGGTCGACGAAAGATTGGGGGAGAGGGTTTGACGGTAAAAGAGGGTGGAAAGAGCGAGACAGGTCGCGCATGGTTCAGCCGGTTCCTGAATGCCGTGCGAACACATGCCTCCCGCGGGATAATCGAGAGAGACCATGATGGACGATGCATTCTTTCTCTTTCCCAGCGGAGATAAAACGAAACGATGGGACAAATGAGCTGAGTTGCCGCTCTAAAAGTTTTTCAGTGCGTAATACGCGACCGGAAAAAGCAAGAGGGATGGGCGCTGGAAAACGGAAAGGCGGCCGCATTGTGGCGCATATAGGGTGAGCCACGGAACTAGGACAAGTTGTATTTGTGTCACTGTATGGTCCGGAGGGAAGCACTGAGCTCGGCTCTAGAAAGGAAGGAAACGTTTCTCGTTCGAAGCAAGCCGTATCCTTTTATTCTAATTTACTCACGTTTGCGTCCGTTGGAATAATGATGCGATGCAATTTATAGGAACGCTCGTATAATAAAATTGAACATTAAAAGATATTAAGCCCTTACCCGCTCGGAAGCTCCAGGCTCGCGTCCATTCGTGCGGCTCCGCTTCGATGTTTAATTAACAGAGACGATTGCGACGCGATGACTCGAAGAGGCTTTGCGAGATGTATACGTTAACACGTTGACCATCGCGTTACCCATATATGACTGGGGGTGCTTTTCACTGAAAAACAAACGAAATTAATGTTAAATGTTAAGTATCAAAGAAAATATATTTGAACGAAATTGTTATACTTCGATAAAGTTATAAAAACAAAACCGTAATAAATGTTTGCCTCTATTATTACGAATTCGGTTCAAATTTATGGGGTTGTAAAGCACGATACTTAATTTAAAGGCACTCAGAGGAGGAACGTACACGCAAACTTACAATTAGCTGAGAACAATCAAACATCTCGAGAACCGTGAAGAGTACAGAAAAATGTATCAAATAAAAGTTGTATTTTCAACGATACCAAGTTATATGTAACCATAGGTTATATTTTTTATTGCATTATTTCGTGGATGACATCGAAATATTAAAAAAAAAACTATCTACGTAGTGATCTCATAAATTCGTGCTGCGGACTGAGCTAGTATTTAATAAAAAAAAAACGTCCGAAAGGTGGGGAAATATCGTAAAAACGAGAGAAATTACCTTTTCTTATACCAAGGATACCAAAGTATACGCTTCATATATTAATTCGAGTAGCAGAAGAACAAGTGGCATGAACTTATGGGACGACCTAATGCAATATGCGAAATTATGTAATTATAACCTACTAAATTTATGTAGCTCTACCATGTAGCTCTCTTGCACGACAAAAATTGGATATTACAATTTCAGTAAATCGAGTTAATGGTTCTTAAGAGGAACAAAGAACTTTGCTTCTAAATTGCACGATAATAGTTCACCTATTACAGAAGTTATAGAAGTTTAACAATAAGTTGGAGCATACTGTTGCGCGCGATTCAGGAAACATGTCAAGCGCAAATCCGGCGGTGTTAAACTTGACGTGGTGTTAAATACTGCCCTAATTTCAATTAGTAGAACTTTAATATGAAAGTTTCGTTAAATGTTCTTAGACATATCGCAAATAATTAAAGACAATTTACCGAAGAAAAGAGCGGCCTTCTTCCATGAAGTTCCAGAGGTCTCTACGAGCCAGAAAACACATTCTAGTTCCCGAGTCATCGTCACCAGCTACTCGACATCACATTCAGACATAACGGATGAGGAACAACCGTAGCGGTCGTGCGTACCAACGCCACAAATACGGAATGGGAAATGGCGGGCGGGGGAGAAGAGAAAAATCCCCAACCAGACGAGAACAGAATACGGGTCACAATCATTTGTGCGTTTGCGCGCGTATAATCCGCACCCGATCTGCTGTTCGGATTGTTCGTGCGTCTACGCGCGTCTATGCGCGTTTATGTGGATCTAAAAAACACCTGAACACGTATCCGATGTGCGAAGGCCTCGTACGCGCGTTTATGGACCCGTAGATCTGCAGCCAATGTGCGAGGGAACATCTGAACTCTGCAGTTTTAGAGTTTGTTAGCCGACGAACTTGTAGCAGAAGCCACTAGAGAAGGAACCACTGGAAGTGTAAGTTTGACCTTGTAACTTATTAACGTAGTACACTCGGAGGAGGAAAACTCCCTTGCCATGAGTTTAGTTTGGGAAGAGAATTTAAACTAGGATTCTAAGTGTCCCTCGAGAGGTTAATTTTTTGGTCGTCACACCAGAAAGACCTCTTAATGGACTAGCGGAACTCGTCGTTGATATTCTTTGCGAGACATCGACTCGAATCGATCATGGTAAAACACGGCGCGGAAGCTACCGATGGCTAGGTAAAGTCGTAGAGATGTCGACAAATCTGAAGTTGAAAGTAGAGGAAACTGTCGGAAAAGGAGAAAATGTTCGCGTAAGAAAAATAGAACCGTCGACCGAGACGACGAATTCCCTGGAGCTGGAGGAACGACACCGGCAGCTCACCTCCTCCGTAGCTCTTCCTTTGTATATTCGAAGGATTTCCACTAATGAAATAATTAAAATTACAGAGCCCTATGTGAAGGCGACGAAGACAAGAAAGGGAACGGTATAGACAATTGTTAGCTAGGAATCTCCAAGTACTGGTTCTTAAATCGTTGCGATTGCAACTCAATTTTCAGGAAATTGGAAATTATAGAATGTGCCAAAGTCGCTAAGTTACATTCCCGTTGTGCCTGAAACTGTAGCAGTCCTTTTTCAAATTACACAAATGCTTCGACGTGCCAAGGCACGTTACAAGGCGAGCACGTTAATCTATGGTTGATATTCGTTCGTGTTGAAAGCCAATTACGAAGAGAAATACCGTATATTTTGTTTGTACTGACGTACACGCACGAAAGACGTGGGATTAAGCACAATATCCTCCGTGCGCTCAAGTTGAATCAAGCGAACCGAAATCTTG
This sequence comes from Hylaeus volcanicus, assembly GCF_026283585.1. Taxonomy (NCBI): domain Eukaryota; kingdom Metazoa; phylum Arthropoda; class Insecta; order Hymenoptera; family Colletidae; genus Hylaeus; species Hylaeus volcanicus. Next base: position 28,892,011 of record NC_071976.1, read on the forward strand.
GACCGATGGAACGTTTCTCCGGATGTGCGCGGGAATAAAACGTTCGGAATCGACTAATAGCTATACGTGTATAATATATGCGGAATACTAGTCTAGCATCAGGGGGCCGCCAGACGTCAGAAACAATCTCATGCTAGCGAAAATAATGGGGGCGGGAAACGAGCGAGTGCTCAAGAACATTGGCGCAAGTACGAGAGATGCGGCTGAGCGATTAGGGCGTGAACCATTCCTAGTACACTCCCAAAGATCTATGCACAAAGCTGGTATTCTGATTATTTCCACGCTGTGCATTTCGTGCAGAATTACAACTCTATAAAATAATCGACTATTTATTAGGTCGTACCGTAAGTATTATTCCACTGAAAATCGAACAGATTTTGTTCATAATTTGAGTATGTTGCAGTCTTTAGTGATACTTAAACGTATCTCAAAGGATTCTTTCGAAATTTCAAAAATTATGGATGTAAACAAAATTATAGTATCAGAAGTACCAACTAAAAGTTGCTTTGGTTAAAAAAAAAACCTGTTTTTATAATTTTTTTAAATAAATGCAAAAACACGATTTTAGAAGTCTAAAAAAAAATTTAGAATATAGCCCCATTTGCCACCTTTGAGAGGCAACGTGTAAGTTTATGCCACTTGCATCGTATACCAGTACGACCGGTACTTGTATTTCGCGGACAATTTACGACCACGTGGCGCCATCCTTTGGGTTGTCTCGTTAACGACGAATCATATTTATGCCTCCTTTGCTTCTTATCATATAGTGATTTTATCATCAATCCCTTCGTGCAAATTACCCTACTATGATAACTGATAGCCACAGAGGAAATGCTCTTGGCTTATCTCTTGATGATCATTGTCATTACACTATAAAAAAGTTATCGCTCTTATATTTTTATATAGTTATAATATATAGAATAGCCTATCCTATAACTCTTCTGTGATATCGACTCGATGCTTGGATTAATAATCTATTTAGGAAGATTTTTTTCCAAAGAAACGGACTCAAACTTAAGAATTCCTTACAAATTCTGGACCAGCAATCTACAATTCACAAAATTTCTGATATTTTTATTGTCACTGAAAAAGAAAGGCAAAAGTGAATGTCGAATTATCCCCTATAGCTCGAGTATCTTGGGATCGAATTGCCTCTTGAACACTCTTGGTAAGAAAAGGAATGTGAATGAACTCATCCAGCTGATCTAATGTCAACGAACTTCGATGTATGTATGTACTTGATCCAAATGTGTACGGTAGAACCACGATTATCGCATGAGAGACTCGATCATTACACAGTGTTGACAAGTAGAGGGGATAATTGCTAAGCAATAATTATATCTTTCATTGAGTTTCTAATCGATCGATTAACGTAATTATTCTAAAACGTTTATAATTGCAATAGTTTTTAGCCTCGATGTTTCGCAATAATTACGGGTCTATTGTACTGTCGTTATCGAATGCCGTTACGTACTATTTAACATCGCGTACAATTATTTTGACTTAAGGGGGCACAACACTGTCAAATTTACTTACATATCAATTTTTGTTGGGGTTTCTCGAGAGACACACATTTTAAGGACGTTGTGTTAAATTTTGAGACGGTATGCCTCAAAAGGCTACCGAAACTTTAATTGATCCTACATCGAGCCATAGCCATAGGCACCTACTAGCTTAAGAATATTTTTAGTTTCTTGATCTCGGATATACCCAATGGTCACAAAACTGTGAACCGGTCAGCAGCGTTCCCGGGCGCGAAACGCATTTCTGTAATGTCTGCATTCAAGCAGAGGCTTGACCCCAGGACGGCATTGACCATTTCACAGCAGCCTAATTTCCATTTATTACGCAATTGATGCAATTAGATACGTCAATCAGCGGGATAATGGGGCGAACGAGATAGACACTGCCCGACAATATGAAGTTAATCCGTCTTCAAATGCCGACTCGATGAAAACAAGCTCGTCGGCGCGAATGGACCACTTGCCCATGTAGTGACCGTTTGTTCGTTCTACAAGACAAATTTCCTTTCTTTCCGTCGACCTAAAGACTCGTATTCAAATTGTAGAGAGGAGAACGAAAGTATACAAAATTATCTATCTCTTGACCTAAAATAAAAGAACAGCTCTGTATTCTTCTTTATTTCTACAATTATAATAGCTGTATTCAAACAGTCCAGGTGTATTACAAACTCTCAAGTATGGGTATTAATATATTGGATGCACATCGTTTAAAAAAACCATGTTAATTCTGATGACCCACCTAGGCTGAAGGGACACAGTAAGTTCCCCTATATAACTAAATCTAAATAGCGGCTATTTGTTCGGAATTTCTTGACTTTTGTATCTGTACGTTAGCGTGTTATGCGGACGTCAGTTAAAAAAAAAAAAAAAAAAAAAAAGGAAACATCTTGTCCCCGATAATCCAACTTCCTCATAAGTAAACGATGTGCGATTCAAATGACGTAGCACTGCTACTATAATTATAGTACATAACTGAAATAGACAGTTTTCTTTTTCGCGCCACGTGTGTTACATAAACGATCGCAGACAATAATCAGTTTTACATTTATTCTATGTTGACTGAGGCCCGATGATGTTTCACAGGTATGTCACTACCGACGTACATATATGCACAGGTTGTCTATTTATATAAACATTACCACACAAAGTAATTGAGTGCAAGACGCGGAAGAATCTTTTGGGACCACCCGATACTTAACGTTACCATCGAATTTTCGAAAATGTTTGTTCTCGACGTCCGTTACAAAAATTGGTAAAGATTCCAATAGCCGTGGTAAATGGTACCTAAAGAGCGTTTTTTCGTTATCCGAGTGTTTGAATCTCGTCTACAGATTGTAAATATTCATGAGTATGACGCGCGAAATCGGTGTTTCACAGTAAAAACGGAACGTCGACGGATTGAAGAATTCGACGGGTAACGAAAGAGAAAACTATACACGGTTCAATTGACTATAGCAGTAGGAAAATATAAGGAAGATAAAAAAAGCGACAAAAAAGTGTTAGCTTGCCGAGCGTTCGTGGTTTGTATAATTAATTGTATTTAACCAATGGCGTAGTTAAGTTCTCTGGGTCTTCGAGCAGGAAACCAATTTAAACTCCGTATTTTTATTAAGATCAATTTCATCTAAATATTTCGTAAGGAACATATTTTAATCATTTTATGACTTTATTTCACAAGTTCCAAGATCATGAAAATTAATATCAGAATACAATTCCGCTTATCGAATAGAATTGAAAAGTAATGTCGTTAGAAAATCATTGGTAATATTTTTGAAATCTAATTTACTGCGCTCAATACCTATTAGAATTTATGACCTAGGAATAACATTGCAAGAATATTTAAGATTTTTCCTGCTCGCTATTTAAGACTTTGTAAGATTTTTCCTGCTCGCTTAATACATTAGAATTTCATACAGTGTTTATCATTGAACATTTTGTTTCCTCTAATAGTGCATGAACATGTTTTTATTTAAAAATTTCATCCATCTGAAATACAGTGAAGAAAAAACTGATTACTATTATTAAAGAAGAAATCTGAAACCGGTTTGGAAATTAGTATTGTTCTTTATCGTCATACTTAGTATTTGTTCCGTACTTGTTGGTTATTTAAGGCAAATTAATGCATTACACGGAGGAACGACTTCGATTTGCAGCTGTTTATCCACCTATGGACTTTAGGGAAGTAGAGTATCAAATTCACCGGAGCCTCAGATCTTTGCCAACTTTTGCGATACGGTAGCTACGCTACGCTACGGTATTGTAAATATTCATAATGCAATCGTTGAATGTGCGTCAACGCGAACAAAAATTCCATGTGAGATAGCAGAGATCGTATATCGAAATTGATGGAAGACGCAAGTACCGATTGCACACTGTGTGCAATAATAATAATGAGCAATTACCCGCTATTCCGAGTAAAGTAGTCGTCGAGATAAGACTTTTTTTTTAATTAATAGTATCTGTAAACTATAGAAAAATAAAATTTGGCGTTGGTTACTGCGTACCAAAAATAACAAGAAAGAAAACACGACGACGCGTTCAGTCACAGCCTACACTGGTACTAGCCGTGCTGAGGCACGAATTAGGTGATTCCCATAGTAAACAAGTTTTTTTTTTTCTTTTTTTTTAAATTAAAAATGAACAGTATAAAGAAAAAAAATTTCGCTCCCAAGGATGAATTCTTCAAAGAATGTTATTTCAATAAATAGAAATGGTGATTCTGACGAAATTAAGTCATCGAGTAGCACAAGTGTCCTCGGTGTACAAAATATTCGGCTACTCGGGTCATGAAGCACACGCGTGACATACGAAAATCGTATCTGAGAACCGTGAAGAGTGGCAGATAACCTTCACGCATAAAAGTCCCCTCGATTACCCCGACTCCCATGAAATCAGTCGCAATTAGAAATTTTCCACTTCATCGAGGAATGGGAAACGAATTTGACTATCCTCGTAGCCAAGTCCACATGACTCTATCGTCCGCTTTATCAGAGTCGCATTTGCGGAGTAGTTAGGCGTCTAAGATACGGTATATGGAGGGAATCTGAGAATAATGATGGCGAAAACAGCATAAAAAGTTTCTCAAACTTTTATCTACGAGTTATACGGGACACGGACGAGTCTAGAAACGAGAGGATCAGAAAACTTTTCAAATATAAGGGGATATTCTAGTCTAGAGCGTCAATTTTTAGTGCTTTCTGAAGATTACGTTTGTTTTTTATCTATGAGGAATTTTGTAACGCTGAAAGGAATCAGTCTTGCACATACGACGATATAATATCTATAATATAATAATTTTTACGAAATCGTATTTCAAAGCCAAATTGTTATTTTCGGCTACGATCTACCCTAAGTTTGGTAAAATTAAAGGACATCCGTGCAAGTTCGTCCAAGAAACACAGTTTCGCCGAGACTTGAAATGCTAGGAATCGATTCGACTTTACACGGTAATTTCACACAATCGTGGCTTCGAGTCAACATCAGGAAATATCAATCGGTAGCATGTAATTGGAACAGGATAATTTTCGGAGTACAAAAACCTGACGCTATTAACCTTGAATCCAGTTGCAGGACATTTATTCACAGACAACAAAACTCTGGACCCTGAGAGGAAAAAACAGTAGGTATGTACAATTCTTCCAAGAATTGTTATTTCATATTGTGCATATTTCCAAGCCAAGACGAGCAAAAAATTCCTTTTCGTTAATCGGAAAGGAAATATAAGTGAAAAATTAGTAGCGATGGTTACGTCGGAATACTTTCCGATACATCAGTTTCAATACTTCTGACCGAGGAAAAAAATTATGTCGATACGATGTTATTGTCATAAATGTATTAATAGATTTATGACAAAGGGAAAAAAATTATGTCGATACAATATTATTGTCATAAATGTATTAGTAGATTTATGACACGTATCAGAAATGTATGTAGTTTTAGTGTGCGATGATATGAATTCATTTTCTTTTACATTATCAAAAAAGATACATAATGAGTTTAATCGATTTCGCCGAATGAAAATGAAAAGTACGAAGTTCGAGAAACACTGGTCTTTACTATTTCCTGAGTTAGTGGACCGATTCGAAATTAATTCGTCTTGTATAATGTGGTTCATAGGGGCCAAGGGTCATGAAAAATAAGCTGATTGTAGCATGTTGGTTAGAAAAAAAATATTTGTGATACCCATTTGAAATCGTTTCTATATCTGGTAACAGATAAGGAACATATTTATTGGGGCACGTTTAAGGAACAAGGTGGACTTGGAAACTTCGACAGAAGAAATGACATAAAAAACATATTGTAAATAGCATTCAGGCGTCTCTAAATCAAATTGTCTAGGACAAAAGAAAATTTAAATAGTTCACTAACAAAGGAAATAATCATGATCCCACCCCCTCCCCTCTTCTGCTGATTAATTCTGTCGACGATTCGCTGCCGTTTGTTATCAGCTTAGTATCATACTTTGAATGCAAAAGGTAGTTTATGACATAAAAAAATGTGGATAGCTCAAACATTAATTTGAAAGTTTGTAGAATCCGGTTGTATCAAGCATTTATATTTAATTCGCGATATCCAAAAATATATTTTATCATATTTTTTGTTAACTATATTTTAGATATATGCATATAGCTTCTAGATATACCGTTCGAATGACTCGAAATGTAATTCCCCCCAAAAAACCATGAAACGTTGTGTCCACGAAACATTGATTAAGTAATCAAAATAGTACTTTATTGTTGTCCGTGATAACTACAAAAATATTTCGTCAGTCTCTTCCTACACCGTATCTCGAATATTCACCAGAGCAAAACAACGTGATAATTCTGAATTATTTTCGGATCAAGAAGTTTGTTTTGTTGAGACAGAATGTGAATAATAAAATTGATCGAAAACATTACGTACTTCGTTCGAATTCTTCGATAACGGTTGTCTACGCTTAATAATTTCATAGCAATTATTCAACAATCAATAACGATAATTTCATAACAATTTTGAAAATGTACGAAAATCGAATAATTCTTTCGATTAATTAACATTAACGATCATTTTTTTTTTCTGCCACTTTTTATAATTCTCCTCCCAATGATTCGGAGGAGATCCTAATGTGATTTTCCCCCCCTAAATACAAGAAAATTTAAGAAATTAGTATAGAATTATGCAACAATTATTTGAGAATCATTTAAGTTCATGCTTCGAAAGTGAAGATAACTTACTTAAAGTGTTCCCTAAGGGTACCGAACGTTATTAGCAGCAATTCACGTACCATTTAACAACGAATGCTTTAGTTTGGTCACGATAATAGATAACATACCGAAGAACGTAGTAAGAAACCGCAGCTTTTATCGCGCCTAGAAAAACGTATTCATTTAATCGAAACGTTTTCATTCGCGCGAGGATAATTGCCGACGACGCGAGATTTTCGTTGTATCATTTGCGCAAAGGCGGGCGCCCAGCTTGAAGTTCAACTGTAAACTCTAGCCGGGTTTCGCAAAGATTAGATTTCAAAAAATATTTCAGCACGTGCATGGGAAACGTAGGAGGGGAGTGCGGGTCACATCGCGTTAATGCAACTAGCGATTGGTCGCGAATCGGAGGCTCGGCCGGAACGATTAAAAATAAATTACCATCGCGTATAGCGTCGCGCGAGTTAAACTGAAACCGGCCAGTGCACTCGATAAATTTACGTCGGTCATACGGTTGCTCGTACGCGCGTTGGATTCCAACGCTGTTGGAAGTCGTTTCTCGGTTATCGTTTTCTTCGAATTCGCCTGAGCGTCGTGTTTGCTCGCAAGACAGAAATAAGCAGAATTTTATTCGAACGGTAGACGACGAACGAAAACGGTGCACAGTGATTTACTCGAGTGAACAGTTATTCGGTAAAGCTACGCGATTACGTATATATAATTCAGATTGTAATTCTTATCGAACGAATAACGCATTGAACATTATTTGAATTTTGTACGTTGATAAGAATTTCACCCATCTCTGAGTCGAAAAAATGACGTGCTACCGGGAACACGTGTGAGTGATCCGCGTACATTTCGACGCGTGTGTCATCGCTAGATCAATTTCCAGTGTGTTATCTATGCTCCAATGTGTGCGACGGCAAGTCAGACCTAACCTCGAAATTCCGCAAACTGCACTCTGGTTCACAATTACACGTTTCCTGGTGTTGTCGTGTCTCAACGATATCGTGTTAAACGTACGTAGGTGTCAGGTATAATATCCTGGATCGGATAAATTTTTCGTGCTTGGAAATCATCGGTGGATCATCCGTGACAGTGATGCGTGAATTGTGACGATGTCCATTTAACAGTGGCTGTATCAATCTGAAATGGAATCGTCGCATCGTTGGTGTATTTTGTGGCTCACAATGTAAAACGAAAACAACATTTGGCCGAGGAATGTTATAATTAGTAGTGCGCATATATGTAAGTACTGTGAAATATCTGTCTCGTAGACGTTACACTCTATGTGCATCTTATTAGTCGTTGAATACGATCGCGTTTTATCATCGTTCCTTTTATTGTCGTGGTTGCGTCATTAATTTACGCGAAGGAAACGCACTTATTACGTTGCAGCGTTGCGCACTTCGTCGATTATTTCCCGTTCTGATGAAAATAAAACAGAATGATGTGTCAGTTGCGTAATGTCACTAACAACTCGGGAAAAACACGTGTACGTTTCTTTAATTTTTCGTAACCTCACTCTTGCTGTTTTCCTGTTGAGTATTCTCGGGTAGAGTGAAGGTTTTGAATATGTGCGCAAAATAATATTTAGTTAGAGAACATTCGCTACAGCGAACATACAAATAGGCCTATAAATTTTTCTATAAGATTGAACAATGTATTAGTTTATAGTGTACTAGTCTGTCATCGGTGCTACTTCACAGAATTTTGATAATTATTTATAGGTCAATTATAAACAATATGTACCTTACATGCTACGAAACATGGTGAGGCAACCTTAAGGTGAAATGTTCCGTAGTTTACCAGACAGGGTGGCAGGGCTGTACTATGGCCATGGCCTGTTTTGCTCTTCTCATCCATTTGCTGTTATTTCATTGGCAATCTCGATTATATTACTATGTTGGTTAGTATCATTTAATTCAAATTACTCATAGACTCACTATGAAGTCTGTCAGTAAAATTTAAAGGAATGTACAGTCTGCAAATTTAAGCAAACAAAACTGGTAACATTGTTAATCTAAAGCTGCTTGTTAGTTTGTTGAACAATAAACTGTTCATAAGGACTGTTTGGTTGCAAGCAATTTGTATCTGAAAATGAATGAAGTACAACAATAAGATTACTACAATAAGGTCGTTTCAAGTGACAGAACTTATAGTGGGACTGTAGAAATAAACTTAAATTAAGAATATGTGGAGAAAACAGTGAACAAAGGACTATTGCTTTCTCCTTTAGCTATCCTTTAGTCAATTTGCCCATGCCTGGCAATGCACCAAGGACTGTAATCAATCATACTGTTGTGCCTGAAAACAATACGGAGAACTCTGCATTTTATGTGCAACAAGTAGTGTTGAGAACTGCAGTTGTTCCATGGACAGAAGACTTAACATTAATGGATGCCTTTCGGGGTCCACTTTATGAAGTTTTTAATCTCTTAGAGATTATACAAAATTACCAGCATCCAGAAACGTAAGTGGTGTGTATTCAAGGAAAACTGAAATCAATTAATTTTTTTTTTCATATCTATTATACTTTGCAGATTGAAAACACTTGATCAAGTGTGTTTACACATTGAAGCAATTAAGAAAAGAAATGGTAAAAAACAGGAAATTTTGCCAGAATACAATTGCCTTGTTCTTTCACCTGCTAACTTATGGCAGCGAAGCATCGAATTATATACACAGGATACAAATCTTATAAATACAATATATTCGTATCAGGTAAGGACATTAGGAATGTAGTACAATATTATTAGAATCAGCCACTTCAATTATATGATTGTGTATTATAGAATCTCCAAAAGGGTAAAATTAGTTTAGCTGAAATAATGTTTGGAATGAACCTTAAAGAAACTGGAGTAAAACGGTATCCAATTCGTCTTCGGCAGAGAATTTTACAATATGCAGTAACTATTTTTTTAAAGGACTATGATCCAAAGTAAGCAATTTATTAAAACATACCTGAATTCGTAATTACTATTATTTCAGTAGTATAATATTCTGTTCATTAATTTCAGCTTTATAAAAGGGTTGCAACATAGGCTAAAAAGTTACTATCACCTTCATCAAACAGAAGGTGATAATACTACCAATGTACCAGTAGATGAAATGTTACATATCTTTTATCCTGGTGAATTTAATTATAGTGACTTCTTCCCACTAATGATGACGTTTAATGCTCTCTTTTTCTATGTTTATTTTTCTGTACGAAAAATAGAAGTAATAAAGTCAAAGATTGGTATAGCATTTAGCGCGACCATTGCAGTGATAGGTTCATTATCTATGACTGTGGGCCTATGCTTTTTTTTTGGCTTAACGTTAAGCTTAAGTGGAAAAGAAGTGTTCCCATATCTGGTGGTTATTGTGGGACTAGAAAATGTTTTGATATTGACTAAAAGTGTAGTGAGTACGCCAGCCCATTTGGACGTGAAAATACGCGTTGCCCAAGCTTTGGCTAAAGAGGGTTGGTCTATTACTAAAAACCTACTTACAGAAGTGACGATTTTAACGATCGGATTGTTCACTTTCGTGCCAGCCATTCAAGAGTTTTGTATTTTTGCCATTGTTGGCTTGGTCAATGACTTTTTTCTTCAAATGGTCTTTTTTTCAACGATTCTTGCTGTCGATATCAAACGCACCGAACTGTCCAATGAGACATCTAAATTCCATTTCCCGAATGCATCGACCATGCGGAAACAACAATTCACGACAACTATATCGAATAGAAAGCCGAACATCTTTCGATCAAAGTCTCATCCAAGATTAAATGGGCTGTCCAATGGTCCAACGACCGTCATAGCATCAAACACGCAGAACGCTCAAACACTGGATAAAATTCCAAAACGTTTACGTTTAGTTCACTTTTGGGCACGGACACGAATATTTCAACGTGCGTTTATGGTTTGGATGGTTGTTTGGATTAGTATGATTATTTATAATTCTGGGATTGTTGAACATGTTATACATTTAAGTGAAACATTGAAGTCAGATTCTGATATCGACGGATATACTTTAGACAGACCTCATTCAAACAATTATGTCGAATTAAATACTATGAAACCACTATCGGTACCATCCGCTATCATCGACTCCAATCATGTGAATAAACAGGTGACTTGATTCAAGTATATTTTGCTGTAACAATTTTATATAACTTCTAGAATATTAATTTTAATACATTATATTTTCTAACAAATAAGGACGACCTAGCTAATAACATTACCGAAGAACTAAATAAACTAAGACCAGTGGATTTTCCACCTTGGAATCGATTATCGCTATATCATTGGTCTTCGATCCTTTCTATGTACAATATTTCCGCCGCTGATGGACGTATAACTATATTACCGACAATGAGACTATCTCATGCTGTAAGTCCACAACTGGTCAAACAAATTAGTAATCCTAATGATGTACAACATTTTCAATGGCAGAGTCTTGCTACTGCAGCCCTCGATCCGTTAGACTTTTCAGGTTTGTGAAACCTACGAGAGCTACCGAATTTCAACTTTGAATTTATAAATTACGTATTTATTTTAATTATCACAGACATGGAGTTACCAACTAGATCTGAAGGTCGCAGTTTTAAAGCAGACGCTCCTTTCATTCCATCGAGTCCAATGGAAATATTTTTGGCAGCAGTACTTTGTCTCATAAGCGTTATTGTTGTTGCTTATACAATGGTTGTTCTTTATCGTTGTATTTGCTCGAGAAACTATGCCGAATGGCGAGCTAGCTGGCACCAACCAGAAAAAGCCCATGATTCGGCAACACAACTAGTTCTAGAGGCATTGCCGCTAGTCCTTGATGGGCACACGCAGGAAGTAGAATGCATTGCTACAGATAGCAACACCATCGCTAGCACCTGCTTAGCTGGCCACATCAGGGTATGGGATGCAACGTCCGGTGAGCAACTAGCTCACATTGATAGAAAACAGTTTTTTAGCAGTCCCCGGAAAAACTTGAATCAAACGACACCAGATATGGACGAGTTAATGTCAGATTACGAAAGTGGTTCACCACCCTCGAGAGGAGAAATGGAGAACACTAATTCGTTTGGGCTATACTCCTCTATCCACTGCAGAAAGTCATCTCCTGGATTATGCAATTCGCAAAGAGGACAAAATAGTAATAGTAATAAGAGACATTCTATGGGGAATACGTTCGATTATGATTATCAGCTGAACGAATTTGGCATGGAAAAACAAAAAAAACTTCGTAGAAGTTTAGACAATGCTTATGATATTCCCGACTTAAAGTCCACGATTAATATCAAATTTTCGTCCATGAAACACTTTCGAACGCAACTAAATTATGAATCAGGATTCGATTTTGGTGACCAGTATAAACACCTTGTCGAAGAACATAACAAGTCTATAAATAAACTACAGAAGTCCGAAAGTTTAGAGCAGTTATGCATGCCTAGTGGAAGATTAAATTCTTCTGGTTTTCTAGATAGCATATCCTCATTGAATACAGATAGAACCACGCAATTTTCACAGGTGATATCTCCTATCTGGTGTATAGATTATCAAGAAAATCTTATAGTAGTAGGATGTGCCAACGGAAGTTTAGAATTTTGGGAAGGCACTACAGGTAGATTCAAGGTAACAACATAAACTAACATCGATCCGAGTGGCGCCGGTATCTCAGAAAAATGAAAAATAATTAATTATATTTCAGTGTTTATTTGACGATGGATCGGGGCTTGGGATATCCGCCGTTAAATTCGTCGGCAGTAGAGTAGTAGCAGCTAAGTTAAGCGGTTCTGTTGACTTTCTGCAGTTAGAGAGTTACAGTGAAGGTCAACAAATTGATTGGGGTTTCACCTCGTATAGAAGAAGTTAGTTTGTTTATAAATGTCTTACATTGCTGCTTCTAAACTTTCCTTTCCTACACTATCTTCTTTTTTTAGCTCATGTTCGAACGGGAAGTGCTGGCTCACCTATGGATATAAATAACATCATGCAATCTGAAGAAGACCTTCGTTGTATGAAAATTAGTTCTCATAGAGCTCACCAACAAGCAATAACCGTGCTTGACAGTGAGGGTGGTCGTGTCCTAACTGGCAGTCAGGACCATACTCTTAAAGTATATAGGTATGTATCTTTACTCTGTAATTTGTTTAAATTTTTAATACTGTGTGGAGTTTGTTAGACCCCAAGTGTAATGTATGTAAACTTATCTTATATTCCAGGTTAGAGGATCAATTGCTATTATATACTCTTCATGGGCACAGTGGTCCCATATCTTGTCTGTTTATTGACAGGATGAGTCCCATGACATCCGGTAGCGGATCTCAAGATGGAATGCTATGTGTTTGGGATCTTCTAACTGGTATGTATCCTTTTATATAAAAGGAAGGTATATGGAAGGTCAAGCTGTACATAAACAAACTTATCTTTTTCTTTTCTTTTTCTGTGCTTGCAGGAACATGCATGTATAGTATACAGGCTCACGATGGTGCGGTGGCAGCTATTGCATGTTCCGTGTCTTATGTGATAAGCATTGGAACTGACGAGAGGTTATGTGTGTGGGAACGGTTTCAGGGACACTTACTACATGCTCTTCCAGCACACAGATCAGCGTACAGTTTACAGTTAGTGATGCTAACGCATCATCTACTCATCACTAGCAATCAGGTATTTAAATATTTTCCTTTCAGTAGAAGTTGAAAGTTAGTACTATACATTAGCGCTGTGTAATTGTTTTAAACTCACAGCACAATTTAAAAAAATATTCTTGGTCTTTTTAAATTCATGACATAATTTAGAGGGAGATAGCTTGATGTGATTCTTAATATATACGTATATGAGTTTTTATTAAATATATTATTAAATAAATGTTTGTCAAATTGCAGGGATCACTAGTAGTTTGGGATGTAAGGACAGGAGAACCCGTACGCGAAGTGAGGTTGGGTCACAAGGATAGCTGTATTTTCGTTAAACAAATGTTAGCGTTAAGGGATAGCGTAGTTTGCGATTTCGGAAGACAATTACGAATAATCAGGTTCCCGCTGGTCTCTGACAAGTTAGATTAAGATCTGTATATGCACTTTGTACATAGTTGTTTCGGTTTTCTTTTCTTCTTATTTGATTTTAATACTTGCGCAAAGTCTTTCGCCTTTGCCTGGAAATATAGATTTTTACACGATGTACATTTCATATTTTAAATCGTTGTACACAATTTTAATATAAATGTTTTACATTACTGACTACGTCGTAGTCGCGCCTTAATATTTATACTCCATTGAGATAGTAAATAAATTACGCTTGTCCTCTTCAATGAGGAATGTATACAGATCTTAAATCGAATCGATACGGTGGCACGAGTGCGCTGCGGGAATGTGGAATAAAAAGCTGAGGACAGTGACGCGTGCTATGGAAAATTCATATTTTTAGATAATTAAACTGGAGAATGAAGTAACTCCGGTATCTCTGTACATTGTCTTAGAAGAATGGCTGTGCTACATTTTGAAGCATCTGTTTACTTTCGTGACGCAATTTGGAAGCATTTCCGTAGCGTCGGTCATTTTTTATGTAAATTGTTTCGGAACAAATTGATAAGCTCTAATTGATATTACGATAAGTAGAAAACTGCATTTGTTAAACCGGTGCTGTTCCATGACACGGAGGTGCTGGGTCTTCGCTTCTGTGTTGTAAAAACGAGTCCGTGGCAATACTGATTAATCGTGAAATGTAAACAATTAGAATGTCACTACTTACAGTGTCATTGGATTAAAAAATGTATCTAATGTATCAGTTTAACAAAATTAAGGCCAAAAGTTTGACTGAATTCAGCACGTCAAGTATTTAAACTTGAAAAGTTTTAAGATGAACGTCGCGAAGTTTTACGTTAATTATATAGTGAAATTTCCTTCTTTGTACATATGTAACCTGGTTACATGTATCACGGTCTAAGAGTGCCTTTATTCGATTTTAATTTAGTCCGATTAAGTGAAAAAGTGTTGTAGTAATGGAATATAAAAATTGAACAAATAGATCTCAGTCTTCTGGTTTGTAGCAGATTCTAAGTAATTTTGAAGAAGACTTAAACAAACTCGCTGTATGCTAAATGGTGACACATTTAGATCATTGATCTGCAGCTGTTAATTGAAGAGTATTTATGTTTGCCAACAATAGTTCTCTTCACATTGTTAGGATTAATACTTGGAATGGAATGATTCAACTTTTAACATCTCCTTTACTAAACGTTCAGTCTTGTTTAGCTGTAGCAGTCTATTTTTGTAAGAAGAATAATTCTCTCAAGCAAGTTAAGATATGTTATATATGTCATGATACACACATAAAATATCTTGTTTCTTCACGATACATAATAGTTCAAAGAGAAGCCTGTACATTTTACGATACATTTAGATAGTACAGCGAAATGTACAAAGAAAATTATGACCAAGTCCGTGTGAAAAGTTATATAGATTCATTGTTAAAAGAAAGTGTTTAATATTTCACGAACAATTCTTAATAATTAACTGGATGTCTATTTGAATGAAATTTTCAAAGCGTTGTTTTTACCATGACGGAATACGAATGTTGTCTAATTTGCAAGAAAATGGAGTGAACTATTTAACTGAACGCAAATTTCTATGCTTCCAATGATGTAATACTTGATAGTATACGAACAGCTTCCAATGAAGTACTAAATCTTTATGCGATTCGTTAAAAAAGAAGAAACAAAATTTCTAATCCTATCATTTTCATAAAACAGTCCAAGGGATTTGAAAATTTCCATGCAAATATTTCCAGTCAATGTTAGAGCATACTTTCTGCAATTAAAGTTTAATATGTGTGATGCGAAATGAATGTTACAACGCAATCGTCTGTACGCCTTTAGACTGAACTGTAAGACGATTTACATCGACGAGTCTCGTTTTAGTTTCTGATGACCTGTTCGACGTAACTTGTACTTGTGATCATGGTCATTGATCTACTAATATAGATATATATTTAAAAATATAGATGTGTATATTTATATATACACATGTATATTCTTAACCAAAGTTGTTAATCATATCAAGTCATGGCACGCTTGCTCATGTGGGAGTTAAATCATGAAAAACAGTAAAAAAGAAAAATATCTAAAGTGCTTTTAACGGCGCAGCTGGTTGGCTAACGATCATTTAGAAGTCCGAGTGATTTTTATATTTATTTAATTAATTTAACATGTGTAAATCTCTCATACACCAGATATATTGTTCTTAATAAATTCTCACATTTACTAAATCTTGATTTCCTTTTGTTCCCGTGATCTCATTGTAATTCTAATATTTTATTTTGTTCTTTTCTTTTCTTATTTCTTATCATATTAATTAATCACAATGAATTGGTTCGTAATTATTGACAAATGTTTAGACTTTCCTTCCTTCCTCATAAAATAACAGAATAATGGTGAACGGAAGTTACCGACTGAGCAGATTTGCGCTTAAAAATAGAAACAGGTAATAATCATGTTATCATTATAATGCACACTGTATTTTTTTAATAATTCAAATAAAATAAAAATGGCAATGTCAGTAGACCAATCACGGCGTAAAGAATATTTGTGATGTTAGAATGGTAATTTTAATAAATTGCAGCTATTTGTTTTCTGTTTATTTTCAAAATGATTTTAACCCTCTTGTTGTTGTATATAGCTTAACGTCATCGAAGATTAAATGAACAGAACGTCTTCGTTGTAAGAAGAACATCTGTAGTAATAGTTTGGCAAGTTTAGTGGAATTTTCCTTTTGGTAAGGATTAAGTTATCGATCCGGTAGGAAAATATCGGTTTTAACAGTGGGAGGCTAGGAGATCAATGGGCGATGCGAAAGGTGGAGTATAATTCCACGATTAGACTACGTGCGTAATGTCGAATGCAAATTTTAATCTTTTATAAGATAGCAAGGAAGCGATATGTAATCTGCAGAAAATTATGGGTATTATATACGTTCACACGTTATTACAATTATTGTTATTCTTACCACATTTTGTAATTAACAT
>NC_071976.1:28908724-28925842 GCF_026283585.1 Hylaeus volcanicus
ACGTTATTACAATTATTGTTATTCTTACCACATTTTGTAATTAACATTTTCAACCTTAGGACTGTGAGACAAGTTAGTAAGATAAGTTAAAGTTAAATAGTATTATAAAGAAAAGAGATAATAGTTAGTTTCATTAAACGTGTAAACTAAATATTTTATTAATATTAACTAATGTAAAGATGATGCTATATATTTATAAACTGGTGAACCATTGATATTTGTAAATAATTACCCGAATTATTAATAATATTTAAGTACGGAATATTCTACCTTATATTGCCATATGTAAAATTAGTCGAAAGCAGTTGTTAATTGAGAACAAAAAATTTTCCACTGTTCCAATGGCAATGGGAACTTTACTTTTGCAAGCTACAGGTGTCAAGAGTAATTAACAGTTTCAGTAACGAGTGTAAAGTACCCGGTTGTATATACAATGCCATATAAAATCTAATATGACGTTTTTGTATTAATGGCACTAACTAGGTGAAATCATCAATGTTAATTTTTCATGTAATTGAAATTTGTTAAGTTGTATATTACACATCTCTTAATAATATTCAAATCTTATTCGCGCATGATAGAGGATGGACGAATGCTTCCAATAAATATTCATGCCATTTAAAATGCAGCTGTTCGTATTATGAGAAGATTGTATGCTTTCTAATGGAGAGGGTCCGATACTTTGTATTAAGCTAATCAGCTCAAAAAGGACTGTGAAATATAATAAACGTAAATATTTCTTTTATTATATTTTAAAACTCGCGTTTTCCACAGAAAAATGTCGATGGACATCTTCATTTAATAAAGCACATTTAATAAACGTGATTCGAAGAGAGAAGATTGTCCACAATCCTTGAAAGTTTCCCCTGAAAAATTGATCTATTATGCATCGATAATAGCAGTCCATATTTTCTTAAGCACTTCGCTATTTCATATTCACAGTTTGATAGACAACAACTCGGGCATTATCATCAATTTGCAAATAGAATCATAAGCGGTAGCACACTTATTCGTCAGGTACCGAGACACGACTGTCTATCACGCTAGGTGTAACAATCACGAAGTTGCGAGAGGGGGGCAATAATCGCATGTATCCGTTTACGAAACAACTCCGACAAATGTGCTCAGAGGTGGAGGAACTAGACGTACATCGGTACTTGCTT
This sequence comes from Hylaeus volcanicus, assembly GCF_026283585.1. NCBI lineage: Eukaryota > Metazoa > Arthropoda > Insecta > Hymenoptera > Colletidae > Hylaeus > Hylaeus volcanicus. The sequence goes on from NC_071976.1 coordinate 28,909,888, forward strand.
TCGTTGATCGTTCAGTGTCTCACAACTGTTCGGAGAAGGACCATTCCTCTCTCTTCCAGCTTTCTTCAATCGTCGAATCGAAGAAAGCGGAAGAAGACACTTTATTACTTCGAGGGAGAACAGAGAATAAAAAGGATAAGATCGAGCCCTGATATCGGTAGAAAGTAAAAAGAAGTTTGTATTCGGTGTCAATGAAGACGAGAACTGAATAGACTAGACCACTTCAATTGATAATCAACTCCTGAAGCATCTCAATCGATGAAGAAGAAACAATTGTGGACAATTAAGGTTTCGTTGTTGATCGATCAATGGCTAGTGTAATAGCATTTTGAAGAAGTTTGGCTAATAAAGAGAAGGGTAAAAAGAAACATAACTGGAATGGCGCGAGCCAGGTGAAAGGATTTAAAGACATTCGATATCCTTGCTGGTCTTCTTTTGGAGTTGTCAATGCAGCAAAGCAAGTTTACTATTTGGGAAGAAGCAGTGAGAAGTCGATAGCTTCTGAACGCTATCGAAAAAGTAACGAAGAAGGAAGAAATATTCCGAAGAATGGTGATCGCTTTGAAAAGAAATACGTTTCATCACTTTGTATTCGTGAATTGAAATTTAGGAGACATCCATTCAGTGAATGCTTCGAAAGAGGAAGCACTCATACTCGATAAGTATCGAATAAAGAAGAAGGTTGGTGGGTTAAGGGAAGAGTGGTTGGGAATAAACGAAGAGGAACACGTCGAGCAAACGAAGAGTTTTAAAAAAGAATGGTGAAAAAAGTGTAGCCGACTGCATTACATCGAACCAAAATGGCGCAATATTCACCATCAAACGAAGACATGAACAGGTTTGTAATGCTTACTTTTATCAACGATTTTACATATCTACAACGTTACAAAGTAGTATAATTACATATCGTTAAGTAACGAAGTTGATAAAGAAAGAATTATTATGGACATAGAAGAAGAATATTTGTTTTGTTTTCTTGATAATTCTATTTGAGAAACTACTTGTTGCTCTCTGCTTGGAATCTAACATTAAACATTAAACATTAAATACAGTTATCGTACACGTAATGCCACTTTAGAAATTGTTTAGAGAGTGTCGGTTTTGATAAGCCTATGACAGCGATGTTTTGTCAAGGGAGGATGTTTTGTCTTTTTTTCTTTCGAGTTCTAACAGTGAAGATAATACACGTGTTAAAGGAAATAGTGGATTTGTTCTCTGTTTCACAACAAAAAATTTTCCACGTGGGATTTTTCCTTTCGCGATAGGAATTAGCGATGTATATTTTTATATTTGCCGCTTTTAAATATTTTTAAATATTTTTATATTGTTACATTACATGTTGCCTAATGTCATATCGAAGGATTAACGTTCGATTGGCGTCTTTATAAGAAACGTAATACCTTCGTTTAATTTTTTTAAGGAGAAGGAAATGAAAGATTAAACTAGATTGTGTTTTAAAACAAACGTCAATCAGAGGATCAACATTTTTTACTCCTTAATTCGCTTCTTGATAAAATTACTTCAACAGAGGTATGGAAGCAACTCAAACAATAAAATAGTATAATTAAAAAAATTCAAGAATCAATCGTATTGTTTCGCGGAAATTCTACGTCCTCCAATCGCTGCACGCTGCACTGAACATGGTTTTTCCTTCGAAATGATTAACAACCTCGTCTGCTTGTGTCAATTCGAAACGCTAACCAATTTACTCTAAGGAATCTTAGGAAATTCTAGAAATAGCGCCATTACGTTCTATTACTTTTATGCCTTCGCACATATTGACAGTGTCTTACATTATTTAATACATTCTACTTAATGTTAGCGTAGCATTTTATATTATCATTCCTCGAATTATAAAATTAAAAAGTACTAGGATTCAAGTACTTAAAAAAATTGAAATTTCAAACATTCGAGTGTTTAAGGGCATAGACATAAAAGTTTCAGTGTTACTAGATATCATTAAAAATTGTTATAAAAAGTATAGCAAAGAAGAGCCAAAACACAAAGTCAAGCACGTAAATTTTATTTTTTAGTATATTGTTTATTTAATTATTTTTTCATAGGTTAAGCAATACCGCTATCAATATTGTGCTTTCTTCGAAATTTTCCTAACATTTGACACAACATGCGTATCAGTTGATCATGCTCGTTGACTCGGACTAGGATGATAAAAAAACACTTATTCGACAATTTAATTCGTTATTAATCGATTATCGCAAGATTTTTATCTTGTTTAGGGCCATACACAGGTTGTTTATCTACCGATACTATATATATATATATATATTTTCGAACGTGATTCTATGAGCCAAAATATAATGAATGTTATGAAAGATTTATTTAATATATTTTTTTTAATTTTTATAAATAACGAATTGACGCTAGGAATTTAAGAGACTGCAGGAAGTAACCATTGTTTATGAAGATCGTTTTAATAGCTATTAAAACATTATTTATAGACCAGACGCAAAGGTAAACAAACAGCGGACTCAATCGAGCAGAACGACTTTCATCGCGGAAACGTATCTGTCGCGTTCCATGGAAATGCAATACGCATTTCTTTTGGAGAATGTTAATCGTCATTGCATGTAGTCATAGACCTTGGTGGCTCTTGTCGCATATCCATTCATCGGATCGTATGTCATTATTCAACGTTACGCGTTTCCATATTATTACACTTTTATACATGTATCGGATATTTATCTATCGAAGGTGAATAATTTACATTAAACAAGTTGGTATAGTTGCTTCATCTCGGTATTGAAAACAATGTTAGTAATTAACATGGTGGTCAATTGCTTCATCCTACACAGTAGGTTTACAATTTGTCTGGAAATTATCAGTATGGCTATGATTTATGACATGGATTAAACATGTTTTACGCAGCTTCTGTGAATCCATCTAAAATCAGTTAATTCTTTGATCTCTTTATCGGGAATCTTAGCACTGTTATCAGTGAGAAAAGCTTTCGTATCACACGTGTACAGCGTGTAACAAAAGTAAATAAACGTGAATATTTCTAACCTTTGTGTTTGCATAGGTTCTTCTGAAATTTGAAATTTGAAATTTGCCATTCCAGCGATATCATTACACGTCCTATATTTTTATTTGTTCTATACGTAAACATGTTTATACATCAATTCGACACATAGATACATTTTATTTTCATTGTATACATTTAAAAAATATTTATTTCCATTCAAGTGTTTTTTGCTAGAATCCAAATTGTCTATTTACTTTTGTCATATACTGTATGGCTACAGTGACTCGACACGAAATTGTGATTCTTGTGTTATCGTCATTAAGTGGTTGCGAAAAGACACTATTAATCGATAGAAGGGAATTAACATAACTTGTGAATCCGATACTTATGGAAGTGGTCTTCAAACGCAATCATACTTCCTCGTACTAATCATGCACTAATGCAACATTTTCCTTCCTAAATGTTCGTATCCTTGGTTATTCTTACTAATATTTGTAAATAAGATAACTATAATGTTGCATTAGCTTTTCTGTTAAGATTGAAAGTACAATTGGGTAGAAATTATAGATAATACGTAACTCTGAAGCATAATTATAGGGGATAGAGATCTCTATGGTCGTATCCTACAACGTGCTTGGTGTTTAACAATTCCTCGAGGTTTCCGTGAACATTTATTTTTATTCCAATGACTTCATTTTTATGGTCACGGCAGGAAAGAATTGTTAAATTCTTAATGATACTGAGATTTTGAGTCATACTCTGTTGCGTATGCGGCAGTTATGTGTGATAAAAGATACCTCTTGTGTATAAAGTGAATGTATAAAGAGCAATTAAGTACATACTTGCAGGATTACTATAAAACCTATTTAATCCTGGAATATAATTGAGCCGTTCACTGCACAAATCGATTAACTCCACTTTTCGAAAAATCTTAAATTTAAGTGCCACAGCAATTGGTATAGTCATAACTTCTTATATTTATATTAAATAATGCATTTCAGAGGCCATTTCAAATTTCTTCTTATATCAGAATTTTCTGAGCGTATGGTTTATAAGTACACATTCGGTATGAATATATGTCATTGTATTCAAATAAAATTTATATTTTCATTTCGTTCACATCTCATGGAATATTTTTAGTTCTACAGTTTGCATTTTTATGTCTATTTGCCAAGTAACAGATAGCAACGGTTACTTATCGTTTATTCGTTATCTCTTTTATCTAGATAAGATTTTGATCTGTCTCTGATTTCGTGTAGGATATCGTTACTTTCTAGTGTCGTCTTACCTTTTACCATCGATGGCATCGCAACTAAAGCCCCTATCGACGTGGATTTAGGGATTTAGGAATTTGTACAAATTGCTTATCAGCGATCTGGGAGAAAAGGTTAATTTCACCAGGTAGATCTGATCTAGTCGCGCAAACCGGTTCACGAAGATCGGCGTGCAGAATTACGCAAACTGCCGGGTGAGCGTGCACCAACGCTTATGTAATCACAACAGTTCAGAGCTGTGGTCCTTTCACGTTGAAAGGAATTATGTCAATGACAGAATACACTGCACGCAACAGCTGGCCGTGTAAAAAGTGACTGATGGGCTCATCCTTGGCCACGTCTAATTCCATTTGCGCCGCAATTCAATCGGGTGAATTTGTTGCTCCGCGGCATTAACTTATCGCGATCAATTTTCGAACGATTATTCTAGCTGATAGGAATCGTCGATTCATCCCAATCAGACACAAACAAAATTGTATTATAATAACACTGCCTTAGTGTTACAATTAACGTACACTTCCGTGATATTCACACATATTCTTTTTTAATGTAACTTCTTTGATTATTATGCTAGAGAAGAAAGCATACAACACTCCGAGACGTTAAAAGGAAAGTGTGCACGATCCAAAAATATTTTGAAAAAAGATATTACTAACTCCAGTAACAGCACTGTCCATTCTAGCCAAATGGCCCAGTAACCAGTGTTCGTGCTTGGGTTACAGAAGCGAGGAGAAATCATCGCCAGTCGAATTGAACGGAAACGTCGAGATTTCTTATCCGATATCGAAATTTCGACAAGCGTTGCCGCAGTTCTGCGCAGTCAGCGCGAAGAATCTCATAATGATCACTTTTGGATCTACCCTGGGATTTTCCACTATTTTGATACCGGAACTAAAGAGAGAGGATTCAGAGATACCGGTTACCAGGGAGGAATTGACGTGGATCAGTAAGTATCTGTTAAAGTAGAAGTGTCTAGGCCAAGCTATATATTGTCTATAAGAAGATATTTTTGTGTAAATATTTAAAGAAATGATAAAATAACAGATCGGTTAATATCCAGTAAAATCCACTATTCATATTTTCTTATGTAAAATGAATAATTTTTGTACTTTTCTTCTCTTTGTCTTAATCTTTCGCAAGCCACGGTAGGTAATCAACTTTCCATGCACGATCCTGTGTAATTTCGTTTGACAGAAGATATTTTTGATATATATTTACCCGCGTTTGCAGGTAGCCTGAACCTGTTCCTGGTACCCATCGGTTGCTTCGTGAGCGGTCCGGTGTCGCAGTTCCTCGGAAGGAAACGTACCATGATGCTGATCACCATCCCGTTCGTAATAGCGTGGATCGTTTTCCACTACGCCACCAATGCCGGGATGCTGTTCATCGCGTTGGCCATAACAGGGTTAACCGGTGGACTCCTCGAGGCGCCCGTGATGACCTACGTGGCGGAGGTGACGCAGCCCCATCTTCGCGGTATGCTTTCCGCCACGTCGAGCATGTCCATCATTTTGGGAATCTTCACGCAGATGGTGGGCGGAAAGTTCACCAACTGGAGAACGGTCGCCTTGATTAACTTGACCTACCCTCTCGTCTGCTTCTTCGCCCTTTGCATGGTGCCAGAGAGCCCATATTGGTTGGCAGGTGAACTTTATTTTGTTGTTTCTTAAGAAATTCGTTGTGAGTTTAAAAAAAATGTGATCCTTCTTGGAAACTGATAGAACTTTTTTCAAATTGAGAGGGTAACACTTTCTTTTCAAGGTCAAAACATAGATGTCTATTTGTTGATATTCTTGTTGTGTAATCTCTATAATTTTTTAGAGATAATGTTTCATTCTTTGTGATAAGTGACGTTTTTATATAGAAAGACCAATTCCTTGTTCTGACCCAGTTGTTCCAGCTGAACACATCGATAAAGCTTACGTAGCTGATTCAGCATTACACGTGACGTTATTCAAATGAATAATCACGTCTATAACAGAACCTGTGATAAGCTTTACCGATAAGTTCAGTTAAAAACCTCGGAACGAAATAGTTCTACGAAAAAGACACATTCCTCTTGGTATAAAGATTGTTACAATCACATCACAGAGCTGTTTGGAACCCAGAACCGTTATCAAGATTACTCCAACGTAACAATGTCTTAATTATTCCACTAAAGGACACATTCCTATAACAATTGTGTCACGACTTATTTAGAATCTTGGAAATCTTATCAAGATTCGTCGAACATTAAAATGTCTCAATTATCATTCTTGTGTAAACGCGAGGCACCTTGCGATCGTAAGGCCGCCGCCGATAAGGCCCGCGCGCGTATTTTCTATTCCTCTGTATTTGAGATTCGTGAAATAGATACAACCTCTGTCGTGCCCCGCCTAATTTCTCCAATTCGCTACGACTTTCAGCGAAAGGTCGATTGAAGGAAGCGGAGGACGCTTTGTCCTGGCTTCGAGGGTGGGTTGGTCCGGGTCAAGTGACGTCAGAGTTCCAAACCATTTGTCAGGAGATTCATAAGCCCGCAGACTCGCGACATAACGTTTGGAAGGACTTCCGCAAAAAGACCTTCTACGCGCCTTTCATTCTGGTCACCTGGTCCTTTTTCATCGGATCGTTCGGTGGCAGCATCACTCTTCAAACCTTCGCTGTGGTCATCTTCGAACAACTGAACGCGCCCATCGAACAATACACTGCCGCGGTGATACTTGGCCTGGCCCAGCTGATCGGGACATTGATCTGTGTTTTCGCTATTCATTTCACCGGCAAACGGAAGCTGAACTTCCTCTCAATCGCCGGCACTGCTCTCTGCTTCTGTCTTGCGGCCGTTTACGGCTATCTCAACGACAGTCGTGTAGTGGACGCACATAATTACACCTGGATTCCAACTACATTGATGATCGGATCTGCGTTCCTCTCTCACGTCGGGATTAGGCTGCTACCTTGGATCCTTGCGGGAGAAGTCTTCCCTGTCAAGGTAGATCTCTTCGTGTAAAAATTTCAAAATTTTCCTTCTCTTTTTAGCTGTACTACAACCAGAATCCCTTACACTATCTATAATATCTCTAAAACTAAAACGAAACTTTGAATTGCGATCAGGTACGAAGCAGTGCGACAGGAGCTGCAGGTTCCATCGGTTACATTTTCAACTCTATCGCGAACAAGGTCTTCCTGTACATGGTGGACGGGATGTCGTTGCCTGGCACGTTCTTTTTCTACGGGATGATAAACATCGCCGGCGGCGTGCTGCTCTACTTCACACTGCCAGAAACAGAGGGTAGAACCTTAAAGGAGATCGAGGACCACTATGCCGGCGTGCAGAGCTTGAAGAACAAACCCAAAAAAGAGGACTTGCCCATGAAAGAGAAATGGGCAGCTACGAATCCAGCTGTGATTTATGATGACACGGAGAGCAAAATGTGAAACGTAGATAACTAGGTTAAAGATGGCTGTTAAATCCCTGGATGGACTCGAAGAGTTTCGGAAGGGATGCAAATCAACGATGTCGTTGGAAGTTTCTTGTTCGTCTTAACAGTGAAACGAAACTGTATCGATCTAACTTTATCAGCTTGTCGACTTACAAAGATACTTGGTAAGAGAAAAAAATATGTATTTCTGTATCCATTTTTATGACGCTAGATGAGACAGAGTATGTTACTATGTTTCGTGTGATCAGTAATAGTTGTTTTTATTGTAAATAAACGATTCCATGATGTATTTTTGATACTGATGCAAAGGGAAACGTTCCACCCGATTGTGTTCCTACGATGTATTAGTCTTCCGTTATTTTCGAGATGTATTACATTGAGAATTATTAGCAATAATACTTTGCAATAAACAAACTGTTTCGCAGAAGTATTCGGCTAGATTTCGCTTAGAAATTGTATCAACCGCCAACGTCTAAAATATTCCACGCGTAAATTATGCGCATTCTGGAATAATTTCGCACTGGCCTTAAATTTATCCTCCGTCCCTAAAGCGATGAAATGAATACACTTAATTTTTATCGTAACAGTGATTAATTTTTCAGAAATTTTACAAAGAAAGATCAAGTTTAACCGACAAAAAAAAGCTATGATATCTGAAGTTGAACCGAAACAAATAATGTTTGTAATTTTTATTTTTACAGTTTACGATACAGTGCCATATATTTATACACTCACAATGTTATCTACAACCAATTACAGAGAATCACAGTTTAAATTCCGCCGGAGTGGATATACGCCTGGCTTACAAGCAGAATTTTTTGCTTCAACTTCGGCCTTCCTCCGTCGTCGGCGTCGCGGCTGTTTTTGTTTCTCATTCTTCGCTGTAGTCTTGAAATATTGATCGACCACCTTCGGGAAATTTTCTTGGTGTAGAATGTTCAAGTAATTGACAATTCTATCGGGCAACCGCGGCACTCTCAGGTTTTGCGTCGCGAGCATTCTCCGTCTTCTCCGTCTTCTGATTTTCTTCGACGGGCCGTGAGCGCTTTCACATTTCCTTAAACTACAACAGGAAATTACGTTACAATAGTGCCATTATAATTATTCACACTTTTATTTATATTTGCTTCACTTGAAAGGGAAAAAAATCAAGCGAACGACTGATAATAAATAATCAAGTTAATGACTGAAACAGAATTCCTGTTCCCCGACAAATACTACGAGAGCTCAAAATAAAATGTTCTTATCGATAATTATTGGCGACAGAAATAGAATTTCCTTGATCGATGATGGTTATAGGAAACAAACAAATTTGTCTGTTCGTCTTTTTATCGCGTGTTCTTTTTTAACATTTCAAGTTGAGCTACTCTGTGTCCAGTTCTTTTATTTATATAAACTATATTCCACCTGAGATTCGATTTTCCAATCCTGTGTCCAGATCGTGCTCGTTTCACAAATCGTTTTTGGCAATTAGCTTCCAACTCTAGCACATGCTTCTCCCCCAAGTAAATGATATCGTGTCTATGAGGAATGCGATGGGACATATTTAAACAGTCAATTTAACGCGTGGATACACACTTATAATCAAATCAATGACAATTTCTTTCGAAATTTATACGCGATCATGTCAAGATGCGAACCGAGTAAATAATTATAAACAATTCTGGTTGTCATGGCTGTCTACATCTATCGAATATAAAACTATCCGAAAATACGTTTACTTCATCGAAATTTACCTCTTTTCCGTTATGAAAACCTCCACGATGAACCCACTGATATTCAAATTAGCTTTTGCAACCCGCGTTATACAAAAAATCTACCATACTGTTACACGGTATGAGAATAAACTCGCACTCGCGAGACAAAGTAACCCCCATAGACCTCTGTGTCTGGCCAACGGAAACTTGTCTTCGGTACACGTCCGATGATACGATTTCTTCCTTAACAATCGTCGATAGGTGTTACCGACGATCGGTACTTCAGCCTAACCAGAAGAGTCCATAAACAGCATGGAGGGTATGGTAGCGAAGTGTGCACGTACTTCGGATCAACAAGTGTCCTCCGGCAGAGATGAGTTCCTCCTGGCTGTATATTGATGTCAACCGGGTTGCTCGTGGCGCAGGCGCGGCCTTCCTCGGGATTGGCTCGAGGACGGGCGGGGGTCCGCGAAATGGTCGATATTTTAGCTATAGGGGGTACAGTGGCGCGAGGCATTACCGAGGCCACTCCAGTCTCTTTAAAATCATCGCGAAACAACCCCCGTGCTGCGTGAGTTACATCGTGTCGAATCTCTGGACTCGCGTTTTCACCAGAGATTCATCGTCGAGCCAAGGTGGTACAAGGGCCCCGTGTGCAGCGTGTGGTGCATTCACATTCAGCGACCAGCCGTAAGAGGATCATCCTTTTCAGGAGGTACTCATCGGAAACGACTCGTCGGATAAGAAGGACGGACTCGTCCGTGTACTTCAGGGCCTTGTTCATAACAATTTCGAGCCTGAACAATTTCTGTCCGACCAGCCAGTTCGTCGATAGACTGCTTATTGATTACACTCTGTCTCTCTTTATCTATCTATCTATCTATCTCTCTCTCTCTCTCGTTCTCTTTCTCTTTCTCTCTCACTCTTTCTCGCGGTTCCCCTGTCGCGCTGGAAACTGTGGCTGCCGAGTCGACGTTTGCCAAGTGGTCGATCCGTACGAGATGTGTGCTATACGATCCGACAAGTGAAACGAAAGGTTGCGGATTCTCTTGGCAAGTTAGCGACATTATGCCTTCGTGACGTGGTTCTCTTTGTTCCGTGCTACCTTTTTCGTTGTCGTCTCTGTCCTTATCTTCTCGGCGGCCACCAGGATCCGAACCTTTGGTCTCGGCTCGGAGCGAACGTGTCAGCTGCTGACGGATTCAAACGGCAAAGGTTCACGAGGTAAAGGGGACCAATGATCGCCGAAGCGGAGAAATCCGCTGAAAACGGAACCCCTTTGACGACAAAGCCGCGATCGGAATTTATCGACGTAACGCCGAAATCGAGGATGCCAGGATTATTGATTCGGACGCGTTTTCGGGATCGAGATCCGAGCGTCACGACGTACATATACGGAGGCTCCATCTTTCGTCTACGTCCGTTTCGCCAGCCGCTGAAATCGAAACTATGTAACGAGCGGCGTGGGTGGTCAGGGGTTGGGAATCGATCTTCCAAAAATATTTGCTCTGTTGCTACCCCTCTCCTACCGTCGACACCACTACCCCGTGGCCCAACGTAATCGACAAGTGATTCGAGGCTTCAGTTTTCTCGATAACATTTCTGCCATTTTAGCTAACAGGCTGAGAATTGTTCGGGATTTGGCAGAGATTTCTGTGCTATTCATAGCGGTTGAGGTAGAAAAGATAGTAGAACGATTGGGAAGTTTGAAAGCCTAGGAAGAAAGCCTCTTCTTTTAGGGAAGCAGGATGTATTGGTCGGCTGAGTTACGTTTGGATTAGGTTTAAGCTTGAAAGGGAGTTTTGTAATATCGTTGAGGGTGAAGGAGAAAAGGTAGAGAGAGGTTCGAGGAGTTTAGGAGCCTAGAAGGAGTCTCCCCTTTTAGGGAAGCAGTTTAGATTTGGTCTAAAAGTTAAGACTAGGTTCGTACGACTTCAGAAGTTATCGTTATATTTGTCAAAGGCGATGGAGCTTTATGGACACCACACATGTTAATGTCTTTTCTTTTTAGTGACAGTTCTAGAGGTAACAGATCTTCCGTGACATCTCTAAAATTCCTGAAACAATGTACAGAAGATCTCACGTACTAGCCGAACTAGTTGAGAGAGCTTTTACTTGAATGCCATTAATCATAAGATACTTACTTACAGAAGATAGATACTTACAGAACATCTTACAAGAGAACATCTTACATTTTTTTGACTACAGAAGAGGCTTCTAAAGTTTCAACCAGCTGCTCCACACGTTCACTGTGCCCTTGTTAGATGCCAATAACGTTTAGACGATCGATAGACAGATCGTTTATCTGGTGACTGAGAGTTTCGAAGATAGAGACTTGACCCACGGGGCCTTTTGCTTCGCGAATAAATCGCTTTCAACGTTTGGAAATACTGTCTGTCTAATGTATTTCATTGTCGCGTACGTTTGGAAGAATCGGATTTGTCGAGAGGTTCTTCGCTCGAGTACAAAGACCCGAGTATGCAGTCGATGCAGAGTATCGATAATAGGGAAGAGGATAAGAAAGAAGTCCTTTCAAAGAACATTGTTCGCCGATCCTCGTACTCGTATTCGTAGATTATACTCCTCGATAACTTGTTCAAGATTTGCTAGAGAAATGTCTGTCTAGAAATTCTGATTTTTTTCTTTGCAGTATATAACCGATAGTGTTAACATTTTATTTAATTAGAGTTATACTATAAAACACGGAAACTCGCGTCTTCTATATCAGAAAATTTCATTCGACGCGTTATTGCGACACTAAGAATACACTTGTGTACAACGCGATCTTGGTTCTACGAATTGATATTCTTCCAATTTCAACACTCAGAAACTCATGTCTTCTCCTTTGGAAAATTTCGTACAACACGTAGATGCGCACAAAGATGCAATTGTATGCTTGGGTCTACAAACTGGGTCAGCTTTGGAGGCATTTCTTCGACGCGTACATGCTTCCAACGCTTGACTAAAATTTGCCTATTCTCGAAACTCGAGGACTCGCGTCTTCCGTATCAGAAAATTCCGTAGAACACGTTGTTGCGGCGGTAAGGATGCAATCGTGTGCAGCGCACACCGAAGTTAACATATGGACGACGATATGATTATCGCGAACCTTGTCCCACTTTCTTCAGCTTGGGCGTGTGAAGCGCAGTGCGTAGGTGGGTGACACATTTTCCCTGCAAAATCCTTACCCGGAATTTTGATATCGATGGCAGGTTGTCGAACTTCCGGTACTCGAAGTTATTTGCCTAGTTATTTGTTTCTGGTTATTTTTGAACTCTCTATCGAAGCGAAATACACGAAATGTCCCACCTGACTATCGCATCTTAAATATCTCACGCATTTTTCGTTACAGCAAAAAATGTCAGAGGAAAACATTATTTGGTTTGTTCGGAGGTTCGAAGGTCATTGGCGTTTCTTTAAACGGAAAAGGGTATTTTCATTATCGCAACATGTACAATACGTTTACCTAGACGCTTTAGTACCATCAGATGGAGGAATTAGCAAATTTTTTATTATTTATTTTGCTATAGCTTTATTATTATAAAATGAAAAAATAAAGAATTACGACAAATTTACTATAGCACTTAGTAGATTGGTGGTGACATCAGACGCATACCATGCATATACATGAACCTGTATGTCGTTTTCATCGCGCATGCGAGGAAACATCGAGGTGGTGTGATAAATTCGTCCTAATTCTGATTTCTAAAAGCATAGTCTGGAACACCACTGACGTATAAGCAACACCCTGAGCGGCACATATCACACTGTAATCACACTCACGCTGCATAAGTACCGCGAACGATACACTGCATACAGGACACACATGGTGCACGCATACACATCCACGTGACAGATAGCGTTATCGTCTACACGTTCCCGACAAAATTTTACCACGGAAAGAATAAATTTTCATTCTAAGATACTTCTATGCTAGCATAAACATTTCTTTCTTCGCTGGTAACGCACAAATGTTGATCCATTGTAAGCTTCTTTGACCCTAACAGGTTGATTTATAATTTTGGTTATATAAAATACGTTTTTGCATATTTATTAAAAACCTATAACGATATAATTTATTTATTATAATATTCTTCATTCGCTTCCTACTTTCTTTTGAAGGTCCCTCGAGAGATCTGGAAAAGCGTCATAAAATGTGAATCAAAAAAGGCCCAAAAACATTTTCCGACTCGTTTGCATACTACCCATATTCTTAAATGTTTCAGACTTTTTAATCGGTATGCATTCTAATCACTATATTTTCCGCAGTATGTGTCGTATACGTTAACAAATATGTCGAACAAAAATTTATTCGTCGTTCACGAATACAACTCTTGATCGAATAACTTTTGCTCGTTGCTCGTTGTCCGTGGTAAAATTCGTATATCACGGTGGCCAGAAGTCGGTGACGCGGAAATGATAGAACTTGAAAATCTGAGGGAACACCGGAGTCACCGTCACAACTCGAGCATGAAATCGATAAGAACCTTCACTCAGTTTGAAAACTTTGCAGTGTCTGCGCCTCGGCAACGTTTATTTATAGTCTTTTCTAACTGACATTTATTTTCAGGTGTAACTACACTTGGAATTGTTTTCCATTTAGTTCCCGACATTGTTGTCCGACAGTTGTTAAGATGATGACATTAAACAGTTGTCCCGCGCCTCGACATGTCTTTGTGCATCTGTAATTGCTATTGTTCAGCGTTTTGCGAGTGTCGAACGAAAATTATTTCTCTCGGGGATTAAGAAGATGTCAATTTTTTCTTTCTCGAACCATTCTATCTTGCAGCATAAGCACATTTTTTGTTTCTTCAACTCGTACTTTGGCTGCAAAAAGATCATGAAAATTACTTCAAAAGTGTCGAAAAAGAACGAATCGCCTCGGTTGCCATTTTTTTTCGCCATGCCTGCGTGTGTGTGCACACACTCACAAAGAAACCGTCGCGATACTGTATAAACGACGCTGACAAGGAATAACCGAACGCAAACAGGAACGAAAGAAACCGCAGACGCGTCCACAGTGTCAAGATCGACGAACACTGCCGTTGAATAGCGTGCATATTAAGCCGCAAGTGTTCGTCGAATGCTCGTCAGGTTTGGTTGAGAATATTCCCAAGCCCGTTAACAACGAGTGATAGATCGTAGGTGGTGTTTCGCGCTAGAATAAACGAATTATTTCTCGAAATGTCGGATAAGAAAGCGAAAAGCCGAGACGGAAACGCCGGCAGGCCACCGGTCAAGGACTCCGTCCTGGAACTGAGAACGAGGATGGCGCGAATGATGTCTATCGTCGAGATTACCTCGCGGGGGACACTTCCGGTAACGACACGTGTACACTTGTTCAGTTCCTACGGTCGTACTCGCAGTTGTTTCATCGCGATCGCGAATAGCGCTGCTCGATCGGAGAACGTTTCACGGTGGCGGTCGGGAAGCCCGATTTCTTCCAAACAGGAAGTCGAAACTAGGATATCGATAGGGATAGCGAAATCGGAAAGGTGGAAAGGGAGCGAGTAGGAGCCCGATGGTGGATAGGCGTAGTCTAATGGAGAGTAACAAAGCGACGAAGGGTAGAAGATTGGAGGTAGGTAGTCGTGGAAGAAGTTCGCGGATAATTGTGGTTGAGAAATTGGTGAATTGTAAAGAACTGACACGGCTTGTGTAAGTGGGAAGAGTGCATCGAGTATTAAATAATTCTAGAGATAGTGTAATCTTGGTGATGGTAAAAAATTATTTATGGCGATTAGATGGTGAAACAGGACAGAGTTTGTGATTAATTAGGTAGATTGGAAATAATTTGTGCAACTTCATATTTTTATACATATGGATAAAGGAATTAAATTACCTGGTCTTCTAAACGGTGTATCGGAATTTTGATTGTTGATATTTTAAATATCGTGGAATCTGTGGGTACACTTGTACATTTTTCCATATTTCCAGCTGTCATAAATGTACAAGTTTCCGCGATGTAATTACGAATAATTAGGCACAGTATGCTTAACTGACGACGATAGTTCGAGTAGTGGAAATTGAGAAAACGATAAGGATATAGCGTAACCTCATAAATATAGGAACCTTGAAATATTAAATTTGCACTTGAAACTTAATTGCGTGTTGCATCATTCACACATTTAGAACTGCTCTATTCTCTGAAATTTCTTAATTATTCTGTTCTTCATTTGCGTATATCGGTACTTTGTTTTCATCATTTAAATTTGCAAATATGTGTATGCCACGGCTGTGAGCATTTTTACAAGATAACATAAAAAACGATGTCGACGAGGATGGGATTCGAACCCACGCGTGCAGAGCACATTGGATTAGCAGTCCAACGCCTTAACCACTCGGCCACCTCGTCTGATTATTGTAGGCACGAGGTAATTAATTATAAAAGAAAACACAACTTGTGCCAGTCTTAGGAATTTGCCGGTGAGTGATTACAGGCAGGGTGATTAATCGTGGTTGAAAACGTGATAAGCTTTAAAGGTTCGAGGAACGTACTATATTTGGTTAAAGAGTGGTAAATACATCGAGTGGTTGAAAATAACGAAATCGTGGAATAATTAAACCTTATGAATGGCA
>NC_071976.1:28925942-28950359 GCF_026283585.1 Hylaeus volcanicus
GGAAACAATTAATTGCGACCTCGTCAAGGTTAAGGAATTAATCAGGAAGTTAATTAAGAAGGTGTCTTAATTGCGGTTAAGGAAATGGTAATTGACATATGATCTGGGGTGTTGGTAATTTGGAGAGCCAGTGTCGATGAATAATTTTGGTCGATTTGGTTTCAGAAAATACCTTTTTTTTTAATGCCATTATAGCGTCGTGCCCTCTTAAGACGCAAACAGAGTTTAGCTGCCCGCGTCGCTGATTTTTATGAAACAAACGCTTCCAAAGGATTTTTCGTATCAGGACACTCGAACCACGATTTCGTTGCAGATGGCGGGCTCGAAAGCTGGCGAGGATCCAAAGAAGGATGCCGCGGATCAGAACTTCGACTACATGTTCAAGTTGCTGATTATCGGCAACTCGTCCGTTGGAAAAACGTCCTTCCTCTTCCGCTACGCGGACGATTCGTTTAGCTCGGCCTTCGTATCGACCGTGGGAATCGACTTTAAAGTGAAAACGGTCTTCAGAAACGACAAAAGGGTGAAGCTACAGATCTGGGTCAGTACACATCCATACTATTCCTCGCGAGACATCGACTATCTTCGTGGTTTGTTAATTTTTTACACAGAACAATTGTCTCACGTCGAGCTTTCTACGTATCGTACTTGAAATGTCTCGTACAGAGTAAACCATTCAAACGGGGACACCGAAATATAGCGAACTAAAATATAAATTTTGTTTCTTCGAGTATTATAATGTATCAAAAACTGAAAGGTACATGTTATTTCTTATAAAATTCGTCGTTGAGCTCTCAGTTATGATTCTGAAAGTTTTTATTAAATATAAAAGCATTAAAAATTGTCCTGACTTTGTTGAATTTTCGACAACAGTTTGACGTTTTCTATCGATTATTGCAGGACACGGCGGGCCAGGAAAGATATAGAACAATAACGACAGCCTACTACAGGGGCGCGATGGGCTTCATTTTAATGTACGACATCACAAACGAGGAGTCGTTCAATTCAGTACAAGACTGGATAGCACAGATTACGACTTATTCGTCCGAGAACGCTCAAGTAATCTTGGTTGGCAACAAGTGCGACATGGAGGACGAAAGGGTGATCAGCGCCGAGAGAGGCAAGCAACTGGCGGATCAATTGGGTGTGCAGTTCTTCGAGTCGTCTGCCAAAGAAAACTTTAACATTAAGGTAAATACAATGTCCGGTTGCAACCTGATCGAACCTGAGTTTGTTTGTTGAATCGGATATGCTTGAAATACAATGTGCATAGACATGAAAGGGAAATCAAGACACGATTAGAGTTCAAGGGAATTGTAAAACTCGACGCATTTTACGAGTTACTTCATTTTTTTCCCCGTTCCTCGCAGCCAATTTCTTCAATTGTTTACCGAATCCATTATCCTCGCAGTCCAGGGATCGCGTGTTACCATTATTAGTGAACGACGGTGGAAAGGTTATCGTGTCACGTTTCAACGCTTATGCCTATCCGTCAGGTGTGTGTACTGTACCATTACCTTCGATCAGGCGTCCTCGATTACCGCTCGTTTGTGCCCATTAATCACTCTTGCACAACGCGTCGAACTTATTGGCATTGACACATCGAACTCCAACAGATCGATTGTTTTACTCGTAATCGGTGGAAGTATCGTCAGTGCTGACTAAATTCGTTTAATTTGATCATTTCGGTTCACGAACGACGGCGACGTTCCTTACATGTAAGTTTACGTAACGATTAGCTAGTTCAGCCTACAAAGGAATCAGACTCTTTGTCACTCATTGTCAGTTTCGATCAATTCGGATGCAAGGAAGATTTCGTTATTCTCCTTTCGTGTATCTTCTCCGTTGTTATCATTATTGAGAATTAAAACCATCGAGATGAAATGGGAAGGAACTTCTTGGTATTAGGCAAATGCTACCCTCCTCGTCTACCAAGTCCCTGCAAAGACAAGAATAGAAAAGGAATTTGTTAATAACTCGGCATACTTTTGTCCCAACAGACGGTGTTCGAGACACTCGTGGACATTGTATGCGACAAGATGAGCGAGTCCCTGGATAACAATCAAACCCTGAACGCCGGTGGGGATCAAGCGAAGGGTCAGCGACTCACCGATCAGCCGACCAGCGCAGCGACTACAAACTGCAATTGCTAAGAACGTGGAAGCCCACCTACGCTCTGTATCAGGAGGACAAGGAAGAAGAAAGGATACCGAAGAAGAAGAAATATTAGAAAAGAAATGCGTGTATGCCTGTACATGTGTGCGTGAACGCATGTCTACCTGGATTGTGTATGTGTGTACGTGTGTATGTGTGCATGCGTACGTGCGTGCGTGCGTGCGTGCGTGGCCTGCGCGCGCGTGCGTGTATGTGTGCGCTCGTGTGTACCTGTGTGTGTCGGAAAGAGAGGGCGAAGGAGAGGAGAAGACAGAAGAAGGAAGGTCGAATGATAAAGCTGGCTCTAGTTCAACCCCTGTTCGTCATTCCTTTACCCTTGTTCCTGACCGTTCTTCTTTCCGCTCTTTTTCTTTCCTCCTTTCTCGATCGATATATTTATATATGTGCACATAAATACGTATATATACATAGGGTGAGCCGTGAAATTCAATCAAGCTAATTGTTCTCGCCTTAACTAACCGACCCTGCGTTATTTGGCGTCTACGGACCAGTCGAGTCCGGAAACTGGCTCGAGCGCGTTCTCACGGTGTTAGATGACGGTAGAGGATGATACGTTCAAGCCACACAGGATATCGTGGATAATTTCGTTTTCAGCCTTTTGGAAAACGAGCTACGAGCCGCAAGTTCCCCGCGTCCAAGTGCTCGTGGAAACGAACGATAAGCATGGCGATATTTAAAGCGGATCGTTTATATCCAGTCTCACCATTTTTAAGTTGTAGAGGTTCGGGCTCGTTAGAAGAAGAGCTCGAGGGTTCTTCGGACACTAATTGCTCGCACCAGGGCAATCCCTCTTTGTTACGATTTTTTGATCAAAATATAACACACAATCTGCATGAATGATTCGACTACGAATTAACTTTTAAGTGCTTTCGATGATTCTCTAGTACTCGTTACCTGTGAATAATTTATTGTTAAACGGTATACTTAGATAATTTCACCGTTCTTTGTAATATATCTAGCTCATTCATCGTTCAAGTCATATCATGATGTTAGAGTGTTGAGTTACGAGTGAGTTTTCGTTGGGAATGCTGAAAATCGGTTCACTCTCCGCCTAAACTTAGAATACTAACGATGTGTTCTACGATCGGATTCCATCGTTCCCTGTACGAAATCATCCAATAGTCGATCCATCGACGGCGAGAACAATCAGGATGGCTACAATTGGGCCACTCACCCTGTATACATGTATAAATATGTATGACGGTTGTAGCCTGATTACGCGGAGGTGAGCCACCGAGCCGATCCGAGACCGATTGCGAGCAGACGTTGTTCTTCTTTTCGGGTTCGACGGAAATATTCGAGAAACGGAAGAAATCGACAAAGGCTTGAACGGTAATAGTCTCGCGACGGATGTAATCGTCGCGACAAAAGAAATAGAAATTGAAACGCGCATCTCCGTGACGAGAGTTTCAATATGGCGCCATTATTCTGGACCGAAATCAGGGGATGCGTTCCCGCTATGGCGGCGCCGAATCTCGCCTTTCGCCACTATTAGAGTATAGTTTCCTCGACGGTTCTATTCAACCTCTCGAATCCATTTGTTAAATGTGTCGACAAACCCAAAGACAGATAATAGTGAAAAAAAAGATAATCAATCGAGGAAAACGATTTTTCATAAACGGAACGAAGAGAGAGCCTATATGTTTAGTAACTGTGAGACTGAGAATAAGATACTTGGACGTTTCGCCAGCATTGATGTCAGGTTCTTCGGGGCTCAAATGACACATTGATATAATTGATTAGCCCCGAAAATAATATATTTATGAATATATTTGATGGTTATTTTTCAGTATCTTCGTTTCTTAATGTTACGATGAAATATCATTATATGTATTCATAAATACGTATATTATATTTCAATGTTGAGAAGACATCCGAGTATCTTATCCAAAAGGGCACGGCTTGCACCCGGAAGCCTTAGCTAGCATCGACCACGAAGAACCGGAGCGGTGAAAGCCTGAAATATTTTATCGTTAAGTAGTTAAGCGAGCGACGATTTATTTGTTACCGCGCCAAACGAAACGAGAATCGATAGTTTTCCCTGAGAATTTGTTTCCAGTGGCGAAAGGATCAAAGGATAGCAACGATGTTCCTGGAGGATTGTTCGAACAAACGGCTGTGTTCTTTCGAAATAATTCCAAGGACGAACTGATCGCAGCATCGTTTTCTCGAGGTTCGTTTTCCCTTTCGTCTGTTCCCGGATTTTTCTTTCTCTGTAATCGGTCTCAGAAGAACACAGCCACCTCGATAACGATCGTCGTTGACGATCTCAAGCGCACCTCGACCCATAGCGGTGAATTATTGATTATTCGACGATCCACGGTAAGGGAAATCAGTTTAGAACGATTTGGTCGAGGACCGTGTCGAGCCGCGTGCACGCTTGGAAAAATTTAACGATGCAAATCGAAGCACGCGATGCCACGAATCAAATGAAATTTCACGAGTTCACGTTTTTCTCAAGTGTGGACGCTGCATTAGTGGGCCGTGGACCTGTTCAAGCGTGCAATTCATGTGACAAATAAATGTTATGCGTTCAATTGCAATTCTGGTAACAAAGAAAGAAATATATATCTGTGTTGTATTTAATGAAATTTCGTATAGGTTGGAAACGCTTATAATTTACTTAATTTTTTTTATTTTAACCTGATCACGAGTCGTAGTCTGACGGAGACGGGCTGAATTCTTGTTTAGCCATCTCGAATAACAAACGTGGGATTAGCAACTTTTTATTTGTTGCAGATCGGATAAAACATGGAATTTAAACTGTTCGATGACATTGAATTTCACTTTGAACGAACGAAAACAAATATAAGTGATTATTCAGTTGAATAAACATGAGTAAATTTACTATAGCTATAGAATAAAATTTTGCCCGTCTCTGAAATTCGATCGAGACTTCGGGGACAAGGAAGATTCATTTCAGGTATTTTAGGACAGTCTTCCGAAGTCGTTTCAGAATTTCAAGCCGATTGTACAAATTCTAGAAACTG
The DNA here is from genome assembly GCF_026283585.1 of Hylaeus volcanicus. Lineage (NCBI taxonomy): Eukaryota > Metazoa > Arthropoda > Insecta > Hymenoptera > Colletidae > Hylaeus > Hylaeus volcanicus. The sequence continues at coordinate 28,931,108 of NC_071976.1, forward strand.
TTCAAAACTTTCAAGCTGCGAAATGTTGAAGGAACTTAGTCTAACCCTTTTTACGAGCCGTACAAACTCTCCATCATCGACGAATCTTTGCGTCAGTGACTTCGACACCACTGGAGGGAAGAATGTCGGTCGCTTGGATCGGTTCGAACGCTGTGAAAGTTGACGTTTTCAACTGGAGACCACCCTCTTGTTAGGGGGTGAGTTCACCGTTTTCATCGGCCTCGACGAAAGTGGAGAAGTTTTCGTTAGACCTTCGGTAAATCTAATTTCATTTCTAAGACGTATTCTCGTTCGAACCTGGAATCTCGACGACGCACAATGGTCTGAGTCTTAAAAGCTGGCTAAAACTTCAAGTAAAACTTAGTGAAATTTGAGTGAAAAAGTAATTTAGATATAATGGAAAGGTAATGGAAAATATTTTCTTTACGTTTACTAAATTTTAGACACAAATAAGTGGGGAGAAATAATGCAGAATATATCAGTAGAAGGATTAAGAAGAAAATTACTTAAAGAGCTTATCGAGTTAGAGAAATCACTGGGAAAATATTGAGAATATCACGAGAAAGAACGGTTGTGGCTTGAAGAAAAAATTTGGTGATACACCAAATAAATACGAGCAGTTAATTTAACGATAAATTATTTAGAAAATTTGGTCGATACATTTAAAAAAGAAATGATAACGAACTTTAACGGTAAATGTAACGAATATATGCATAATTGAAAATGTTGGTGAAGTGCTCGGAAAGTGTATCGAAATAAAAATTATGTTAGGTGTGATACTTTGGAAAAATTTCTGGAGAATGTACTGAAGTTAGTTAAAATTTATGTGAAAAATCCTGTTTAATTGATCCGTTATCATCAAGATTATCGTCTACAATTTTTATTTCGATTAAAAATACATTGTTTTCTAACTTCAATGCTCGCACGACAATACTTAAACTGTGGCTGATCAATCGTTGTTAAAAAAATACGGAATTTCAGTAAGTGGAACAAGAGAGCCATTTTAGATTGGTGAAATTCAGCGGAAAAGTGCTGAGAATTGTTCCTGTTTCGCTTTCGAACGTTTTATTGACTGCAGAACATTTCAGGCCAGTCCTTGAAGAGAAACATTGCAGAGAAATTAACTTGTAATTATTATTGCACATCTTACAATCGTTTACTATGATACTGTCATTCGTTGACTATACTTCTTTACAAAAAATTCGCAATTATCACGACGATAACTTTTGTAAAATTAATTCGACCCTGAAGTAGATATTCGATTCTTCTTACTCTAAATATTGATTACATTTCATTTATTTTTTATAATGTATTGCAATCGCAAAGTGGTAAAAAGAAATATTTTCAACTCAACTATTAGTAGCAACGACACATTTGGTGTTTTTCAGTCACGGTGATGTCTAATTAATTAACAAAGTGTCTGTATACGCGAGGATGCATACCGTGTAACTCAATTTTCAAATAATGAATACCAAAGAAATTGATACTGAACGAGAGAGAGAGAGAGAGAGAGAGAGAGAAATTTCCTAGAAATAATTTTCTTTATGGTGTACTACTTTTCTCGAACGATAGATGGAAACTGAAATAATGTAAAGAGACGTTCGGTATCAAAAGAGCATCGATCTTTGGCGTCAATTATCACGAAAAGCATAGTGTCTATCCGATTGCTTCAGTCGTCGCTTGGCGTTATGAATCTACTAGGTAACCTGCCCCTCTGTACATACAGTAATATATATATATATATATATATACATATATATATTGAAACTTATATATATATATATATATATACTGAATCTGTAATGAAGTGCACTGTAAGCGTTACTTATTCGTGTGAACACGGGCACGACTCCGAAGAAGATATACGATGTCGTTGTGTAATCGAAACAAACAAAAAATACCAAAAAAAAAAAAAAAGTAATCATGTCTATCGAAGGAAATTGTACGATTGTATCGATCTAATCGGTGATAAATAAAATATGTGCTGTTGACACGGAAGTGTAACTGTGAACAGAATCACGAGCCTCTACGTTGATTTATTCCCGTCGCGATTCGAAACGAATGGCGGCGGACGTTTTCAATTTCAGCCTGGCTGTCTTATCCTTGGTTAGGTAAGCAACGATCTTTCCATCACTGGTCCCCAACCGTTCCCAATTAAATTCGTTTCGGGTATAATCTGAATTAAAAACGAAATTTGCATTTTTTTGCTCGAATATACAAATCATTGCGGTAGATGGTTTAAAGATAAATCAAAAAGCAAAATGAGAGAAACGTGCAATTTTTTCTGGAACATCTTAATCATAATCCGAAACGAGTAAATGTAACGAGATACGATGATAAGGTTGATTGAGAAAATTATATTTCTATTTTAATTTCCAGTTTAGAGCCAGAGGAGCAAGTATCTGGTGACCTAAGGGTAGGGCTGTATACATGGTATTTCCTCTGACTTTTTGATGATCTAGAACGACGTTTCGCGATGAATATTTTACACACACATTAACTAATTTTGTATCCACTACCGAAACTTTATTTATTTTTACCGCCGTATGTATATTCCACCAGTTGACTTTATCTAACTAGATTTTCTCATAGGCGGAACCAAACCAGAAAAATGCTGTAATTTACTTATTAAAAAGACGAAAGAAACTTCTTAGACGACCCAATAATAGAATTATAAAAAGTTATTCGAAAGTTATTCAAAAGAGAATGAAACATCGAAAGCAGTAAATTGGCCACCTGAAAGTCCCAATTTAAATATTAAATGCACATGATCTGCAGTTTAATGATAACGTATGCGAGCTATCTTTTCGTCCAGGATTGTAGAGCCTCCGATCTAGACGTAGGTGGAAGCAGTGTTCGCTGGCGTGATAGCTTCTAGCTACCGGTGGCGAAACGGTGCAGGAATTTTAAGTGGCATCCATCTAGTGATCAGACTTCGTTAACCGTGCCTTTATGAGGGGATGATTAGTTTTTGAATTCTCGTTTCAACGTCGGTGGTAGCTAACAAACTTGTTAGAAATCACGGAACGAGACGAGATCAAAGCTGCAGGTCAACGGGGAGGGGAGAACGGAAACTGGGTTAGACGAACTATTAAAAGACGCCCGACATTTGTGCCCGTTTAATATTTTTATTCGAGCAGGCTCGCTAGTCATTTTTCCTTCGAACGAGCCGTTCTAGGTTAGAGGTTACCTCTCTCAAATTGTGATTAATTCAAACGATTCCAACCAAGATCTAACGAGGTAAAACCCCGACGGCGAAATTATTCTATCCTTAAGACATTCCAGAATCTATTGCGCGTTTCGAAACTTTAATTTATCGACACATTATGTCACTGACGGCGCATAACTCTATTAGTGAAATATAAGTCTCGCTTAACCTAATTTCCTTCTACATTTGCGTGCCTCCTCTCGACACTTCCCTAGACTTGTTTATTATCGACTTTATTACGCCTTCTTCTCGTTTCTGATTAGGAAAATGCTGTATTTAAATACCGTGGACTGTGAAGTTCAAAATCCAAGATTAAATGACAATAGCTTTGATATCATTTAACAGAGATTTCTATTAAAATTAATAGATAATCGTTATTTCTCCTTGTACTCTTTAATCTTATACAATTTTTATTTTTATTTTTAATATAAAAGATAAGGTAATATATCGATACTGTAATAAATTTATTAAGGATCAAACTCTTAAATTTCACAAGCGAAAACTTGATAAAAGAGACATTTAGCTAAAAAAATGATAAAATTTATTTTAACGTGATTTTTAATTTTTAACGGCTTTAAAACGAAGTACAGACTTTACACTTGGTGTAAATTGTATTTTTCTTTTCAATATAAGCTGTCAAACGACCCGTCGCAAGTTTAATTTGTTTTGGAAAACCTTTTGGCTCCTTTGGATGGCAGCATTCCAGGAACGCCCCTAGTCTTTTGCTTCCTTCATGTTCACCTAATCTGTTCCGTTTCGTCCCGTCGCGCTGTTTTTATCTCTGCAGGCACCCTAATTGAACTGTCTTATTTCGCCTCTGTCAGACGGTGAAAAACAGAATTTCACGCCTCGGTGGTCCCCGAAATCAAACGATTAATACACGTTCACTGTCTGATCGACGGAATTAATGGAAATGACAAGTATCAAATAAAACATGAAACAACTATCATTTATTATTCGTTGAATAAAGGTGAAACTTATTCAAACCTTTTAAATAATGGATGAAGTTGAAGTATTTTCGTTCGAATTTGGATTTAATCTTTTGCTCCATAAGGTCACTTCTGACCTAACAAGTTATACAGTCAGTCAAACAAATTTTTGGGATACATTTTCAATAAAAAAAATGCTTCGAAAGTATGTGTATGTAAATGAAAAACTGAGATGACACATTTAATCGTAATAATATTGTTGCTGCTTATTGAATGTACAAACATAATCGCATCGAACTATGTAGAATAATTTAAAACTTGGAATTAACTGGAAATCTAGAGGTGCAAGGAAGTGTTAACATATAACGAAGGTATTAATTTATAAGATCGGTTCTCGCGGGGCCTCTAAAAGTCTTCTTAAACCTTGTTATAGCTGTTTTTCACTTTAACGTTTAACGGAGCTCTAATTTAACTCGAGCATCTCCCGAAATCTCAATGCGATTCACAAAAGCATTAAAATTGCAGTTCACTGAAATCGAATCTTCGCTGAGAAAACTCGGTCAACACAGAATGTATCTAAATAGAGGATTTTAAGATGTTACCGTGGTCCTGACGCACGCGTCAATAGTACTCTCTGTCGGGAACTCCCGTTTCTCCTGAAATATTCTTCCAGGCGCAGCTAGAACATCCTCGATGTCGATAAATGTCAGACGTAAAGGAGCCTAATAAATATCGACACAAATCACGTTGTTCTTTTCCTGTACCGCGATTCTTCTTCCGCTCCCTCTCTGTTCTTATTTTAAATCTCATGCCGAATCACCGTTTCGGGTTTCTGACAATATCGTCTCCTGTATATGCAAAAAAGCCAAAAACCAAAAAGATTGTATTTTTAAGGTTGTGCAACGATTCTGGTACAAAACGGGCAAAAACGTGTCCAAATTGAGCGAACCTTCAAAAACCATATATGATTGATACAACAACAAATGACGATACTTTAATAGGGATTCGTGAGCATTGTTTTCCATTTAATTTAAGAATGAGGAAATTTGGTCGGAATTTCCAAAGACACAAAAATCCGTCTGCGAAGGTGGTACAAATACCCTTGCTCCCGTTTCATTTTATCGCGACCCCTTCGCCGGGAGCTGAATTCTTTGGGTCGCATGGGAGAACGACGAGAGGGGAAGTGCAAAGAAAGGGCGGAGAATCGAGGGTGGTAATCGAGAGACCCGCGCGGCCTACGTCAGGTTTCTACGAAGGTTCGCCGAAACTTTGCGCCACTCTTCGCCGGGTCGAGTAGGGTGTGCAAGAAAATGTATCACGAAGTTGGCTTTGGGTGCGGAAGAAAACTGCACCGCAACGTAGAACAACCCCAATCTTTCTCGCGAAGGGTTGTTCTACTGCTTTTGTTCCGTCGTCCCTCGATGTATTCTTTCAACGACGAAGTTCATTCATATTCAAGGCAGCGCGAGCTCGTCGTAAAATTTCGATTTCCTTTGAAGTCACGGCTGGTGTAATTTTACGCGTGTACACAGTGACTCGCGAAATTTGTCGGATATTTGTTTGTTTAATCACTATGTGATTGTAAAATAAGTAAAAATTTCACAAAATGACTCGAGTACGTTCCGAAGAAAATTATGTTATACTTTTAAAAAATTCTCCTTCGCCCCCTAAATATGACAACAGACCAAAGTAGAAGAAGTACCTACACGTGAAATATGCTTCGGTATTCTCTACAAGCTCCGCAAAATTTCTAAACAATCGGAGCCAGACACAAAAGAGTATCCCCTTGTCGGAGCAGGAGATCGTGGCGCGAATTTTCCCGTACACTCATGCGCAATCGGCCGCTATCTTTGATGGTTGGCGAGCGTTTCTGTAGTCTGCTTTTCGCGCGTGTTTGTTCGCGAATGTTCGCAAATATGAAGTACTCGTTCTCGATATTCGAGAATACGCACTCTTGGAAATATCCATCCCCTCTCTGGCCCGATTTTCCACCCCTCCGTCTCTGGGGTTCCGCGAAGTAACGCGTGCCGTCGACACAAGTAGGGTCAGTCAGTGGTGCGCGGGCCTTCGCGGCGCGAGGACGTGGACGTTGTTCCTCATTTCCGCTTCATGGTCGCGCATGCTTTGCCGTTTATCTCGTGTCAGTGAGTGAAATCACAGAAAAACTGTTCGAACAATTTTTCTACCCGATTGTACTGTTTCGTGAAGCGTGTAATCAGACTGGTTTTCATCCTGTTCACTGTGTACTCGACTGCTGCCGAGAGGTGGTGATCCATTTCGACAGATCGATGCTTCTTCGTTCGCGGTGGTGGGTATTTCCTTGTCTGTATGTGGTGTACAAATTATTTGTGCATCTATATTCAAACATTTATTATTTCTTTATTATTATTTTCTTGTAACTCTAGTTTAAGTAGAAATATTTACTTGACATTTTGTTACGTCGATGTACTAATTTCGTAGCCTATTATAAATATAAATAAACATAAATAAATAAACGTACAAAGAAATATATGTTTAATTAATAGTATATTCAAGATAAGAATAGTTCACTGCATCATTTTTCCAAAAATGTTGAAAACATAGATGGCACGAGCGATTCTTTAACTTTTTCTATCGATGTTATTTTCCATAAAAAGCGATATAAAATTTGTTCTAGAAGCTACCTGGAATCTTCCATGCATCTTCTGTACATAGTTTTCGTGATAGCATTAGAGGATGAAACTTTGGTCGTTAAAAAAAACTACGTATACGTTATTTGTGGCAGTTGTACGAACATGTAAAGTTTCGTCCAAATAGCATAGAACAGTAAACGAGCGACACTTCAGGGATGTTCCTTGTTAAAACTTCGTCAGGGATAGGTTCTCACAAAGGACGTCATTTGTTTGATAGATGTCTGTCGATTTATGTTTGTAAAAGTCGAGGATATTACGATATAGTTCGTCGAATTGCACACAAGGATGTGGGGCTTAAGGGAGGAAATCATTATTTAAAAAATCTAAATAAAAATTATTTTTTCATTATTCAATGCATATAAAATAGACATCGGTAAACAGATTTTTCATCGAGTCAATTGTTTTCGTCGAAAGAAATTGCTGTATATAATTAAGACTTTCACGCTTTCAAGGTGGCTTCCTCCCTTAAATAAAAGTTACATTTTTCTCAAGAGAAGCAAATGAATATATATACAAAAAAATGTGCGAATGTACCTATCATTTAAATAAGAGAAATTTCTTCCTCTCCTCTCCAATTCTCCGACAAATAAATGCGTACATTTTTCTCTGTTCGTGGAATATTCGAAAATCACAGTGGATTCTTTCCCTGTTCATTGGATAGGGATTTCCTTCCTCGAAATGAAGGTAGAATCCTGAAATGTGCGTACAATTTCTCCGTTTTTGCTTCACTTGAAATTGAATATACATAGGAAAAATGTAACAGCTGAGCCGGTAATGCCACCCTTCCAGGCGAAAATGAAGGAAATTGGTAGACTGGTCGCACGGTTCGGTAAAACCTAGTTCTTTGAAATTATATTTTTCCAGGAAACGTACCGTTGCAACTGCACGCTGTTCTTCCGTGAAATCGTATATTTTCTTTTATGTAACTTGACTCTTTTCGCTATTCTGCGTGTAAAAACATGTTAATACCGGTATACACACGCTAACGCGTAAAAAGACTGTTATACATTGTGTAGATTTGACATAGCGGGAAGTACATAGCGATATACTCGTCCCTTTTTCCAACCGTTTTCACCATAAATTGCAGCAGAAACATTGTCAATAATTCAGTAATATTAAACAAAAGTTTCAGCTACTTTCAATTTACCGGCTTGGTAGTTTTAGTGTCGAGTGCCATAAAATTCTGTATTTGACCTTTCATATTTAGACCATCCTGAACATCATTTTTTATAGATATCATTGATAAATCGATTTTGAAATAACTTTAAAAAATTGTCCCTTCACGATCCATTCGTTGCCATGCAACATTTGAGAGTGACGGAAAATCCATTTCAATTTGTTGGATACCGTCGTGTTAGCGAAGGATCCATCTGCACGTATAATCCGCCGTTTCGTGATGACGAGATTGCTGATAGATGATCGTGGCCGAATTTGGGAGTGCGGCGTGAGCGTATACGTAATTCCTGTTATCGTGATGGGTAAACCGCTGTATACCGACTGACCACAGTTTCGAGATATGAAAGGCGATGGTGTAATCACACTGTGATGAATATCTGCAAACGATACATCCCTTCGTTTCTTAGTTGCATTTTCGCAAATAAAGGCCATTGATATTAAGTTTATCCGTTTGGGCGTTTACACCTATTTGTGTTTCAATTTCTCATTTTCCTGAACCATTCGGTTTTGTGGTTGGACTCGAGGATCGACACAAAACACATTTCGTCTCTTCGACTCTCCGCAATCGACTGAATGATAATAAAATTGATAGATGAAAGTTCAAATGAATTGAAATTTTTTTCAAATATATAATAACTATCCTTTTTCTTTCATTTGTATTACGCTGCCTGTTTGCTTTAATTCAAATATAAATAATACGATATCAGTCAACTATAAACATTTTTAAAAACATATAATAGACGATAACGGATAACAAACAAACCTTTGCTCGAAATTTTCACACGGAATTCTGCCCATCCCCGATAGTGTTCCGTTCTAAATATTGACTCATTCGAAAATAGCAAGGTTTCGCGCTTCTTTCCCTCGATAAAGTCGCAAGTTCGTATCCATCGAAAGGAACGAAATTTCCGTCCCCGTCCCCGTCCATCCTCCTAAATATTGACGAAAGATGGAAGGGAGCACCAAGTTTCGCGAGACAACGATAACTGGCAACGCTAAATATTCAGCTGCGAGCTTCTATACAAGCCTCACTATAAATAGGGCTAGGTCTATTAGTGGAAGACGTAGAGGCCAGCGCACGTCTCTCGACAACGCGATAATCGTATGGCGTATAGGGAAAGAAGGAGCAAGACGGATTGCAACCACGAAAACAAAGGAAAAGGTGTACGGTGCGTGTTTTAGAAGAGAAGGAATAGCTGAAAGTGAATTTCTAATTCGAAAGCTGAACTTAAAGACACTTAAAAGCACTTTTTTCATTTGGAAGCGAAAGTATATTTATAAAATATAGTAGTGATATATTTTTTAAAATTTCGTTTTTTTTAATATGCCTGATTTATATAGAAAGATTCGATGATCCGGATTGTCCTTTTAATATCCACTTCACTTAAAAATAACCAACCGCCAATAGAATACAGAGCAGCTATAAGTAAAGAAGCTAGATTTAATATTTCTTTGAAGAATTCAATAATGCACGAAAGAATTGCGTATAGAAATTGTATACAGAAGCTTCGAAACGCTCATTCGACCATTCGTGGTAGGTACAACGTTAAAACTACTACGTTTTACCTGTACAGAGTTTACCTACATAACTTCGTTGCTGTAGATAACAGAAAAGCAATTGCCGTTGGAATTGCTGAAAGAAATTAGATGGTAAGCGACACTCGCCGGCCGAGTGAAAAGGGGGTTAATAATCTCCTCCTGTTTGCGAGGGGCAGGTACGATTACCAGCGTGCAGTGACGCAGGCCGATAAGACCGCTACCGTTTCATCGAATCGACTCGCAGAATCCCGCGAGTCGAGGATTAGATCGTAGTTCGATGTGCCTGATCTACATGATAATCGGTGTCAGTCGGGCTTCCCTCTCGAATACCTGTGCCGTATAAATTAATATTTCGAAGTGGAGCAGACGAGAAGACCGACAAGTGTTTCGCGTGCTTGCTCTTTGAGAGCTTGCGGAACGGAGCTAGACCAGCTATCTGTTTGAACAACAACCAGCAAACTCTTTGTAAGAACTAAAACGACCAAAATGGTCGTTGGTTCCGACACGTTGAACCGTGTATTTGTTTGAAACGACCTCTTTCATCGTGCAATTTATTTCTCTTCTGACGAGGACCACCGTCTCCTGATCCTATGAGTCGCAGCTACAAAAAGAGGTCTGTCTAGTTTTACAGATATACAGTAGCAATAAGTAACGTTAATCTTGATGCAAAGCGCAAGAACTAGTAGAATTTTCTTCTGATTATCAAAGAAAAAAAAAATGTACAATGTATCTACGACTTTCTATAAATGAATGTATTCTGTTCAATTTTGTACACGTTTATTTATAATACAACGGTTTAACGAGTAACGTTGATATAACTGGTAAATTTGAATTTAAATCGTGAAATTATGAGTAGTTTTGAAATAGTGGTTTATCAAGCTTTTTCTCAAAGAAATGCGATTTTTAGTGCGAAGCGAGTGTTCACAAGACGGGTTACGCTAATAAAATATAGTGGGTGTATCGTACTATAAACCTGTGGATCATAGGCGATCAATGTTGGCCGCTATCGCGATCAATTAAACCGATTAGAGTAGTTTCATGAACATGGCCATTCGATAACCTCCCGATAAATGGAAGGTTAGAGACCAACGGTCGTTACTTTAATTGTTAATTTCTATGAGGTATGCGTGCAGTAGACCTCGTCTTATCGGAATCTTTTATGGGTGTTGGGATACTATGTATAAACTTGGAACGTTTGAGTAACAAAATATCGTTATTCGAATACTTGAGAAGATAAGTAGTATTATTTGAATCTTAAGTGAAAACAAATTATTACAAAAATTCGAAAATGATTATTTCAATACTTCAGCCATTTACATCCGGCTCCTTTTTAAAAAACGCTGTTTGCCTTACATACGCGAGCTGTATATAGGGTGCAACGTTGGAATGACCAGCGAGAATTCTCCTCCGAATGGCGTTTATAGGGTAACGAAACTACCCGCCCTCGAGGAGAAACCACCCTTACTGTTGCTCGCCGTTCGAATCGAGATGGAAATGGCGAGTTCGTAGAATAACGATAAGTGTTGCTCGCGTGAATCGACAGGTCTCTTAACCTTTTACAGCCATCGCTATAATCGTTTTATAGAGCTGGACGATGTTACACCGAGCTCTTCCACTTGTAAGTATTTTATTCCCTATTTTAATACTTGTATTTTTTTTCTTTTACTGCGCCCTCTTTCGTAGCTATGTTACTAGCCTTTATTTATTAGAATTTCAACCTCATCCCTTGGTTCAGCCATTCGTTCAACTCTGTGGCGGGTAGTCTTTAAACGAGTAATTTTTTCGATTCTTATTTTTAATAAAAGAAACGCAATTCCTTTTGACTCAGCTTTTGATTTATTTTCCCTTAGCCACGTCTGTACGTCCATTGTTGTACTTTACCAAGAAAAAGATCGCGTGGTCATTAAAATGTTAAGAATACCTTTGTTAAAACAATACGGTGATATCATCACCAGATTTCTTCGCTGTTATTTTCGCATGCGTCAGAATTCGAATGCCAGCATAAATTATTCGAGACTCGATGCTGCGTCACGATCTAGACCGAATGTTTCCTAAACATTGGGGTGCGTTAATCGTCGCCGCTTTGTCGTAAATTCTCATTCGAATCGCCAGATTTCGGTCGGTGTGAACTCGCGTGCATGCATATCGAACGGAATAATTCACGATCGAGAAAATTACAGTTGCACGCGAAAAACACTGTTTCCTGTTTTCCTTCGGATCTGTCATTATTCATGGGAATGTGCATTAAATTGTAAATCACGTCACAAATCAATTTCTTATCGACTTCCGGTCGTATAAATCAGCTGTACGTACACTAACAATGCCACGTGTATGTGTAAACTATTTGTTGGTTAACGTACAACAAGTTCGTAATTGTTTAAATTTTTGTAATAATATTAATGTAACGTATACACTCGGGGTCCCATAAATATTCGTATCCTCGATGTCTATTGAAGTAATTTGTTTAAATTAAACGATAAGTTTGATATCATTTAGTTTGGACAAATTTCTACATTTTGTCAGATTGCATAACGAAATTTTGGTCAAATTAGAAACGATCACATTTTCATTCTCTCGGTCGTTATAAAGTAATTTTCTTTGCTTGACAGATTGTTACTGTCTTAGCACAGTTTAAGAACGAATATTAAACGTGCACATGATTTAACTTTCGAGAAAAAAAAATTAATAAAGGCGAACATTCTGGGCTCTTTCAAAACCCTCTTAAGAAGGTCCTTGGTATCCGGTTACCATACTCAGGGTAAAAGCAACGCGCAGCTTATACTTTTACTATGAGACTACGAGCTACGACCGAGTTATCGTCGTATACTTTGAAATACTTGGACGTAACCGACTCGTTTCGTGACTTGCACGCTTTTGCGTCCTATTTGCCATGCAAACACGCAACGGGACATATAAAGCTACCCTCCCGAGAATTAAAGGATACAAAATGGAACAGTACAGGATAAATTATTCTTTACCAGGACTCGATTACGCAGAACATTCATCGTAACAGATGTGGCCAGAAAAAGTGGGGGAAAAAAAGTACATAATGTGTCTCTAATAGTCATAGTAATACATAACAAATTATTGGTTACCTTCGCAAAATGCCAATTAATAGGCTACTTGTCGGTACAGTGTTAACATGGTTGTTATATTGTGACATTTTATCGAATAATCTGGATCTCACCAAAGGATTATACATAATCATGCACAGTATGCGATCGTGTAAAACATATGCACAACGTATGCAACAGATGGACTGTTATGTAAAATAACATGTTAATGATACTATAATTATTTATGAAGTGCATTCTGCATACGTTTCGCACGTGTTCACCGTATTACCATGAATTCATCAAATCTGAACAAAAAGATTCGAAAGGATTTCTGGGTTTTCAAACGGCAGCTCCAAATCAAAATCTTCCGACATTTGGAATCCGTCTCGTAAATAAATCACGCCTTCTTGGCTAACGCGGCTAATTAAAAACTAATCCCGTTCTGAGGAGATTATCCTCCGGGCGAAATTTGATAAGCCATGATTTTCTACTTAACTGTCGGCGAGCACGCAACACTAAAATGATTTCTCTTTATACCCCTCGTGTTTCTCGGTTTACGAATCAACTCCCCAACGAACAGTTCGCGAACGTTTTTTCGATAGACGCAACATTTTCCTTTTAATTACGGCACGCTTTACTATTCATAGCGCAAATTAGGTGGTAACACAGGAAACGCGCATAACGGTCCTCGGCGCAACCTATATTCTCAAATTTCCAATAATTGGAAACACGCGCAATTTCGTCGGTTTCCTTTGCTGGCCAGGCCACGTTAATCCAATTAAAACATTTGAAGAATAATCACATTTGCACAAGCGGTTTCATTATTTCGAAAGAATTTTAAACACTTTGATTGAATTGAAATGGTCTGATGTATTATTGAAGGTATATTGAAAGTATATTCGCAAAAATTCGTCAAATAGGTAGAATCACAGATTAGAAAATGAACAATCGATTCCACTGAGAATAACAATGAACAACGATATTTAAGCTCAAGTTAATGTGATTCGTAAAAAGCTACAACGATAGTATTTGATTTGTATTCAACTTTCCAGACAGATCGTCCAATGCGGTTAATGGTATTAATAAATCTAATTGCGCGCAACAAAGACAACGCGTATATACCCGTCGCAACAGCGAAACCTGTAAATGCACCAATAAATTAAAAGCGAGATGAATAAGCTGAAATATTGTTACAGAACACTGAACGAAAACCTATACCGATATTTCCCCCGTGTTATTTTTAATTTTATTGGCCAATTTTGTTCCTTTGAGTAATTCACTGGCGTCGAACGACTGCATTTTTCTGATTGAATTGTTACATATTTAGCTGCGGGAATATAAAAGAATTCGTTCCTGAATAAACAAATACTTTCAGCGCTAGTAATTAAATTGATAATGAATTGTTTGGAGAATTGTTTGCAGAATTGTTTGCAGATCGACGAAAGTTACTGATATTTTGTTAAAAAAAAAAAATAAAATGCAAGTGAATATCGTGGAATACAGTTTTCTCTAACGATGTACCATTTTTGAAAAACTGAGTCTAAATCCAATTCCGATGTACGCGCGCATTCAACAACGGCGTTTCTGCATCAACGCGCGTACTTCACGGTTATTAAACTCGTTTTTGTCGAAAACGACGGCTCCGACGGAAACATGTTATTCCATACTCTCGACTTCTTTTTGAACGGGTTTTGTACTCCGACTGAATCCATTGTATGATCTATTCTTTGCTTCTCTTAAGAATAATTCATCTCCAGATAAATAAACGGCATACCTATCGTTGGTAATTCAAGCAAATTTGCATACCATTCCTTTGAACATGTATGTAGTTCCAATTAACCCCCATCGAGGTCGCCCTCAGGTTAATTTGTGAGGGTGTTATTTATAAGGGTGCGAAGTCATATAACGCATAATGTAGCAGTCCTGTATTTGTTCATTCCTTACGTTCATTTATTTCTTGCTTGTTATAATTATCAAACCGTTCAATATTCAACCTAAGGAAATATATTTCTATCTCATTCATATATAGTGAACAGTAACTGACTCAGTCTGAATAGAAAGTATATCGTCAGCCACCGGTGACTGACGTAATAAAAAATTATGCGACATTCAAATACGTTTCACGACCAGTAAAAGATGTTACTGCGAATGTCCTCTGGGCAGAATACCGTCGCTAAATGCGATAACGCGGTGAAATTTTCGAAGAAAGGAAAGTGCAGATCAGCAAAAGTGCGGAAGATTGGCAAAAATAATCTTCGCGACGAGAGTGAATAACTTATCGATCGGTTCGTTCTATGTAACAACGGGTAGAAGGGGGGGGGGGGGTATTAAAAGGAACTTTCTTTGCGAAGTTTCAACCCCGTGCTCCACTTTTCTAGATCGAACGTCGTTAAATGGTGGCGACAGTAAGCCTTCGGGGAATCCCCCGCTGTAAGAAGAATTAACGGAATTCCTTGGAAAACTGAGGGAACGAACGATTCGTCCCGGCAAATCGCCGTTCGTTGTACTTGCAAATTGGCGCGTATTAGCATTGCAAAGGAAATTGAGAATGACGTGTACCCACGCGACAGCCCGGCAGTTACGCTTTTCGGTGTTTCATCGTTCCGGAAAACTTGTCTGTCGAGACACGACAAACTCGATGTAATTTTACGAAAATTTCGTGCTTGGTCGCCCCTTCTCCCCCTTTCCCTCACAAATTTTCAGTTTGACACTTTCGACAATGGGGTTAACAAAGTGTCAAATTTGCTGGCGAATCAGAAACGTTGGGAAACATTCGGCGCCCGCTGGGAACTTTACCGCTTCGCAGGTGTACGGTATTGCCCGTCGCTAAGGACCATTTTATTTCTCGAACTTTCGAACGAAACAAGATCAAGAGTTAACCATATCGTCCTCGGTTGTCTCTGGTGAATTTGTCCATTGACTATTTCTAACGAATAGATTAGAATAAATTCTAGTTACGGTATAATTTTCTATATTCGTTAAACTGCTTTCGACAAACAGCTAACAGAGAATTGTCACGCAAATGATTCGGTACCACGCCACGATTTGGCGATGTCTAAAGAAAGCTTCGAATAAACCGCAGTACACCCAGTGTAGGAAAATACACCGCTAAAGAAATTTAGGTGAATCGAGCGAAAGAACGTCGAAGGCAATTTTACACCACACATGATGAAAAACGGGAAAACTTTATCGTTCACCCGAGGGTCCAGCCGTCGAAGAAGTAAGAGATAATACGCCTTTCAAAGCCAGAAAAGTAACGAAAGTTTCGGTGTATTGAATTTTTATTCCCTCTTTGTCCGACTGTTTTCGTTCTGAAAGGAAATATTTCATGAACAAAAGCACAAAGCGCTGTTCCTTTCTTTCAGCAAATCGAAACAGTGCAACCTTCGGATAGACGGAAGTCGGGTGCCAAGAACTCTTCGACGGGAAGTCGTTCGTAGAGAACAGAACCGTTGAGAAACATACTTCCTATTTTCTAAACTATGCCGAATCCCTTAACACTTAACGGTCGTGCCAACTTTCTCAGACTGGGCCACGTAGATCTATGTTCTTGCGCATTCTTCGCTTAAAACTGATAATAATTAAAGAGTATCACCTTAAAAAGCATTCCTGTCTCAACCCTTGTATATATATTTAAATAAAATTTTCTAATTATACACACTTCGTGTTTAGAATAGGTCTCAGCGATTACAGAGGTGTCAGACTACTGAATGTAGCGTATAGTGTATAATGTGTCTAAATGGGAGATTAGGAACAGAACTGGAGGAAAAGAGGTTAATTCCAGAATCACAAGCAGGCTTCCGGAGCGGAAGGAGCACGACAGACTCATACTAAATTATATTATAAATGCCATGCTGCGCACTAAAGGTGGAAAATTATACGCTTTCTTTTCGAGCTTTCAAAAATGTCAATGGGAATGAACAAAGGAAAATGGGAGCTGCTTTCAAAAACGTAAACAAGAGTGAACAAAGAAAAATAATGGAAAGAGAATAAGTAAGACTTTAAAAGCAAGACTTAATCGAATTTACAAAGAGACTGGAAAAGTAGTTGGAGCAAACGGAAAAGTTTCGGGAAAATTCTGTTAATTGTTGCACCATTTAGACCATTTCCCCATCGAGTCAACCATTAAACATCGTACCCCACAGCGTCGAGGGTGTGTTTACAATTATTTTGCAATTCATCGTGTCCTCTTTTCGCAGAGGCAAAAAGCTCTGAAAGTTCAGCGGCTTTCGAGGCTCTTCGTGAATCGCTCGATCTTGAAATTACTATATTTCTGGGGTTACTTTAGCAAATTGCAGTCACTCTGGGAAATTGTGAAAATATAAATACAGAGTCTTTAGCGGAACACGTAAACGGAAGGAGTCACAAGAGAAAAAAATACTAAACAGTATACAAATATGAAATTGAAGTTCATGGGAACGAATGTGTATGAAGGTACTGCAACTGAAGTTCAAAAACTATTCGTAATGTTTTCATGTACTTGAACTTGTATTTTCTTTCCTCATTCTGTTCGATAAAGTCGTTGAATAAGATAGAAACTCAAGTAGCATAGTAATGCATTAATAGAATAAAATATTATGCTACCGCAGTAAAATAACATATATACTACTAATTTGCCAGTTGAAAAGGATTGTTTGTCGCGGTTTGGTAAAGTTTGGCAGGGCCTGACAAGATTTTATAAGATTTGGCAGAGTTTCTTCGTACGAGATGCAACACGTCTGACTATTACTCACTATTTCTACTTGTGACATTTTTCTAAACGTTCAGCTAGTATTATCAATTTAACTTGTTCTAACTGCCGAATAAAATTGATGAAAAATTAGTAATACTTTGATACGATCAATCTTTATAAATACCAACACAAGTGGAAATAACGAGATATAGTCAGGCGCAGACAGGGTGAAAATTATACTCGAGTTTATTCACAAAAATTGTCACGTTTCGAGTTTCCATGGTAAGCAACTTGTTTCAAGCGACCTGAAAGTTTTATCGATCGAGTGAATAGAAGCGGAGGATGAATAAATTACGCGTATGGCGATAGCTGAGAAAAACTGAAAACTCCCACTGGATAACTGATTTCGAGGAAGTGACGATGCTTTCGTTTGAAACGCGAAAGGGAAGCGAAATTAATTCTCTCTGTCGGGGGATTATTTTTATTTGCTATTTATATGCCTGTGCGCAAGTTCTGTATCGGTTCGGTAACGTTGCGTAAAAGGGGTACGGTTCGACATTATAAATAATGAACGTCGAAATCGATACACGTGGATCTTAAGCCACACGACTTGAATGAGAAGTAGTGTCCTGTAACAATAGGTTCTTTAAGCAGGTTACACAATAAAGTTACTACAAAATTAATTTTTTTTATTTGGAAATCGATTCCATGGAAATGAATGCGAATCGAATACAGTGGGAATAGAAAAATGAGAGAATAACTATTCTTTGCACGACTCGATGGGTTACTCAAAAATGGCGGTAATAAGTTCCAATTCCAGCCGAGTACGAATCCTTTTCCACCATCTGTTTCCACGAACTGATGGACTTAGTTGAGGGGAAATAATCCATTTAAGAGCGTCGATTCTTACCGAATGAGAGTAGAATCTTGAACGATGAGCTGGCCTAGCCGATCAAGGTGACGGAACCCTATCCTTCGACTCACTTTTGGCACAAAAAGGTTGGCATTACACGCAGCAACGACGAACGACGAACGACGAACGACGAAGGTCGCCATCGCAGAGCCGGCTGCAAGCATAAAATTAACTATGATCCCCAACAGCCTCGTTCACCCTCCTGCTTTTCTTCTTTCAAGCGACGTTAAAAGTTGCAATTCTTAAAATTAAATTAAAAAAACAATAATTAAAATAGAAAAGCTTTTCGTGTTTCGAGGAAATGTAGAGCAATTCTTTGCTATTTTAGGAGCAATGTGTTTTGTTATATTAGGAATTTCAATGAAATTCTTTTATCGGTACCATGACCGAATGAAATCCTCTATCAATTGTAAAAGGTCCAATAAAATGCAACGAAGAATGTTTTTAATAAAATTCAGGTCCGGCTTTAATTCTTTTATAATGAAAATCTTGTTCAGATTTGACAAATCTCGTTGAAATTCGAGTGAGTGATACCGAGAGAAACGCGAAATATTGTCGGAATAATTGTTGTCACAATTCACGTTCAGTCTACTCATGGATTATCGTAACTCCTGCAACGATGCATGTAATTCATTGACAATTTACCCTGACGTGGTTCACGCATTACTCGATATTACGTGTAATGGAAATCTCGTCGATATTGCACCGGCATTTGAAATCGAATGAAATCGAAACTGTATTGGGCGTTAATTCATTCCATGCCGAGGACATTTCACATCCGTCGAAACTTCGCTGATGGAAAATCAAGTTTTCAAATTTCTCTTTTTCGTCGTGCGTTCCGCCATCGGATTGACAGTTATGCAAATATGACGGACGATTCAATCTACTTTTAACCCCGTTTCTCTCTCTCTCTCTCTCTCTCTCTCTCTCTCTCTATATATATATATATATATATATATATATATATATATATATATATATATATATCGTGTTGACGGTGGAGCGGGCAACAATAAGGCGTCGAGAGAGAACAACGTTCGAGAAAGAGAGAGGGGAGTACACTCGCGAAAGAGGGTGCGGCGCGCAC
>NC_071976.1:28955359-28956083 GCF_026283585.1 Hylaeus volcanicus
TATATATATATATATATATATATAATTTGTTTTCAGCCATTTCGACATAATCAGACCTGCACCACCTATCAAAAATCGCCATAGACTTTCCAGACAACCCAATATGTTACATTACTGAATTGTGCACGCTTCATTTTGCGACATCGAGCTGTCCGTCGAAAGTCGTTATCGGTATATCGGTTACCAGTATTATTTTCTACGGGATTCGTGAAAAGAATTAACAGATTTCACGCTTCCGTATTCCAGTATCTCATATCTATCAGTTTGTCCCTGTCTCTATCCATGCTTCATCGTATGCCACAAACGTTACATTTCCCCGTTAGGCACACCCTCCCCTTGTTTCAAAAATAAAATGATTTTCAATCATAAAAATCTCACAAATGTATAAGACCCATCTGGTAATCACTTCGAAGTGTTTTATGAAAGACAAACGTTGTTGTTACGAAAATTTATTAGGTTGTCCCAAAAGTTTCTTTCGCTTGATTAACAAGTAATACATGCGCAATATTTTATCTTTTATTAGGCTGTCCAGAAAGTTCGTGCCAATTTTTAAGAGAACTTCAAAGGCACGTTTTCATTGTAATATACATTTATTGAATTACATAGGTACCATTTCGTTCCACAACCTTTCCACCTTTTAAGAGATGTACATATATATCTATACTATATCTATATATTCTCTCTCTCTCTCTCTCTCTCTCTCTCTCTCTCTCTCTCTCTCTCT
>NC_071976.1:28956093-29209574 GCF_026283585.1 Hylaeus volcanicus
TCTCTCTCTCTCTCTCTCTCTCTCTCTCTCTCTCTCTCTCTCTCTCTCTCTCTTTTTCGTGGCTTTAAACGGTCGAAAACTCGTTTCCCTGTCTGAAGAGTTTTCCACCGATTCGTCCTGTTCGTCTCGCGATTAAATTGCGAAGCTATCGCGAATGGGGAAAGACTGCTACGAGATTTAATTGTTTATCGCTCGGGAGTGGGTTCGTGCCAGAAACGGGATTTCGTACACTGTAACATTTCAGGGCAATTCGCCAGAAGCGCCGGGATAAAAAACGAAGAAGAATTACGGGAAGTTCCTAACTAAGAGTTGCCACTAGAAACTACGCTACTTTTTACCAAATGTCCAGCAAAAACACCCTCGCATCGACAGCGTTACACAACACTCTTTGTCCCAGATACACTCGGAAGCAGTTGAATCATGAATAGGATACTCCTAATCGAATTGAGTAAAATTTGTACATTATAATTAATCTGGAAGTTCGTGAGGTCAGTCGAGTTAATGCTTAAAGTCCTCATAGAGTTAATGGGTGAAACCTAATGGCGTTCCTATGAAACTAATCACGGCCCGCGTGTCAAGTGCAACGATCCTATTCACCATTCTACAAAGCAGTTTCTGTAGCTTCATTATCGAGTTTTGCACTCCTGCTATCTTCAATATTCCGGGGTCGTAGTCGGAGTTACGTTGAAATTATGCAACGGCAGGCGGTCGTGGTTCGATGAACATACTTGACACGTTGCTCGAGAGATCGTACAACTGCCTGAACAGTTGTGTTGCAGAAAATTGAAATTTGAAACACGGTTAATATTCACTTAATTCCTCTCGTGCGTCCAGATTCGGTTAATTTTTTTACGAAAAATCTGCTAAGTTACTTTGAACATATAATAATTTACCTTTATATTAATTACGACACCGAATGTTTATCAACAGAAAACGAGAGTAAAGACCCGATGGCGGAATACATCGGGAAACCACAGTCGTCGACTCTCTGCATCGGGCAACTTTTGTTTGGTGTTTCTTGGTACACGAGGGCTCGAACAGAGACGAGAACGCCAGATAATTGAGCGAGTGCTCCAATTATTCGGCCGTAGAATGCAATGGCAGCCGCCGCTGTCGTCGAGCTTTTATAACCTAACATTGTAACACGATTTCCGAACATTTTTTTTTCAGTCGCTTTAAAATGCTCCTTTTCGTCTGCGTGGTGCATCACGACTAATGAATTAGGTTACAGGTTCATTGAAGCTATGAAAGGGGAACGCGATGCTAATGAAAGGAGGTACTTGCGAGCGGTGAACAAAATAGGTGGCGCCTGATTTTATTCGGCAGACATGGAATTCAGTAACCACTAATATTAAATGTGACGTTACAGAGCAGAGTTGGACGAGTATTTCCAATATGGAGTGGAGAATAACGAACGAATCTCAAAATTTATTGACATGGATCTTTGGCGTGACTGGAACTCTTCTTTATTGCTTGGAACTATTCTTTATTCAAGAATTTTAGGCAGGCCCATTTTATGTTATAGTTAGACTTCATAAGTTCATAATTAACCAACCACGCACGTCAGCGCTAAAGTGAGATGTAAACGAACGAATGAAGCTACTTTGGCCGAGTGTCAACTGTTCTGAAAAAGACGTATTCCAAAGAAACTTGAAACAATGTTACCACGCGTGCAATCTAATACATCAGCATCGTGAAGAGCCTTCCAAGAGGCGCGTAATTACGTGAAATGGCTTGTCGTAATTTGCACAACCCTTCACGAAAAATGTTCATGGGACAGGTGGATAGTCAAGAATAATCGTCAGTGTTTCTTTTACTACGGCGCCATTTAATTACGTAAAAGGGCCCTTTACTGGAATTATCAGCGCGAAACGCGCGGATAAAATAAAATACCAAGGAACTTCCGCGTTTCTTTTGCTTCTTTTTTTTTTACCTTACTTGAACGTTCCACGTGGCGATAATTGCATCATTTGTCCCGTTCTCCTGAGCTAGGTAAGCTTTTAAAGCTATTTTATTATTTCACCGAGATTCGAGATACCTTCGACGTAGGGAATTTTTCATTCGAAAATGGAGCAAGAAGTTTTTAATTTATATAATTCGTCGTTAAGACATATAGAGATGAGTGGATGGAAACGTAAATGGAAACTTAAATAAATAGAAATTAATTTGATCTTTGGATAATGGAAGCTTCGGTTTTGAATCCTGCACGTATGTAGATATCATTTCTGCATTCAGGTTAAAGTAACTGAATTACACGTTGAACGTAGATGCTTCGTGGCTTCCACGAGTAGTACATCTTGTCAGATGAGATTCGTATTCGATCCTCGTCCAATAAAAGGGATCTGAGAATGTTATCCTGATTGATTGATCGATTCTCATATATCTACGACCAGGCGCTTTCTCGTGCGACTAATGGGGTGCTAGTTCCCCTTGGGATTGTGCTCAAGGTAACAACCGGAAGCCTATGAGAAATTAATGTTCAGAATATACTAATATTATAATTTATTTACTTCTCGAATTTTACATATATATCGAAACAAAAATGTCAAGTGTCTAGAACGGGTTTATTATTCAACGATACCGTCGAACCGAATACGTTTAAAAATAAATTTCCGCGGTGTAAATTTATTTATTGCTGGCGGGATATTCGAGCTCGCTCGAATGTAGCGTCTCCATTGAATAGCATTCAAAATAGATTTAAATCAGCGGTACGATTTGCACGCCGTCGGGGCTCTCGAGTTGCAGAAACAGGAAGACGTTTTCGCTTATATTCGAACGTTGAATAAATCGTTTATCCTGTAAACAGAGCCAGTCTTTCAGTGGCGGTACAAGCACAGTCTTAACCGAGCCGAAGTGGGATCCATTAACAATGCATGAGACCGGCAACGGTGCGGATAATTGTTTAAATAAATTCAAGCCGGGCATTAACTCGCGAAGCGGCCATAAAAATAAAATGGTACGGAGGTAACAATCGCTAGAGCACACTGCAGATTATCGGAGAAGTGAGAACATTATTCCGAAGTTAATCTCGGCGAGCCACTTTCATTCCACTTTCATGAAAGCAAACCTCTTGAAGACCGAGGCAGACAAAAGATACAAAACTTAATCACATTATGAAAGCGCAGACGAACAAGTTCGAAAGAACTTGTACGATAACGGTGCAATGAACTGTCTCATCTCTTTCGCAACGTACAAGCCAAAATTTGATAGCACTTTTCGACCACGAACAAAGTAATTTGTGAGTCTTAAAGGAATCTAATTTCAATGATTACTATAATATTTGAAGGCGAGTACATTAAATAAGAAGGAATAAAATACAACGTATAGAGATTTGCGATGTCCAGCTTCGGGATTGTATTATTTTCGTCGATACTCGGTATTAGAAACGTAAAATATCTGCCGGTCGCGAATGTGTCGATATAACAATTTTTCGGGATCTGTAGTAGTATTTGCCAGCTAACATTGACTCTTGTTTTCCAGACGATTGATGCCACCATTCGTCATCATTTCCGAACCACCCACGGTGTTCCCCGGAGGAGTGGAAGCTGACGCGACAGAGCGGGCCAGGTAGTGAAACGGAAGCGAGGAGAACAGGAAGAGCCCGCGCAACGGTGGCGGTCGTGCCAAGAAGATGCGGCTGTTCGCGTGGCCTGGCAGCGTGACTCGCGAGAGAATCGTAAACGATGAATTGGCAGGCAGCGATGTTGGCTCGCGCGTACCGGAGAAAAGTGACAACAGCAACGGCAGCAGCAGCTCCAGCAGCAGCTACGCTACCGAGGGTATCGTCGGGGTTGGCGATAAAGTGGGCGAAGTCTACGGGAACACCATCATCGGCTGGGCATGTACGTCATCTACCCGGCGGACGAGCTCTTGCGTATCTATGAGAGTGCCGTCCGTGATCCCAGCTCAGTATTGACCGACGATCGCAGACCAAGCTGTCAGATCACCGTAATCACTGTCAGCGACAGAAAGGACCAAAGCGTCGCAGTCGACGAGAATCGCAAGAAACGAAAGGAGCGAAGGCGAAGCGTGCGCGGTCAGACGCGCAAAACGAGAAACCAACGTAACGAGAGTCGCGTTTATCAAGTAACGAAGCCTAACAGGCCCAGCCACGACAGCAGAACTATGCTGAACAGTCGCGGTGCCGCCGGCGAGGATGCCAATCCTCTCAAGGACCTCACGCAACCGGGGCTCAACGAGCACCTCAAGCAGCACAATGCAGGGGCACTCGAGCTTGTGCAAACTGGTGAGTATCGGAATGGGATTTCTTAGAATTTATTGTGGATTTTCCTTTGGGAAAAAACGTGTTTGTGAACACTCTAGTAGAAAGACTATGGTAAGGATTATTCCACGGCAAGTCGAACACTTTTTGGAGTACAGTGGAGAAACTTGTAAGTACAGTGGTGAAAATTGTAAGAGGCGTAGAGGTGTGAACTTTATAAAAAATATGAGCTTATACGGAATGATAAGACGGAACTTTTTTTCTCTCACATTGTTCACGATATCGTGATTGTTGGAACTTGGATTTTTTCAGTCGACAGTAAGCTGTACATAAAGCGCAAGACTCGTATTATTGTCACGCTTCATCTCTGAAACACGACGTATATCGCATAAATTTTGCCAGAGTCCTGTGGTCGGGACTCGAGTGCCAGGGACTGCGAGAGTAGTCCTTATGGCGGCAGTTCCAGTGCCAACGTGATTTTCACGAGTTTATTCCACCGTTCCGCCATTCTTATGGCCCTGTATGCTCGTTTCTCTTAAATTTATCGTTTAGAACAACTCGAACGAGCCCGCCATATTTCGCGATCGCTCCAAACGCTGGAATCCATTCTTTTGGTGGAGAGTCTGGTGGTCAGCCGTTGCCAAATGTACTTCCTTCCGGTTAAAATTTCCGTTTCTGTTGCTGGCGCCAGCAGCGTTTCTATTTCCAGCATGATGAAATCTCTCCCAATCCGAGGTACAAATCTTCCAAATGAGAAATTGAAGGATTAACGGGGAGGAAGGAACGCGGTCGTCTCTTAGGTCCAGTCTGCGTTTCGGATGAAGAAACGGTCTCTTAAGTGGCTCGTTTGGGACAGCAATAAAGTAGCTTTACCATCTCCTAGAATGAAATCCAAATGCTCGTTACGATATCATCAGTGCTTTGCATCCAGTGCTGACAGTGATATAACAAACAACGAGGATCCTTGAATTTATATTTTCGAACGAGTGGATGAATGAATGCAAATCGCTAGATGATGAATTTTATGTACGAAAAACCTCCTTTTGCGCTAGATGTCAGGGATCTTGTTAGAATTGAAATATATTGTTGCCTTCGCGAAAAAGTTTCATTTCATCGTCGATTTTAATACGTTAAAAATTAAATAAAATGTGCATTCATATTTTTATTTATTCGATGATATAAAAATTTAAGCCAATATGAGAGGAACGGTAATAACTCTTTGTGTTCGGAAGAGCGATACAGAAACGACGTTTTATTAATTGACATTTCTGCCTTTGATGAATATCATTTTCCATTTAACAAGAATTCAATGTTTACAATTAAACAGTACATCTCTTCGAGGCACACCATTTAAAGTAAAAATAAGACTCAAGCTGCGCGGAACAATTCCATTACTTATTCAGCTTCACAATTAGTATAAAATATGAAACAACATTTACCGTTGTAAAAGATTCACAATTCACTGTACTACACAATTCCCCAACTTATAAAAAATACTCGAAAAAATGTTTAACATAGTTGGCCATATTAAAAGTACATGTAACGCCCTTCTAATATGACAAGTATTTTATTTAATATTAACATAGCAGGTATCATAAGTTTAATCGCTACTCGTCATTTTTTCTAAATAATTTCAGCTAATATAATACTTTGTTTTTCACCTACATTGCTCTCACAAAGTATGCTTCGTGCCCTAAATAATTTTCCCAAAGAAGTTCCCTATCGTAAACGTCGACCAATATGAATGATTACTTTCCTTATCGCATTGGCTTAATTACACGCTTTCAGAATGATTTTCTGTACAAAGTAAGGTATACACGAGACCACAGTTTTCTCCGACTCGGAGCGCGTGGAAAGAAGGAAGGAAGTATGTTTGTTATCGGTGTGCGCTTGGTGTATGTGAACCTTAGTTTACAGGATTTATAGTAGCAAGCCCTACTTGAATCAGAGTTACCCGAGAGCAGAGCGCCATTGTGTTTACATTGCGTGTATACCGACCGCGTACACGTAAGTCTAGATCTGATAGCGTTCGTGTAATAAGGTAGCACATCGAAGAAGGGGCCGCTATTTACCTTACACGTACGCTGAACGGCATTTTCCTGGACTACTTATACTATGCGAGTCGATTGCGATTACGCGGCACTCTCGCCAAAGGCGTGAGCAATCTTTGAAAAAAACACTTAGAGAAGGAAGCCACCCGTTTTCGATGTTTCAAGTGCATGCGATCTTGATTAATACACCGCCGTAAAAGCAATTAATCGAACCGCGGTCTGCGCTTCTCCAAGTTCCACGTTGGAATCTTATCACTTTAAATAACTTTTGAACCACGACGCGGATTGCGTTCAATTGCACGAGATATTTGAGTCATACGTCAAATTGAACTCGCTAGGAGATCACAACGCTCAACAAGTATCTCCTTCGTCGATGGCCGATAACCTCTCAGCGCCATCGCGGATGAAGCTCAAAAAAAGTGAATTTAATTTAAAGCAGCACCGTCGGACACGAATTCTTCGCGGTAAATCGAGCAACGCGTTCGAGGAAACGAGGTATTCTTTATTCATCGCGCAAGCTCGGACAAGAAATTAAGAGGTGTTGAACTTCCCAGGAGGAAAATTCGATTTTCCGGAAAGGCGAAGGCGCGAAGCGCCGAAGAAATTTCTCTTCCGGAGGCGAGATGGGGGAAAAGGGTGAAACGACATTTTTCACGGTTGTTTTTTTCCGTGACCAATTACACCCGTCTCGAGGTAAAGGTTAATTATATCAGGGACGGATTTAGGGGAGTGGACGGTCCTATTGCGAAGTCCTTCTGTTATCGGTCTCTGTCAAACGCGATTGCATCGAAACGAGCCTGTGTGACATACTGTGTATGTGGATATAATAATAAATATCAGAAAATAATATTATTCATAATTTTCGATAAATTGTATACTCCTAAAACGTATCGCGTATCGCAGCCTTTTGCGATTCAAATCCTTTGAAAATTATCATTCGTTTAAGCGAGTACGTGAACAGCAAATTGACCATAAAATAAGCGTGATAACTTTCGAATAATCGTGCGCCTGTCAGTTCAGGGAAGCGTAGGCGATGGCAATAATTATTCATAATAAAAACGCCGTGTCACAGTGGTGTCCCGGTGACACAAATACTCGTCACGCGAGTGACGGTCCGTTTTCCACGAATAGTTTGCGTTATTTCTTTTTCTTTCTCTTTCTTTATTTCACTTTTTACGCGACGCGACAGGTTCTTCCGTTTTATTCACGCAACGATGACGTGCGTTCAACTCTCCGGTCGATTGATTTCAAACGAGACAATGATACGAACGACCCTCTCTTCTTTAATACGAGTTTAATATTCCACTACGTGGTTATTAGCGACAAACTAGGTGGATGCTATACGTGCCCACACATTGAAATATTTGCATTAAGGAAGAAGGTTTCCTTGGAAATGAAAAATAGAAAAGTTTCATTGCAAATACTTAAATACGACGTGACACGCCATTTTAATAAATAAAATACAACAAAGTTATAAATCGACTATATGTATGAATATATATATATATATATATATATAAACATTTCTAATAAACACAGAAAATAAAGGCAATGAAAAATATTATTCTGCAATAAATATCACATTTTGTGCAAATATAACAAGTGTCTTGATACTTATACTCGTTAGTGTAAATGTTATACCGTAGACACATAATGCACAGCACTCCGGATAAATGCAGACTCAGTTTACCAACCACCGTGTCCGTTCCGCATAATGCGAACCGTCCAAGGTAGATTCAGTGATATTCCAAGAAAGGCTATTTCGAAGTCTAGCAATCCGGCAGAATCCGGCATGGAATAGACAGGTCGAGTTTTTCGCGATGGTTGGGACAGCCAGTTGATTCAGCGCGTGTCGTCGGAGCAGTGCTTCCGCGAGGAAACGAATGCTCCTTCGGGTGTTTCGCAAGATTACATCCAAGACCTCGTTACCGTGGTATAAATAGAGCTTTCCTTCTGGCGTGGATTCAGTTTAACTGCCGCGGAAAAGCGGGTATGCCGACTCCAAACAATCTTCTGGCTGTCACGTGTGGTGACCTGGATGCTTATTCAGATCATTGGCGTCGGGTTGTTACATTCATCGGCTGCACCAGTACTGCAACCGTTACTTCTTTCCCTTCGTTAGGGACGCCGCGCTTCAAATTACGGTTCTACGTTGGACAGCATCCGCGATGATTAGAATTCCAGAGGGATTTCCACGCATTAGCGTGGCATTAGCGTAGCATTTTCATACATCAGCTAACTGTAAGGTGAAGTCAGTTTAGAATCTGAGTATTTAATCTTCAATTTTGGCCGTATCATTGGTTGAATAGGTGATCTATTCGGATCAGAGGTTGATCAAATTTTAGTTGTTATTAAAATGAATCCATGCTTCAAATTTCGTTGTACTATATGGAGTAGCAGTAGTTAGAATTCAAGAGTGATTTCAAGCCAAATATTCAAGGCATCCATTAGCTAACCCTGCAAGCTGATACTAGTTTACAATCTCTGTAATTAATCTCCAAGCTGGTCATATCTTTGACTGGATAGGACATGTATTCATACCAAAGTTCAGTGAAATTCCAGTTTAACTTGAAACGAATCTGCGCTCAGGTTACGCTTGTTTCAGACCTCGGTTATGCTTGAATGAAATTTGCGTTAGATTCGGGTTGTATCCGCTATAAGTCAGGGCTAGGTTCGTAATCGAGTTAGTCTTGTCTGGAAGGAGATGCTCTGGCAACCGACTTTAATGTAACTTGCACAAATTGACAAATCATGTTACAACCCCGAAACAGGCTTGAGAAATTTCCTAATGCAACTTTAATACCTCTGTGCAACTTTCTCGGGGCTCAAGAACGTAGCATAGATATTTATTCTGGAGGCATTACCATTCATAAATATTTAAGACTTCGTAGCGAGACGAGACTTTGCTATACATCGTAGTTTGTAACGTAAGCACCAAAACTTATCGTGAACTTTGCATCAGTTTCTTATGAACAGCACACCTGGAAGTCGTGAATGTCTGTGATACCACACTGAATCGAACGCGAAAATTTATCTAGTTGCGAGATTGGAAAAGTTTGAATGTAGGATAATCTGTGCGCGAATTGAAAACTCAGAAGTACGCGAGTATCGTTAATATCGTAAAAAAAATTCATATATAAATGGATTCTGTAATGGATAGAATACATCGAATAATTGTAAATCAGTCCGAAAAATAGTCGATACGATTGGTTTCTAAAGTCTAAGGAATATACACTGACTAATTTACAAATTCATAATGCTTCATAGCACTGCAAACTGAAGGGTGTACGAAAACGTGTAGTTACAACTTTGTTGACTGTATTTACAAAACAATGTATCGAGGTATTACGTAAACTTCACTTGAATTAAACGCACCGGCGAGTACAGCGAAGGGGTGAAGCAAACAGGTTACATGTAACGCTGGCAACGACGGAAAATAAAAGACTCCAGGGTCTCTTGAATTCTAGTTTCAACGTTAACAACATTTTCCATCTCGTGTCTCGCGGCTATGTCCATAAATCATGATTTTCTATTAAAGTCGAAAAGAAAGAACGCTCGATCGCCTGTCGAATATACGATATAGACGGACGCAGATGTCGGTCGAAATGGACCGACCGTCGCGGAACTTTCATTTTTTAACGCGAAACATGAAGTACAACGTCTGTGTTGACGCGTTTATTTCCTGCAACCACGGATTCCGTATTCTCGAGTGGCAGCCCTTATCTCGGCTGTCCACTTGGCTCTTCTAATAACCTAAGGCAAAACTAAGAAAAGGTCGAGAAACGTCAACCAACGGAAGACAAAATTCATGAAGCAGTAACATCAACGTCTAGTCAAACAAACGAAAAGACAACGGTCTCGTCAAACAAACGAAAAGACAGTGAAGCGATTAAATTAAATTCTTCTCGTAGGTTAACGCTTAAGAAAAATATACGTGATTAAAAAATGGTAACCATTTACACCGTCAATATTTAATTTCATTTTAATTCATTGAAATTAAACGTTAGAAACTATCGAATTGAATGTCTTAGAAACCGTTTGGTGGAGCTTGTAAGTAGTTAACGATGCCTATCTCCAGAGATATGGTCGATGAACCATAGCGTGTCTGACTAAACGGACTAAATGGCCAAGAAACGCTTGGAACACAAAGGCTGAACGCGAAGGCTAGCCAGAACCCGCCTCTTCCTGATACCTGGCACAGACCTTGGTTCGTAGACCTGGTGTACCAAGGTCGCCATGATCGGGTCGACGACATATCCAGGTGGTAGCCAACCGGAGGGTTGATGCCTCCTGCACGCAGGAAACGGTGCAGGTTATACTTAATAAAGGAGTCTGGTTGCCACGGTAACTGCGAGGTGAACGAGCGCGGTATTGATTCAGCCCACCTGAATTCAGGTCAGCCCCTGACTAAACACCTTTCCCGTGTTACACGAGGCCCGGTCTCCATTTCCGTTGCGTTCCCTTACGCCTCCGGTTGAATTTTTCTACGACCTTCGCCGCCCTCATCTTTGTAGCCGCGCGGCCGCCACGCGACCGCCATGCATTATGGATATAGTTCATCTTGATAGACGATGCTGGAATACTGACTGCGTTTCCAAGCCCCTATAACTTCCTCCGCTAACGCGAGGTACACCTTTACTACACGTGGCATCGCGTGTACAGTGGATTAACCGGTGATAAACATTGAACGCTGATGGGTATCATGGGCGACGAGTGTTTAGACCAGTGGTTCTTAACCTGTCGTTAGCACCTGTATTCTTGCCGGTCTGGCTCAGTATTTCTCAACTCTATTCGCCCACGTAATGTGACCATCGCCCCCCAAAATCAGATAGTCCGATAATCGCCCACTTGGACGTGTCGATCGCCCGCCAGAGGCGATATCGCCCACGTTTGCAAACAATCATCTAATAGTATCCGCTTTCTCAAAATAACCTTGCTATGTAATCTAAATTCTGTTTCATGAAAGAAAATTCATTCGAACGACACGAGATTGGTACTTATTTATATAAAGTAATCTATGCTTGTTGAAATTACATGTACCTTCTATTAACGAAATCTATCTAAATTAAACGATAGGTTTGATATTTTCAAATAAATATTTCATTATAAATATCAAAGGTACGAATATTTATGGAACTGACTGTATTTAATTAAGACCATTTAGTAAATAATTATAAGATTTCTTAAACATTCGTAATCCACACACTTCGTTTGAAAAACCCTGTACGATGTTTGCAGTGCCATACATTCGTTTACAAGGAAACAGGGAATGTGTGTACGAAAATAAAATATTCATCGAAGGCAACGTGTAGTTGAAGTTCTCCTTCCAAA
The DNA here is from genome assembly GCF_026283585.1 of Hylaeus volcanicus. Taxonomy (NCBI): domain Eukaryota; kingdom Metazoa; phylum Arthropoda; class Insecta; order Hymenoptera; family Colletidae; genus Hylaeus; species Hylaeus volcanicus. The sequence goes on from NC_071976.1 coordinate 28,967,698, forward strand.
CTAAACTTTTGCATCGATCGATTTTTTCACTTCGGGGAGAATTCACGTTCTGTCGATTCAAGTTCCGGTTCTCAAAAGTTACAAACATCTCAATCCTCGGGGCAAGGGGATGTTTAACTTTTTGAATTTGTCTATTCTTCGCCGTACACCAAGGCACGAACATAGAATCGCGGAAGCAATGTGCTACTATGCCTGTACGTATCGTATTATTCTTCCTCGAATGTCGTCTTGTTCCGGTGAATCGCGAAAAAATTGTTTTCATTTCTATTTACCTTTGAATAGTTTGACAAACCTTGTTTATATTACGAAAAAATATATAAATATCAACAATAAATAAGTCTAATCATAATGCAGAAGATTAATCGTTCAAGTATCAAGTATTTCACCCCTTCGGTGGACTGTATTTCTTCTGTGACAGTCGTTATCCTTTCTTCCTAATTCGGGTTTGTGTGTCCGCCGTTTCGTATATCTTCCCCAAGGGTCGTTGTAAAATTGGAGACACGGTGAAACACGTCGTCGCGAAGTTTTCAAAGAGTCATCTCGCTAAACGTTGGCTTTACTCGATGGGGATAAGGGACCCAACGTCGTAAATGTTCGCAGACGATAATAGCGACAGAAATTAAACGAAATTTACCACCGATGGTACGACCCCATTCGTCGCAAAATTTGTCTCGACCAATTTTCCTAACCCCCGAAGCTCATCCAGCCGTGAAACGTGTATCGGTGAATCATCGGGACATCCCATGTGTACGAAACTCCAAATCAAAACGAATTAATATTTTTATCGATGGAAGAAATTCAAGCGACGCTTTCGCGTGAGTTTGCTTGGTGACCGGTAATCGTGGAACGAGAAATACTTAACCTGGATTAATCCCCCGCTGGCGCGTGATCATTTGTCACGTGTCGAGGCACATGGGCTACAATCGTAGCCGACTACAAAAATATTACATTAACTGAACTCCTTTGAATAACTGGTATATTATCTCATTTAGAACGATAAACGATTAAACTCTAAAGAAATATTTCTGTGCTCCTATTTGCAATAGTACCTGCCACTACGGTCGTAAATCAAGTCCAGGTCCACTCATGGATCTATATCGATATTTCTGTAAAGCGATTGGTTATTTTGTTAACGTTTGGCAGATTATGAAACCTGAAATGGCCACGCGCTCGGACAGGCGATGAAATTTGCCGATGTCTTCTAAAAACAGGAACGTCGGCGGAAGCCGCAAACGCACGAAACCGCGACGGGGTTTCAGCTTACATGGAAACTCGATTAAACGATACTGCGAAATAACGTCATTAAATAATGCCATTATGGTCGGTCATCATTGCTCATAAATCTATCGCAACGGGTTACGAGTATTTGTCGATTTGGCGTAAAATGTCGTTACGATTGCGACTCCACGTGGAAATTTTGTTTCGGTTTCGGTTCGGAATATCATCTAGTTTCTAACAAGTTACAGTAAGAACACTCCTTAAGGAATTCAAGTCCTGAAACATCAACTGTCTGTTCGCACTGCATGTTATAATAAACCTTAACGAAGTTTCATTAGCGCAGCTTCTAGTGAAGAGAGACACAGCAATTATCATTCCATTAACCTTCCGTATAATTCACTCGATTTCCCGGAGCTCTTTCTCCTTGAGCGCGAATTTCAACCCGAGCGACGCTTAACGAAGTAGTACTTGCAGTACCGTGTAATCTTTCCAGCCAATTCCACTCAATCGTAACGTGAAATTTCGGCACGTGTTTGCCAATCTGAACCGAGTCGGCCCGTTTACACGGCGATTCGTTGCAAATGAAACTTCTGTTTGCTAGTACTGAAACACCAAGCTTCTCGTATACTCTTCTTCTTCTCTAGATTGAATGTACATACGCAGAGTGGACCAAAAAATGGGTTTTTTAGTCTAGAAAGTATAGCGCAGAACCACTGTTATGTTCTGTTACGTAAAGATTTCTATTACATGAACGATCTACAATGTGATCATTTTGTTATATGAATCTATATAAACAATTCATGTTCCACGATATCTCTTTCAAGTAAACCAACAACACCCAGTATATCATCAGATGTTTCCTCGCGAGCTGTCGGTGATAAAATAATTCTCGGGGCCTTCAAACGTTCGAGTCGAACGGCAACAATATTCGCTGCACAACCGCCAAACTGTAAACGAAATCAGTACTCGAAAACACAATTTTCTGGCAGAAACATCTCAAAATTATTATTAGATGCGATTCATGCGACAACATCGAGTCGTGAGATCGGTGAATTTTCAAGAAACAAGATCCACGGAATTAAACCTTCGATCCTTCACCCTTGAAAGCAATTTACATACTCTTCCAGCCTCCGTGGATTTGATTAACCAAAATAAACAGCTACCCGGCCTCTTTCGGAAGATCAATAGCCGTTTCCGGGTGTCGTCAACCCGGGCCAATAAAAGTTTCGTCATTCATTCTATAATTATTAACGCCGTCACGAGACCCGTAGGTGTCCACGGCCCTCCCGACGGTATCAAGGATGAAACTCGATGGCTATTGGCTAAAATTACCCAAACGATTTTTGCACGCTCTAGCTGGGAGCATCTGGGATAACCGAGGCGATCTCGTCTATCGAACTTTCGTTAGGAAATCTATTCGCTCGCTAAATTAACAGTCGAAGTACCTAACCAACGACTTTGACGCCTAACGGAGAAAATACGCGTATTTACATATTTCAATGTTAATTTTCTAATTGTTTTCATTGTTTCGTTAAATTAAGGTGGTTTCTGGTTATTGTTGCATATTGCAGGTTTATCCAGTCACTTTACCGTAATACTTTTTCACGTAGAAAAATAGGATATGCATTTCTGTTTAAAAAAATTATCGAATACACATGCGCCATGACATTTACAAGAAATACAATAGTCTTTAAACCATTCATCTTCTTTCTTTGACATTTTTCTCCAACGGCACTAATAATGGAAATATGACTTGTAACATTTGCTTGACCCGGCCTGTATAGAGATCAACGTATCAAACTTAATGATCCTTTTGATAAATCACTTAGATATAAGGGAGGGTTCCCTCTTGAAGTAGAAAAATAGCAGCAACAAAGCAAGGCATATTTTCGGAGGAGGATCAATAAATTCCTGCGAAAAGTTCCAGCAAAATCGCAAGTTTGCGGTGGTCCCTTGCGAGCGTCACTAATTTGCCATAAATGATCTACCGGATAGATGATAGCTGGCAATCCCCTAGAGTGTGCTGCCTCGAATGCCCGTAGCTCAGAGTTCCCTGATGAGAATTGCGAGATTGACAGTATCGAAAGCCATCCCGGTATCAACGTAGATAGCGACGATTTGCTGTCTGTATTCAAGTGAATCAGGAATGTAGCGTTAACAATAAAGAAATTTGCAAGATTTTTTTAAGTGGAGTAATCTAAAGGGGAACCGTGTTCGTTAATCAAGAATTTTCTTTGTTAAGCTCAATTTACTGTGATGCTTATAGCGATACTTAACGAGACATTCAAAACTCGAATAGTCCTGTAATTAGAGACGTTTGTTTTGTATCTTGATTTTCAAACAGGATTAAATGTTAGAAGAAACGAATACGAATGGCGAAATACCAATTTCAGAGAAAAGAAAAAGAATTAGCCAACAGTCGTATCAGACAAGTCTAATTACCGACTGATATTTCAACGAGGTAATCGAATAAAACATCGTTGCTTTTACTGTTACGAAAAAAATACCATTTCACGTTGACGAACGCAAAAGCACAAAAGAAAGCCATATCCAATAGGAAGGCCTTTTGATCTAATACGTAAGCACAAATTGCTCCACTTTCGGCTCCGCTCGATTGGCCAGAGTTCAATCCCTTTGCCGCTCCGAATATAATCGCACAAAGTTTTCCTGGTCACGGTCTGAATCCTCTGAATTCAATCCTGTCTATGATCTCGATGCCTAATTCCGGAAAATCCTAGTCCTTAAGCAGCTTTGAAAGTTTATCAGTTCTCAGTTGCGTGCGTTCGAGGAGAAATATATTCGAGGAGAATCGTTCATTTGTTGCCCTTCGTCCGATCTGACCGAATTCTGCTATTTGCAGAATGGTGCCTGACCTGACTGGACTTATCCATTCGTAGGGTTGCGTTCGATATCGTTAACATGATCTCTACCCTGCGCTGTGTTTGACTTCGCAAAGCTTATCCATGTGCTTTTAATCCATTGAAGTTTACCTCTGCAATCCTGTACTCTACAATGTTTAACGGTGCAATGCCTCCCACCTAGCCAAACGTTCACTGTCTTTGTGCAATTTTGCATCCTATCACCGCTCTCATCTGTACCATTTGTCGTTCTGGCTTTAATCCGACAGAGTGACATGGCACAGTGTACCTCTGTACAGATATACTTTCTGCAAGTCAATGGAACATTTCATTCATTCTTGTGATTATCTGTTCCATTCGTCATTACGTGTCCATTATAACGGAAGAACAACTCTCTTGCAATATATATTTTTGTGGGACATTTTTTAACATGATAGCATCATACGAAAACTATAATATTTTCAAATAGTTTTATAATTATAACGCATAGTGTCCTTGGCATAGTTTAAAGTTTATACTGATTTAGAACAGTTCGACTTCTGCAGTCTTGAATAAAGTCTGACCCATCCTAGTTCTCTTCTACTCGCTAGTTCGAAGAATCTAAGTTTCCTCAAAGTATTAACTGAACACTACAGTATCTCTTTGCGTTTGACTTTGTATTACTGTGTCTCTAATGCCAGAACAATTCATTTTGAATTATTTAACGCTCGATGTAGCGTTAACTTACATTGCCAACTTGTTTGCTTGTGTGTTGATCAATATTTGCCTCGACTGTGCTGTTTTTTTTTTTGCATCGTGTAGCGTAGTTCCACTCCAATTTGTCCTTCATTTAATGCAACAAAAGTCATCTTTTCGTAACGTAGTCTGCCACTTTTTACAGTGGTCAATATTGAACTGTTTCACTTCTACAATTTGTTTCCCGTAGTCCATCGATTATTCTTTCAGGATCTCCCTCTTAGCTCCTGTAATCATGTCTGTGGGGAGCTAAAATATTAATAGCATACTTCGAGACCACTTTAATTTGCCCTTACCGTTCATATCGTCCCCTTCTCGATTTTATTGGTCCCCGAAGATGGTCACGATCCGTGTGCTGAGGATAGCAAATAGCAAAATTATTAATATAAGCACGTTGACATTATAAATGTATAAGACACCGTGAATGGTTCAATTTCTCTTCATAAATGTCATGTATTTTTATTAATTTCGAGTGTATTTCTGAAGTGTCAGTTCGATCGTCGAGCCGACTTCGTGGAAACGTCCACTTATTGTTTAATTGCTGATATACAATGCGTGTGTCTGTTTCCGGAAGTCGCAAACGTGGATCGAAAGCTTCGGTGATTTGGGTCAGCGAACAAAACAGCGTACACATTGAATCGAGCAAATCGAAGGCAAATCGGAGCAGCTTGTTAATTCGAGGCTCGCGAGTTTACTTTGCTTCCCAGATTCTCTTCCTTGTTCAGGCTCGTGGTAGGAGTACCGGAAGTCATCGAAACGAGCAAACTTTTCCAGTTATCGTTACATCGCGGGCGGTGAAAATTTCGTGCAAATCGCTGCATTAAAATATCTTAACCCTTACATTTGGATAAAGAAAGAAACTTTTTTATCGCGTTTCAAGCGCATAATGCTGCGTGCCGTAAAGTAGATCTCCCTGATCGGTTGGGAACGCATTAACGGTCATTGAAAATTCTAAGAAGGGTAATTTCTAGTCTCCCAGCGAATGGACAATATGGACATCGACCTTATTCGCTGTGTCGGAGGCCATATCGATCGGTGGTCGCACGAAAATTGACGTGACAGAGTTAATCGAGGGGATGAAACGGCCTACGGGGGTTGAATTATTTGATTCCGAAGAACGTCAATTGCGATTTGGCATGGTAGACGTTACGTAGAGCAAATTCAACGTATACCTATACGCTTTAATTACATTCATAGCGTTCCCGTTGTCGTAGATGGGTTTGTACGGAACGCTGGTGATGCGTGCAAATAGTTCGTGTCGCAAGGTTTAATAACTTTTTTCGTCTTTACATCTAGTTATTGAAATCGTATCCAGTAATTGTGTACAACTTGGTATAGAGCCTCTTCGCTGCGGCACGCTGCAACTTATAATCATCAAATTATCCAGGGCTATGTTTCGCACATAGGTGACTTTATCAGCCCAATCATAATCGTTATAAATTCGTTTAAATTACTACGTTTCTGTAAATAGCTCGACAATTGACACGAGGGCTTTACATTCATCAATCATTCATGATAATTTGCTCACAGGCCTCATCTGACCTGGCGGCAGCAGTATCGATTGGCTATCCATTGGAATTGACACGCGTGCGAATAATTGACGGTGTCAAATGGCGAACATGCTTGCGACATATTGAGATTCGTAGCGTCGAAACCATAAACCATGAACGTCAGATGACATTCTGTCACTAAAAAAAAACCCCCGAATGATGAAAACCAAACTTTACTTGAAAAGGAATGGTTAAATATCTCACGGGCTAATGAAGCTATCGAAAAAATGTATTTACAGAACATCTTGAAGAAGGAAAGAAAATAATTACGATACATTTTGCTTAATTGTAATCGTAATTTGTATTACGTTACATAAATACGATACATAATACAAACAATCTTGGTATGCATAAGGAAACGTGCTATAGCCAACTTTGGAATAAACAAGGGATTATAACGAAACCAATTTTACACCTCGAGCGAGATCACGTATCGGCACAATAACGCTACTTAAAATTCATACGGTAACTCCAATACGAAATTATAATTCTACCCATAGTGTATGCCGATAGCGCATACAGCACACGTACAAATTATCAATTCATTATCCAGTTTCAGGAAATCCATATTTTTTTTTCTTTACGAGAAGACTGCCCTAAAATATTAAGTAACTTTGTCGTACAGATTATTGTCATAGAACCGTAAATAACAGAGATGTAGGTGTTTTCATTGAAGTACTCCATCCTGTACATTATGATCCGACGGGAAAAAATTTGTGTGGAGAAAACGAAATACAACCCTTCGTAAAAGAAATACGCACCAATTGTTAACGTCCTTCAGGTATATTACGATCTCTTGTTTCTCCTTAACTAGGCTACTTTACGATCTCTTCTTATTCGTTCCGACGTTGATCCCTTATGATCTCATATACGTCTCACAGTTTACTCAATTTTAAACTTTCGTCATCTAAAGTCAACTATTTTATCTTCTTTCCCCCTAAGTTGGTTATTTTATAATCTCTTATTTCCTTCAACGTTGATAAGTTACGGTGTCATATATATTTCATAGCTGGCTTTATTATGATTTCCATCTAAAATTTGTTTCTTACGATTTGTTATCCACTCTAAAATCGGCTACGTTAAAAATTCTCGTTCGTTCCAGTTGAATAAAAAATTGTCTATATACGCCTCCTTGTTACGTATGGAAAATATTTTTTCGTTTTACAAACGCCACCGAAGCTCGCGATCATTAACCCTTCGACTGCGAAGGGCCCTCGAGAAATAGGGTCAGGAAATGTTTTTTATTCGTTAAATCAATTTTTTTTTAAATATCAGCTTACAAGGAACGACGAGACGAAACATATTTATATTTAAAGTTTATTCATAGAATGCTTAATTTCGAAAATAAAAATTGGAAAGTTAGAAGTTCGTTGCAACAATTGAGTTTCAGGAAAGAGGTCCTATAATATCTTCTTCATCTTTGTTTGATTAAGCATTAACAACATTATCCTGTTCGATCCAATTAATCGTTTTGCCGCCAATGGAAACTCTTCCTCCGTATTTCATGTCAGTAGAGTGACGTCATCCGAACCTCTGTCCAAAACTTCAGCTTAATTCCGCCTCGGATCCTCGAAAACAACCAGCGAGTACAACGGAGAGTGATTTCACTTGTTTCGCAACACGATCATCTGGCAATACAACCAGGGTGGAGGTATCATTTCTAAATGGAGCGAAACGAACGTCATCGGTGGCCCATGGGAGATACAGAGATACCGTTAAACAATTGTTTCCATTTTGTTAAACCGGAGTCAGGGTGTCAATGAATTTTACATATAATTATTGATAATACAATTCCTCTATCTTATTATAACAGTTGTGGTCTGAAGAAATTTCGATCAACTCGCGAATAAATAAATACATGTTTAACGTTTTTAAAGTTGTACAAACAAAAACACGGATTTCTATAAAACTGGAATTTCGCCTTTGAAGTGTTTGTATATTTACAATAGCTCCAGTTTACATGATTGCCGTTTAATTCGTTCTGTCAAGAAATTAATTAAACTCCAACTCTATTTGGAGGCACAGGCGTAATTGAATGTCAATTCTGCGCTCGTTAACCGGCCGGTTGCGAAGCATAATCGACTTTGCGTTACTGTTCGAGTACGGTAATGTCACGCGTGACAAACGGAAACACGACAGCCTTCGTTTTTCACGGAAATCGTTAATCGATGCTTGCCCCCTCTACATGTCATTGCACAACCATTGTCATTTTACTTTCAACGTGTAACGTATTCATATTTTCAACAAAGGAGACCTGCTCGTACAAAACTAAATAGAAACCGACCGATTCGTCTGTATTAGGAATATTTTATTAACGAGATCCCATACAAATTTGTTGTAATTTTAGGACATCTACTTTCTTTTCCCATTCCCCCCTTTCCTTATATATTATTAATCACATATGTGTATATATTCTATTATACAGCATCATTTCATATAACTACCAAGAAATTATTCATACACTGACACGTATTTCTAGTATAAAACGGGGTGACCTGCTGGTAGAATACGTAGCAGCCAACATGTTAAAACCATTTTTCTCCAAGTAATTTTTCAAGCCTGTCGACCTAAAATCTCGGGAACATATGGACTGATTGACTCGAAATTTTGCTCGTATAGAAAGTACGTGTAAATCTACCTTCTGTAACAAAATCTATCCGATATGTGTCAAGAATTTCTTTCACCGTTTGATACAATCACAAAGCTTTATGCAAAAGTCGATTTTTCTTCTAAAGTACTGCTGACATTTTTATTTTCAACTTTTCTCTGTTCATTCTTATAGGAGTCGTACAGATCATAAAAATTAGTAATTTATGCTTTAAAAAATTTAGTTTTTAGTACCGAGAATTAGACATAGTCCTCCTGTTGTGCTACCCTACCGATCGCGTATATCGGATTCTATAAATCCTGGCAACTACCACAGTCCCTCCAGTACCCACACGAAAAATATTTATTTTCGTGACGCGAGTATGTCACTAGACGACTTGTACCTGCCACGGGCGACACTAAATATATCCCTGGCACGTCAGCAACGCGATAATTGCAAACGTAAACACGTACATTGTAAGCCTGGAAAGCTGGTGCCAAGGTGTTTATTAATGCACGACTCAGACTTAACAGCTACTTGCTGTGGATAATCTCTACCGTTTGCCGTCACATGCCCAGACGAAAGCGCTGACAGACGGCTGCTTAATGCTCACCTCGCGCAATAAATCCTGTTTGACGTAACGATAAAAACCAATGCGTATTTTGGTCTCTGTAGATCCCTCAAGATCTACATTTGTTGTTGTTCATCTTCGATTCAGTACTTTATAATCTCTTGTGTATCTCAGGATCGGATACTTTGGTATCTTTTCTAGATTGAATCGATTTATAAAGTAAAATTCGAAACATAGGCACGTGGACGATATTTAGCGAGGATGATACTATTTTTGCTGAACGAATGACTCAGAAGCGAAGTAGACCGCCGTTAATGAGTTTTGAGGGAACTAGATGTCGCGTTAATGAGTGAGGTAGGCAGGAACTTGCACGAACGACGCTTGCTTTTTGCTGATAATTGGAAGATTATTTTCAGCGTATTCTTGGCGATTTTATAAAAAAATTTTAAGACAAATTTTAATGCTAAAACTACCAAGCCGGTTAATCTGACTGATATATGTTGAACTTCTGTTTAAAATTATTCAACTAAATGGATGCTTTTGCTACAAGTTTCAAGGAATAAATCTCAAGAATAATTCCGTGTAAAAATAGACAGCAATTGTCAATTAATGTTCGTCAATCCGCAAATTACGAAATTTAACGAGTATCAGTTGCTAATGAGTGTTCCTAGATCCGGGATTAACACCTTATCCGAGTCCCTCGTTAAGAAAGCTTTCCGAGAAAATCCTCTTGCACAGAAGTGAAGGAACTTGAACGTTTCCTTATCCCAATTAGTATCGAGCTACGAGCTTATCGGAAGCAATTATGAATCTGAGCGTGATCTCGAAAAAAAAAATCAATATGAAAAAGAAACTGAATCCACTGTTATTGGTTCCCGAGTCTGGTAAAATTAAATAACTAGTTGTACAGAGTACGCCTCTCGATATTTTAAATAAGTAACGACCAATCGTACGTCTAAAATAAAGAACTTTTATATTATACTTTTTTACATAATTGGAGGAGTTGGCGAAGATTGAATGAAATTATAAATATTTAAGAGATCGAGCATCAAATAAAATAGCTCAAAAATAATTAATAATGAAAAGAATAAAATTAAAAACAGGAAAAAAAGACTACTCCGTGATGAAAACAGTAATTCACTCTGCGTATACGTTAGCATCCATGCATGCTTAGAGGGCAGACAGCGTGGCGCTATTTTGCCTTTTAAGGATTTATGACTGGGTCGAGAACTGAATATATTCTTGGCATAAGGCACGCATCTTCATGGGGGGGCGGACGCCGAGGGATGGGATGGCGTCTTAGAGTCGCCTAGTTATTGACTGTCAGCTGATATTGTTTAAGAAACGTAAGACTTCGGAAGGATGGTGAGCGACTCGATGTTGTATTGCTAAAGAACGGAATCTTGTTTCCGAAGGCCACCGAGTGGAAAAAGCCGAGACGCCTTCTAGTATATAAAAAGGCTCCGTGAGAACCTTCTAATCGAGACACTCGTTCTTCCAATTACAAAAATTCTGACGTCGTAGAACCCGTTATTTATGAGAGTGGAAAGTAAAGGTCATCTTTCTTTATTTCGAGATATGAATGTTTCACGTTTCAGTCAGGGACGAAGGGTGGTCAGGTTTTCTGAAATTTTCGACTCCAAAATCTTGTCCTGCGAAACCTAAATCATCTTATCCCCAGCTTCACTCTACCGAAACGTCCTTACCCTATTCAACGCTCTATTCCTGCTTTCAAGCCACTGAAAAACCCAAGCATTTCCTCCGAAGCAGCACTTAGATTCTAAACCACGCAACCTATCGAACAGAAGCGTCGAGTACTGTTAAAACTAGTTGCTTCCTAAAAATATAGTCGTAAAGTACACCTCGTGGTTTATTTTATCCTGAAAATTCGAAAATCTATAAATCCTGCAATCCTGCACATTCCTATCGCAAAGAAAGGCGATGGCTTTGAAAACAATACCAGACGACCACAAATCATCCCATTTGAAATTATTTTGTGTCGTAGTCATCGGTTAATAAATCAACATTTTGAATATTTCCTTGTACGCGCAATTAGAATAAATGGAACGATATTAATTACGGAGAGTATTTTTTCACGAAACACTCGACATTTCATGGAACGACAGAGCCACTCAGCGATCGAGCGAAAACGTTCGATTTAATTGATGAAACCAGCTCGAAACGTGTCGACGGGCCTACTCGAAGTGAAATCATTCACCAGGTCGAGCACAAAAGCGTGGACGCCGACGTAGAGTGCGTCATGTCAGACGTATTCATTGGAACGGAATCGAAAGTTTGCTACGCTGGTTACACGAGATTTCGAGTCCTCTTCAAATATTTCAACGCGTGGGAAACAGACGGCAGCTCTTGCATCGATAAACAATTACGCCGAACAGGGTGCCCTTCGATGCGATAAATGGTCACCGTTGACCGATAGATACGTCGATGGAGAAACTGTTCATAGGCTGACGATTTCCACAGACAATTACAAATGAAGGGTGAAACGTGAATCAGTGAACAGGTTAATTACAAGAAATGAATATAATAGAGCGTAACTAGAAGGAGAGAAACGAATGAAACAATTCGAGAAGAGAATTCCGACTAATTATTATTTACTATTATTCCGATTGGCTTTTCGATACTTTGTTAAAAATTATTTAGACATTCTAACATTTAAATAACCCAATTCATTTGGTTACCTATTTGCTTCTGTCAACAGTGTCAGAATTTGCCCAGGAATTGGGTGCGGCGATGGAGAGTCATTCCGCGAATGTTCGACGACTCGTCGACGAGTTTCGCGGCAGAGTCGGGGACACCAGAGTCGACTCTGGTGGCATGCGACGCGTTTGGGAGAGTTTGCTGCGACAGGTCGAGGCAGACGCGGTAGCTCACCTAGACCTGGCCGGGGTTCTCCAGCAACAACTCTCTAGGCCCACTTTGGAAGCCAGCTTCCACCGGAAGCTTCAGTCCAGAAAGGTGAACATCCCTTATTGTCAACTACGAGACGTCTATAACAAATAAATAATCGTTAACAAATTATTCACACTGTTACCTTGCTCCTTCTTCCAGGTGTTCAGTCATCGCGAGGCTTACGAGCAAGTAGTCGCGAAATCCGAGGAGAAGTTGCAGCTGTCCCGAGCAGATTACAAACGCGCGTACGCCGCGTTGCTGACGATCGACAGCGCAGGCGAGCAGGAGCTGAAACGCGCGTACTTCGAGGCGCACAACGCGTACGTTCTTCAGTTGAGGGCGACTAATGCAATCACGGAACAGTACCAGTCGCAATGTCTGCCGGGTCTGCTCGGAGAAATAGCGGAGGTCTATGAGGAGCTGTTCGGTTTGGCATGCAAGTGCATTGCTGGGATAACAGAGGCCGCCGCGGAGCGGTCTGCGGAGCAAGCGAAGCGTTATCAGGCTGTCTCTAAAGAGGCTCAAGTTATCACGCCGTTGACCGACCTGCAAGTAAGCACAAAAGCCTTCTCTGGGAACATATCTTGCATTTCTGATGATTTTCTTCTACTCGAAGTCTCTTACACTCCCTGTGAATATAAAAGGGATGAAGAGGGGGTGGTTAAATAGAGTCGAACCTCGATGCTCAAAATACCATTTTAATATTAGTAAGTGGGCCTGACGAAGCCGGCATTCAGAAGCGGAGCGAGATCCTGCACCCGTATGTGGTCAGCCCACGTTCTATTGGAGTCGGGTCTGGTTTGACCACGAACGGCTGCATCCTCCTTCGTAACGTACCGCTTCGCTCTTGAACGCTGATTTCGTCCGGCCCACTTACTACTCTTTCAAATCTGCTCCGATTTGACAACGAAAGCGTGATTCAAAAAATCTGATTTTTTAGGGACCTGTTAATAAAGCGTCAGAATCCGCGAACGGCGTTCACGTGGGGTTACTCTAGAGTCGCCTTAAAGTTTTTTTTTAATTTTTTTCCGCTAAGTGTCCAACAGTTTATTTCAGCGTTTCAATCATCTCTCCACGTTTATCTCTCGGTCACCGATTCCCGAGGCTTCTTCCTTTCAGATGAATTTGTCAACATAGGGATTCTGTGTTCAGGTTCTGGCACGGAGTTTATCAGTAACTGCAACTCCATCGAAGAAGCCATTCAGACGCCTGTTCGTCGCACCAGGCCCTCCGGAACAGATACCCATGGAAAGAATCAATCAAATACCCTCCTTGAGAGACGAATTGGCCCCGACATCGACCAGCACCCTTCCTCTGATGGAGGATCTTCGACGGGAACACGACGGTCTCAGCCAGGAAATATCTCGTCTCCACGATGCTTTGAATGCTCTGATACGCATGCAACGCAAGTACGTCGTAATGATCGTAATTGTTTTCCAATTATTATAAAGGATTTTCCAACGGTCTTTTTTATTATTTTAAATGAAAGTGCACACGAGTAGCATCGAACCTGAAAAATGATGTTTGATTTATTTATTACAAAACAAAATCTGAAGTTCCTTTTGGGAAATCCTTCATAGAACTAATCCTAAACTTAGGAACATTCGGTGCTTTCGACGGTGAAACGTTCAAGTCTGTAGCTACAAACGTTGCTTTTCTTGACGCTAGATAGCGCCACTAAATTCAACATACCGACACTGCAGATAATGGCTAATTTCAAAATCTGTGTGTTTGGCGCTTCTCTAAAACTCATAATATCGTCTCCGACTTACTTAACGAAAGAATATACTAATTTAAACGTAATATTAATATCGAAACTATCGATCCGCCAACCATAGTTTTCCATTCCTAGCTCCTAACAGCATCGATACGAATAATTCTAAAAACAGTCCTGTTCTTCGAACAAGAATATTCCATGATAGTTTAATAGGGATAAATTTTCAGTAATTCTAAATGATTTTGCTCCGACCCATGGAAATGGGTAAATAACCACTCTACAACCGAGATAAACGGTAGTCGTAATAAAAGCGAATGTTTCTCCTTCACGCGCCAAAGGAAATTTCCCCGCGACTCTACTACACAATAATTTCGTTGAAAGTTTAATATCGGCTTTCCGATAACTCGTTCAATTTAAGAAAGATAAACGCGTCGCAAAGGAGCTAGATTTTCCTTTGGTGATTCTTCCAAGCTTCCCACCGAGGGAAACACTCGTCCATTCGCGCTTTAATTCTGGGAGGCTTGATTCCTTAAACGGTTACCCTTTTTTAATTGCAGGAGCGCCGAAAGCAATCTCTACACGAAAGTGGCCGAGCTGGAGGAAGATATCTCTATGAAACGTTTCAAACTTGGAGAGGCACAACTCTACCTAGCAGCTATACAAGCACAGGTATTTTATTAATTATTCTATCGGTGTTTGATAATTATCAATTAACGAATACCTCGGAAGATCGGATAGAAATCAGCGATTATTCGTTACACCAATACATCCCCACGGAGTCGAGAAGTATAGATCCAGTTCGAAAGTAGCCAAATAACATTTCCAGTCCCTTCTGTTTCGTGTGCTCGTTCCGCGCGATGTGTGACAACTTCGCCACACCGAATGAAAAAAGTTTCGACGAGCCGTGTCACATTTCTTATAACAAGAACGCATACACAAACCAGCTAGGAAGTATCAAGTTTCTGGAACTTACGTAATCTGAAATTTTCTGCTGTTTGTTTATTACGTAACAGGGTTCGAAATGAAATCGACGATCTATGTTTATAACCATTATTTGAAGTAGAATTGTATATCGTGTCATCTAAACTCACGTGTTAATTTACTAAAATATTATCAATTATGCAGACACGAGTCTAGAATAATTTAATACTATATCTGCATACTATATACCACCGATGTCAGCTCCATAATACTTCAAACTATTCCCTTGATAGTCTAAAATAAACCTAAGTATCAGCCGACAACTGTAATAAGATCCCTCAGGAAATGGCCCGAGTAAAGAGGTGGGACTGAGACTATACCCTATGACCCTAGCTATCAGGTATCACCTGATACTGTTTAAAGAAGTGGAACTAAGGAAGAATCAAAAGAGAAACGAACGAAAATAGACAATTTTTAGAGTTTTACTATTTATTCAGAAATGTTTTTTCGTAACAACGAGTACAAACAGCAACGATAAGACGTTAATATTTCTTCACGGTACGGTATCGTTCAAAGTATTTGTCTCTACGCACTCGAATAAAGTAAACAGCTAACTTAATTACAAACAACTACAACTCTGACTCTCCGAGACAGTTATCCTTTGACAAAGTTGTCTTCGACCCAGTCGACGGAACGAATAGCTGCTCGAGCGGGGCGAGACGGACGAAGAGGCGATCCGTGACACTAATGCCGCCTCTGGCCAGGCTCCGTTCCCGATCGCAAACACGCGGTGGGGCCAATCGAAGAACTCTAAAACCGCGCGACAACAAAAGAAACTGCCGATCGCGCGGAAGAAAGAATTGGTCGGTGCTAAGGTTCGTGGGCTCTCGACTCGCGAGAGGGGCAGGGCGGCTCAGCCGATTAAAATTAGCACGAGCCTGCCATTGTTCCCTTCCACGTACGTACCACGAACAAGTACAATGCATCTTGCCGCTGGTCGGCTCACCTACACGTGCGAGAGCATTTCGAGCAGTCGACGGCCACTTTCGTTCCTTCGTTCCGCAACGTCGAAGCGACCGTTCCGTTCCGTGAGGTGGAGTCGGCCACGCTGATTAGATTTCGGCGGTCCAGGAGTGCAGTTGTCCGGGGAAGAGCAAAACCTGAAGCGAAACGGAACCACGGAGACCAAAGGGACGATCGATTCATCGGCCGTGAGTACATCGACGACATCGTTGTCTCGGGGGAGCAACCGATTCGAGTTTGTGTCCGTTGCCGTTCGAGTCGGAGGAACGGCAGTTCGAATTGTACCGCGACGGTGTAACTCGTGAGTGCTTGAACATGAAACGAGACTTTTTTTTTTTTTATTAATTTTTATTGAACGATTGTCCCGGCAAACTGGTCGATCGCGTGGGATTTGGTTTGCGAGAATAACGATATAGCGAGAATACAATTTGGATATCGTTTTGATACGTTTGATGAGATGCCGCGGAGATATAGACGTAGGGGTTGCAATATTTTATTTTGTAATGAAGAGTTACTCTGAATAGGACAGTTCGGTCTAGCAATTTTGTAGCTAGTGGTGCAGTGGTGTCGAAATCGTAACGGTGACAAAATAATAATAATAAATATAAAATTTCGACGAAACTAAGCTAGGAATCGAAACTGATTTTGAATAGACGTTCAACTGCACTGGATTCGAACATTTTTCTCTGAAGAGATAAAAAGAGCGATAAATATCATGGAAATGAAATAAAAAGTACGTCGTCAACGGCACACTCTCGTTCAAACAACTGGACAAAATGCTTCGATTAATGAATTTTACGTTCTCTTTGTAGTTATTTTTTTTTTTTTTTTTTTTTTTATGTCACAAACAATGTAGTTGACAATAAAAGAGTATTGATCTAAAAACGACGCGATAAAAACGAAGATTTCTGCACAAACTATAGCACGAAATAGACCGAGGGAAAATATTTTGTTGAACGATACATAACCATAAAAAGTTTGTCGACTTGACGTAAAACTGTAAATTTCGTCTGGTGGACGTGGAATTCGATGAGAGTACAAAACGAAAGGAAATACGTTAATGACGTTCCCAGAACAAAAGAATAGGTTTAGAGCTTGGGAACCAACTCACCGTAGATTTCGCCAACATTTTTCGTTCGGATGATCGCGAGCACGAGACAGACCGCATAACACGCTACGTTAAACGTGCACCACGGAATTCAATAATATTGATTTTGCATACGACATTCAAGTATGTGAATGTGCTTGTGCGCCCAGTACACCGGTATCATCGAGGACGATTGGCCTCATTCGAACGTTCTACTCGAGCGTTTGCAAAATTCCTGAATAGGACGTCTCCTAAGCCTTCTACTGGCACGCCAAGAGCCCCGAATACCTAGCACTGTTCTCCCCTAACGCCGAATCGGAGATTTGGAAATTGTCGTTGGAATTTCGTCGCGGTCGAAAATCTCGGAAATTAGAACCACGTTGGGAATTGCCTTGTGGACATTCATGAACTAACCCCATTAAGGTGGTACATACCTCGACAAACTAATTTTCTTTCGTTATTATTATTTAATTCTGTATACGATACTGAACAAAACGATAGCTAATCGCAAAATTTTCATTTATATTTGGATATCTATGTAAGAATATTTATATTTTATCAGAGAATTTTTAAATTGCACCCACAAATTTTTAACAAAAGATTTCACTCGATAAAAAGCGTTTACATTGCTTCGAATAGTCGCACATCTCCCAACATTGCGCGGTACCCGAGGCTTCGTTCGCTTTATATATATATATATACCATCAACAATGCGTTAAGTTCAGGTCAAACTCTGATGGAAAGGAAATTGCCACGACGGATCCGAACAGGCAATTATCGATACCTGGACAGCTTGTTCCGTAGATACTCGTATCAAGTGGCTGCCGACGGGTCCATTATGGCACGTCTTGTTGAAAATTTCAGTAGGACTTGTCCCTAATATCGACCCATACTTCCTGAAAGAGCGCCGATTAAACGAGCTTGCTTCAATCTGCAATCTGTGGCTCTAGTCAGCTCTAAGGAACACGATGGCTTTAGCCCTATAGGATGGGACACGTTTATACTTGTCCTATGACACAGAATGCTATCGAAACTGACAACACGTTGACAGTTACCATACTCGATGGTATCAGCGACGACACTATTTATCCTCCACGAATAAATTATTTCTAAATTATCGATCACCATCGTCCCCTACGAAAATATGACACATAAACCTTACTAAATTCCCTCGCAGAATTTTATTCGGATTGCTTCTATTAAATTCTCCGTTGATTGGAGTGTGCAATAAAAAGTGCAGCACTCTATTAAAAATAACGAGATACAGACAACAAAGTATCCATTCCATTTTACGTTCGAAACCAGTAGTAGCTGTTGTACAAAATTGACTACAATATGTTTTACACGTTTTCCTCTGTTGTTTATTACCTTTTATGTAACAGGTAGTTCTTGTTCAACATAGAAAAGGATTTTTGAACAGCGTAGACCTGTATTGCTTTGATCATTTCACAGCGCACTGAACTATTAAAGGGTTAAATTAATTTCGCCAAGCAATATACAGGTCGAGGTATTTAAGACAAGTCACCCGGATAACTCGGTTATTTTTAAAGAAAAGAACGAGGCAGAAATTGTTTGATTTCACGACGAGCGCAACGTGGTCACGTTTTTCCCGATTCCACGTGGAAGCTCCGTGGACATTTCAAGGTCATTCATTTATTGTTCTCCAACGTAACTATAATATTTTTATATTCACCTTCCAATACAAGCTTGAAAAGCTTACTATTCAAGACTGCTTAAGGTCACCGAAACTCCGAAGAAAAACGTTTCATGGTAAAAACATTTTGATTGTTTCATGCTCGTTACTCAAAACTCATTACTCGTCGTATTCTTTCGTCTCGTATAATTAATCTTTCTTCGTTCCTACTGAAAAGCCTAAAACGTTAAAAGTATAGGCGATGCTATAGTCGTGTCCGACAGCGTAGACCACGCTGTCGAAAACATTCGAAGCCGTCCGAAAGCAAGGGAAATCAAAGGGAAATAGCGCGCCATAAACAGACCAGAAACGGTTAGATATCCACCGACGACGAATAAATACGGCGCGCAATCGCGCGACATGCGCTCTCACAACTGGGTCACCGTCCAACACGAGAGCGTCTGAAAATCCATTCCTGGCCTCGAGTCGAGTCCGCCTTCCTAGGTCAGGGTAGCAGGAGCAGCCGCTGAGGTCCTCGCAGACATGGGTTGGACATCGTTGCGCACACGAGTAGTTAGTATCCCCCTACGAACACCTGAAAGACCAGGTGGTCCACTCCGTTGTCCCCGCTGAGGATCGTTGGGCCCGTCTGTTTAACCAAGCTCGTGTCCGCTGTCGAACGTTTATCGAGTCACGGTCAACAATCGTGGTCGCTGGATACCTCTGGCACCGCTCCTTCGGGAGACGGAGTGTTTGTTGCTATGCAGCTAACCGTGGTGGCTCCAGGTGGTCCTGCGGCCAGGATGTCGTTAGGAGCTGTGCTCAGAGGTGGGGCTCGTGCTGGTGACGATTGTTTTGTTTCGGTGGATCCTGGAGGACCGTCTGGCCGATGGTCTGTCGGTTAGTTATATCAGAAAGTGATTACCCTTCTCTTCGGTTTGATTGTTTGCGCCGATGTTGGGAGGTTAGTCGCGTGACTGAGTTTAAGCCGCTGCCGCAGTGCGTTCTCTGTGTGTGTGTGTGTGTGTAGTTCGTTGACACGTGGGAGACATGTTTCGGGCCGCACGTGCCAAACTGGAAAACGCTGTTCCGCGGATTATCGGGGCTACTTTCACCTGCCGCGAAGAATGGACTCTTCTCGAATCCGTTTCTGCTCTTGGTGCATCGGTTGCGTACCGTGGCGTGAATCGACCAGGGCGGAAACACTTTAGGGGATACACGTTTTTCGATCCATCTTGATCGTTCTATCTGTCACGGTTTAACGATCCACGTAGATCGATTAGACGCGAACGCGTTGTCTTTTCTGCCGAATGATCTATTCTACTTACTTGAATTTATTCTTATACACCTTAACACGTGGTTTTACTATGGTCAATGTGAGAGACGGAGATTATAACGAGCCTAGACGACAGGAGCCATGTGCTAGGACTCTTTTCGTGAAACAAAGTAGGGTAACGTTTAATGAAAATTACGACTTTTGGGAAAATATAGAATTTTAGACTCGTTCTTTTCCGTACTGTTTGTAAACAACAGATGTACCAATGACCTAACAGGAGTAAAATCTGAAAGTGAAAAAGTTTAAAATAAATTAATGCTCGTTTCCGAGACTGCATTTTTATACACGGAAATCTTGTTATCACCTATTTCTTGAAGCTTTGCAATTTCTCGAAAATGTCGAGTGTCGTCACAGCCAGTATCGTTTAAAAATTCTTTAAGATTTCGAAAGCCTGAAAATCTTGAACGCTTCAAGTATCGAATCCTTTCATAATTTGCGGAGTCTCGAATATCCGGAGTCGTTTCGAAACCACTGTTCTTGAAATATCTCACGGTTAATGCACTTTCACCCCTTCGTTCACCGCTTCCGCCCACTCCATCCCCTTCTACTCTTCTTTCAGATCAATGAGTTTGTTATGATAACCCGAACGTTATAGTTGGCTATAATCACAATTTCGCTTGTTCTCGATTTTCGACTCGAGTTTCGAAATTCGGCAATTGCAGACATTTGTTCGCTATTTTCGACTTCGCTGTTAATGTCAATATTTTCGGGTAACTTAAATTTACTGTAAAATTGAGTTGTCATCGTGCAGGTTAGTTTTGTTCGTTCGTTTCATCGTTGGACAACTGTATTCAATGCTATATTACTGGACCATATCGAATACGGTTTGAATGGTCGATGCACCTTCACTCGCTTTATGAATGAAGTTCCAACAGAGTATCCAATCCTCGATACAATAGCATGATGCACAGTAGCCTGTTCGGAATCAATAACAGCCTCGATTCGAACAATACTATTCATTATGGCTTAAATTGGGTAACCAACAGAAACATTTAACAATGAAAATACTTGAAAAATCAACGATCGAGACATAATTTAATTATAAGGAATGAGTATTTCATCAAATGTAATATTGAATAAATATTTCTACAAAATTTGTTTAAATGTAGCAAAACTAGAACAGAGAACAAACTACTTCTAACATTTGTCTCTATTTCGATTTTTTAAAGATCTTCGATCGTTTTTCGACACTGTTAAAATTCATTTAAATTTTGAGGTTTTAAAACATGCCAAACAGCCCTAAAATTCTAACGGATATTAAAAAAGTTTTTTGATTGAATTTAGCTCGAATGAATTATTCGTGAACTGTCGAAAAAGTGAGAATTGAATAATTAGTTCGTGTAGTTGAACGCGTGAACGAGTATCGCGGCGAGCTATCAAATGTTCAACGTCGAATCCAATTAAAACCGGCCCCTTCGTCGAATTAAAACTGTGCTGGCTTCCTCTTCCATTGGATATCTATTTACCGCTTGGTCGTGCACGACCCGTCAAACGAGTCAAGCAGAAACGCGGTTGGTTTCCATTGCGTTGCTCACTCGGAACCGATGATGTGTCTCTACCGAAGCTAAACATACTGTTTGCTCCGAGCAAGAAACATGTTTGAGCAAACGTCGAACATTTCACAGAGTAACGTGGCTTTAATCAACTACGATTAAAATTTTTCCTCTATAGCAAAGGGAAATATAAGTTTAAATTAATATTTCAAAAAGTGGAACAAAAAAAAAAAATAAATAATTGGAGACGTAGTATATCGAAACAGTGAGAGAACAAAATCAACAAACTCGAAATTTAAAACACTACTCGTATTAATCAATTTCGTTACCAGTAACGCATAAACAGAGCACTGCAATTTTATTTGAGAATATTATTCGTGGGCTAAAATTTTTGTCTGTAGCTTGAGAGTTTTATCTTAGATTTATCTTCCAAATTGAAATTTCAAAAGGAGAACAAACGATGAAATGGATTCCGTAGAACTACTTCGATTAATAAATTTCGTTGACGATCGTAAATGTGATATAGAAATAGTATTTAAAAATATTATTCATGAAACATTATTTAAAAATTATCCAGCATCGATGGAAAACTGTATCTACTTATTTATAATTCTCTTCTATCTTTTCATTTTCCAGAAAGAACTTTTTGGTGGTGGAGAAACCGGTCAACCGGATGGGGTGAGCAGCCGGAAGATGTCGAACGGTTCGACCGGAAGTACCAAGCACAAATGGTTGAAAGCGTTCAAGAGTTTAAAGACAAGTTCACCGACGACACCACCTACGACCGACAAGTCAGTGTCAGCCCTAGAATTTTTTAAACTAAAAGTTTTATTCCGTTAATCGAACGTGTAATTTCGACGAATAGCTAGAGTTCGTGTCTTTTATTGTTCATAATAATACGGTGTTTAATCGACACAGGATTTGAAACATACTAACAGAAAATTATTTATTACTAGACTGCAAATTTGCAGTCTATTTATGAGTAATCAGAATTGTTGTTTCGTCAATGCTACTAACACAGAGGAAAGCAGGCTATGTACCATGCTGTTTCAACGGTCGTCGCCATGTCCAGGTAAAGTGTCTAGTTTTTCATTTATCGGATTAAGTTGTTAATTATAGGCTCTTCAAAGTGACATATTTTTGTTAAACCATCGCCTTCCTATTTCTTTATATTGTCATTTGCTTGAAACGCAAAGGTTTGAAAATATTGAGAAATACATTTCAATCAGCCTAATCGTTAAAATAAATCTTTTCCAGAAAAAGTCTCGAATCCGAAGGTGGTCACACTTGGCGCGAGTACACCTACCGAAAAATCACCCCCTGCGATGCCTGCGGCCAGGTGCTACGCGGTCACAGTCGCCAAGGCGTCAGGTGTCGCGGCTGCAAGGCGAACGCACACACCGACTGCATCCACCTGGTGCAGCCAGCAATGTGCCCCAGCTTGGCGCCGAAGAAAAGCGGCGGCATTCCTCTTCTTCGTCGACAAAAGACCCAAACCGTCGACGATGCACCAGCCGCAGAGCACAGTAAGTACGAACCGGTGTGGGACGAGCTTTCGAAATGGGTGTTTGGTTTTCTTGCCTCTCGCCATTGCGCGAGATATTCTTATTTTTCTCTCTCACTCTCATTGTCGAGGATGATCGATGCTCTCGCGTTTGAAACTGATAGTTTAGTCTCGATAGAAGGTAAACTTTGTCTCTGGAATTGTAAATCTAAGGAATTTTTGTAGGAGACAATTTTCGTGATATTTTGCGGGCAAAGTACTTTTGAAAAGTAAACGATAAGAATACGAAACTGAACAAAATCTACTTTTTGAATTTGAAGCAGATCGCGTGAAATCGACACGCTTTAAACGTGAAATCGGAGAGTGATTTTAATTTGCAAAACGGGACGAAATTTTGTACGGTTCACCGATTGTAAACACCAAACGGGCTGGATCGGAATCGAGATATTTTTCAAACGGGCATCGAAGAGCACTCGGGTAGCTCGGTTTCGCAGCGAGGAGAGAGCATCGATCGATCCGTCAGCCAAACAAACGGAAACAAGCGTCTCTGGAGGATCAACTTTGCACGAAGTTTCTGCTCCTGATCTCTTTCACGTCGACGCACGGTCGGCTCCCCCAATCACGTCATCGATAATCGCTCGATAAGACACGAGAACAACCGGCCGGAGATCACAATGCATCACAGTCCATCGCAATTGACGAAACAATACACAAAAAAAAAAAAAAAAAAATAATGGGATCGTTCGCCCTGTCGTACATTCGGCTCTCTCTTCTCGCGTTCCTCGCTCGCCTGTTATGAGAAACGAAAAAGGCAGAGGCTGCAGAAAAGGGACAGATCTCTTCCCATGACACACTCGACGTATTAGTTTGATGCATACTTGTGTACAATGCTATCGAGATTGTTGAATTCAACTCGAGACAAAAAGTGTCGGTTCTTCGAGCAACAAAGTGTCTCAAAGAGTTGATCGTGAAAAAAGAATACATCTTCCTTTCCTTGTCAAGCAGTCCAGCGTATAAATTAATTCAGATAAATCTGTGTTAAGTTTCCACAAACACTTGCAATGCAATTGTAAGGACTTCTTTCAGTTTCAAATATAAATTGAAAAGAAGAAAAAAGTCGATACTTAAACCGCTTAGACATTTTACCTTTCCTCTTCGCTTACGTAAACTCAAGGAACAATAAACAGATTCACGAGCAATTTACAATATTGTTCCTGACTTCTTCGCTCGCGTTGCTTCCTCGACGATGACATCTCGTTCCGTTCGTTAACACGCCATTCAAACAAAACAAAGACGCAGAGAGTGAATTAAAGAAACGAATAATTGAAGACAATTGCTCAAAGGACCGACGCTTCGAGTAGAGACTATAAGGAACACCTGAGAAAGAGACAAAGAAAATGAAAGATAAAAAAGTAAGGAACAACAGGTAATCACAATCTGTGATGTCTCCTGTGCGCTTTTGCATTGCTGTTTCTCTATAACGTGTGGGCAGACGTGGACGCCACATACCAGGTGCTGAGGCAGGCAAGGGAGATCCGTGGAAACTCGACAAACTCACCACCTACGCCTCCCACAGCAGATCATCCTCCCTCCGGTGCAGCACCTTCGTCAGCGAGGGCCTCCTCCCACCCCTGTTCCTCGTCCACCTCTGGTAAGGCACAGCACCGATTCCTCGCGATCTTGAAGCAGAATTCACGTCCTAATTTTATGAGAAATACCGCTTTATTGGTATTTTTTTTTTCTAAGGGAAATATTTTTTGTATTTATTGATTATTATTAATGAATGATTAGTTTTTGCTTGAAATTATCTTTGGAGGTCTAGTCAGAAGCACCTTACTGTGTAATTGAAATTACTGATAAATGGGTATTTGCAGTAATTGTTTGTCTACCAATTGTATAGATTCTGAAGCTTGGTAAAGGCATTAATATTAGTTAAAAGGTATATAAATTGTCATCTGTGAGATATTACATAATACGCAAGAGCCTCGATTACATAAATTTTATCAAAATTGTTGAAAATTTGAATACACGAAAATACCGGGTAATCTTATTTACTTAAACATCGAGAAATCTTACTTACTGAAATTATTGAATTGCTTAACATTAAAGCAATTTTGGTTCGATAAGACTGCTTTCATTCGATTAAACTACAAAAAGCAACTGGAAATTTAAGAAATCAGAAAATAGAAGTAGACTTCAGTCTGAATAAATAGTCTTCGCAAAAACTTTATGCTATACATAGATTCATTAACGAAGAGGCTCCATCAATTAATAATATACCTGTTTAATTTACTCTGCTTCAAGATCCCACGTAACCCTCTTTCTTTTATTTCTTTTTAATCAGAGAAAGAATACTGGTCTTCTTCAGGGACATGACTCGTAAATTCACTTCTTTTTTTATTATCGTCTGTCTGATCTTCTATCTGTCTACTTCTTCTCCTACTTCATCTTCATTCTTCCCCTTTACCTGCGCCATCATTGATTTTAATTCTCCCTCGATACCCGAGAATCGAGGTGACAGGATTCGCGGATCGTCGATCCACGATTCAGCAGTATCGCCATTCATCCGAATTTTTGATCGTGCGTTCGAAATTCAAAAGGAAACTTTTGCACTTTGGCGCGAAGATGTTGAATCTCTTCAGAGCGTTTTTATCAATTGTCATTATATATAATTAGTTGCACTATTTAGAAAATTAGCATTTTTATAAATATATTTTTTAACTATAATTACATAAAAGCTATCGTTAACTGTAGAAGGAATTTTATTTTACCAAAATATTTATCAAATGCCCATATTACACAAAGTTACGTTTACTTCGAGATAAGTTTGAAACATCAAGGTAAACGTTTTATGGACACTATTATAATTACGAATAGTGAAATTATTTTCTACTTTTTATCGAAAGAAATCGACCAATAGGTATGTCAGATGATAGCTTGTCGAGGGAAAACACCGAGTGTTGATATCTTTCGAGGCATCTGTATGAAAGCTCTTTCAAAGCATCCTCGAGAGTTCTTTCCAGAGGGCCTCGAGCACTCGAGGACACGCGATTAAAAATTGACAATTCCGAATTCGCCATCGTGAACTTTCCTCGACGAAGAGAGAAACGTTTTTTCCGCTTTTTTTTCGCGAGACTCGCCTCGCGCAAGCTTTCTAGTCCCTTGCCTGTAGACCAGTGTTGGGTTGAATAACATATAGAACGCGAAAGGTGAGCCGTTTCAGCGGATTATTAAGCGAATATTTATACGAGCAGCACTTTGAACATTTACACGGAAAGTGTTGAAAATATGGGATGAACATCATAAATTCCTTAACTAATATTAAATTCTTCATTCTTGTTACCAATATTAAATTTCCGAATGTACGGTTAGTTTGCCTGTGAGGTACAGAATTGCTTTTATGACTCGCTGTAAGCAACAACTAAAACACAAGTTCGCCTAATCAAATCCAGCATCAAAGCCTAACACCTCATCGCAAAGTTCGATTCAACTCCGATCGATTCCAAAGCAAAGAGAAGCCAGCGAAACACAAATAAACCAAGCACAACGAATCATCAACGATCGCAAAAACGCGAAAGAAGCGTTTCAAGGATCAAGCACGATGGGAATCATCATCATCAGTTCTGTGATGAGAGTGGAATCGCATCGCACTAACAAAATCGGCCAAAAATAACACACCGAGATACCTCTAACCAGGGTTGCCACAATTTAAGAAGTATAAAATGTAATATTTATCCTTAATTGTATAGACTTTGTATTTATTTAAATTCATGGTGGAATACACACTAACGAAGAATCCTTGAAAATAGTTGAACAAATATGGACCACAATTTCTAAACAGACATTCTGAATTTGTATTTTCGATCGGATATCTGAATTCTCTCTAACTTTTGACGAATGAGTCAGTAAACAATTTGGAATAGGATATTTCACAAATGGAGCAGGACCCGAGACGCAAACGTTTGGAATAGCCCTACCTAAGATAGTCCACGTGGCAACCCTCTAAGTACTCCAAAAGTGTGGAAAGCTTGCGTTGAAAGCGAAAAAGTTGCGCTTCGAATTTAAAGCTCGTGGAAAAAGGAAACGACAACGGAATCACCGTGGAATTGTTAAAATTCCGTTGACCAGGAAGAGGCAGCGGCGGATCGATGTCTGGAACCAGGCCGTTTGGACAGCCGCTGGTGTTGATGACCCACGACTCACCCTCGACCTCGTCTCAGAGGTTGCCGCAACCTCTTTATCGCGGCGCCAACAGGAAACGATGACCCAACGAGTGGATCCGCGCGTCGTCACGCGTTCCCTACTGGCACCGCTCGACACGAACGAGCGACGTTCTTCACTGCCCCACGAACGACCGTGATTCAAAAATATTAACCCCTTCGCTACGAAACGCGCCATAAAATCGTGACCTGTCGCGAGACGCACCGTACGGTGGCATATTTTACGAGGGATATTCAAACACGAACCGGGATTTTATTATACAGCTATAGTGGTGATAGATAACAATACAAATATAGTGGGTTATTTTTCTATATAATTTCCTTCGGGAGAAATACATTTCCTCCATTGGATAGTAGTTGATAGAAAGCTTTGTGATCGCCGTATAAAAAAAGAAGAAGTTCGCTGGCGCAGATACAGTGACGAACCCATGTTTCGTTATAGATCACGATACGTTTCAAAAGAGTCTCCCCGTCTTCTTCAAAGCGATTCACAAGTCCAACTTCTTTTATTTATAAGGGAATCAGAAGCCTTCCTATCGCAGAGAGAAAATGTGTTTCCCTCGAAGGAAACTGCGTAGAAAAATAAGGCTATGCATTTGTATTTTTATCTATTACAAGGGGTTAATCGTTTCAGTGACGACCTAAGAAGTTAAATACGAGCGAAAAATACTCTAAATCGATGTAGTTAGATTAGGTTTGAAACTAAAAATTTGCGTAACAAACACGATTTCATTAAATGATTTAAGTGCCTAAGATATACATATATATCTTTTTCACCTAGAACAATTGAAATTATTACGAAATAGTAAATAATAAAACAAAAATTTGGAATTGCTGAATTATAAAGAAAAAGAATCGCTCGATCAAACGGATGAAAACTATGTCAAATTCAATCCTTTTGATAGAAAAAATTCGGTTATGAAACATTCGTAGTGGTTCTTAAATTCAGCATGACCAAATTGAAAAAAAGCGAAATTCCTAAAGCGATAAAATTATTTACAGGACTTTTATTATATACATACAGGTTGTTTCAAAAAAGACTATGCCTAAAAGGTAAGGATACATTAGCACACTATGAAAGCTTAGAGTAATCATGAAAATTGTCAGTTATCGTTGAAAGAGTTTTATTTGCTAAACATTTTTAATTGATAGATAAGTATCGGATCATACAGCACGTGCAATTTTCATCAGTAATTATTTTGAAATGTAATATAATTCGCAATTAAATTACATGAAATTCTCACGACAACGAAAAAATGTTCTATTTTACTGCATAGTTTCTTTTGAAACGAAGTTGTTAACGGTTTATCAAATTTGGGATTGTTTGTCGACCTTCGAGAGCAGAAATCTTTTAAAAAACCAACGAAAAAAATGAATTTACTTAACGTGTAGGCTTATGAATTTATAATTTGTAGAAAAAACACATTGAAATTGGTAAAATAGACAACAAATCTATCACTTGCTTAAAACTCGCTGAAAAGATTTACTTTCATCGTGAAAGTAATCAGCATTGTAAATCGGTTACCACATAAGTTGCAAACCCAATAATTATTATAAAAAAAAATCTCAAGTTTGAAACTTAAGAAAATAAATAGCAAAATGAAGTAAAGAAATAAAAATCTTAGTTCATCTTCAACAAATCGTATTCCAACTGTTAAATTTGTAACATTTACTTCCATTCGAATCTTTCACCTTTTCCACCAAAACAAAGAAAAATTTTACAGAAGTCTTTTGAAACGCGTTTCAAATGTTTCAATTCCTTCAAAGAATTCTTCGAACTTGTCAATCATTAGGACTACCTCAATTTTTGATAACGTTTATCTTAGCACAAAGAAAAGTTTACTAAAAATTCGACGAAATATGACAGGTAAAATTGCACGAAAAAAAGGGGAAGAAAAAAAATGAAGGAAAATACGAAACGGGCGGTGTTTATGACACGAATCCACAGATCAAAAGTGAACGACACGCGACCAAAATAAAGGCGAAAAAAAAATGAAAACACAACGAATATCTCATGTAAATATTGTAAATAATAAAAGTTGTGTCTTCCGCAAAACCCCTACTTTCACTTCTTCGCGCGAGTCGTGTCCCACTTTTCTCTCTGTACTTTTTGTTTAATAATTTTTTTTTTTTGCGAATTCTCTTTTTCTCTGTGAATTCTACTATTGGTCGAACTTGTCGTCTAAAAAGAACCGTTTCTGTGTGCATTTATGGTGTAACTGTATCTATGGAGTCCTTGTTTCGTTGTATCTGTTCTTTCAGCCTCGACGTTGACACCAAAACACGTGTTGCGATATTCAATTTAATAAAAAAAATAAAAGTACTAACAACTTTACAAGGTTTATGAATAATAATTAATGTATCGCGCAGATTGCAATTTTCTTGTATGCAAATTGACACGTCTGCTACGTTGATCAAAGATGGTTTTTTGGAGTTTAACATTTTTTATAACAAAAGAAGTGTGTATTTTAATTTTTCGCACAATTACTTGCTTTGCGTGAGCACTATAAAAAGAACCTAGCTTCTGACGAACATTTTGTGGACAAATTTTCGCACATAAATAGTACACTTTGTGCTAATTGATTATATTTCTTTTTTTTTTATATATATAATTTTCACACACCAATTTGATATTATCACAAAGTACACGTGCATAATATTAAATTGACATTATTATAAATAACGTCACCGTAATTAGCCGCTATTTTGCAACTAAATTCGCGCAAGTATGAACGCTAAGTACACGACAACAACCAGCTTGATGAACAAACTGTTGCTAACTAATTGGCTTGCCTAAATGGCGTCAACGTCGAGTAGCGAAACAATTTCAAAGGCTAACTTGTTATGATCGATAATTATGGAACATGAAGCGCCGCATAGCCCGCAACGTAGACGGGAAAGGCTTAACTTGAGGATGAAGAGCCTTAGTCTGGACTCTCCGGAAGGCACGGCTCATGGCCGACACCGTCCTCGAGACTATTGTCCCGGTGGCCAAAGAGAATCCACACCACCCAGACACTCCGACAGTGGGAGCATTAACAGACTGTGTAAGTAGAACGTGAAAGTATTAATTAATCGTACAAACGCAAATTAACGTGAACTGGAATTCAAGCATTCTCTTCATGCCTGATGCGATGAATAGCAAAATTATAGTATTAGGAAGATGGTATAAATGAGTGAGAAAGTTTTCAGTTTATAAGGGTTCGAAGTCGTGTAATTTGTCTATGACACTTAATTTGTACTTTACAGTTTCATTATATCGAAGGATCTCTCCTCGCATGTTGTTACAGCGCCATGCAGCCCAGGCCAGGGTCACGGTGTTCACAAGCACATAAGAGGGGCCATCAGAATGTCCAGTATGGAGCTACCAGACGAGAATGAGAAGTCTTATTCCTCGGCCAGCACTTCTCCTTGCCCATCGCCGCATACGAACAATCAAAATCACATGAATCCACCGGGAAAACGTGTCCTACCACCCAACAATCTCTACGTTGCTCTGTACAATTTCAACGCGCGTCATCGGGACGAGCTAGACTTGAAGTAATCACTGAACGGAGTTCTATCCATAGAATCTGACTTGAATTCGAATAGTTCAACGCCTGGCATGCTCAACCCTTGGAAGCCTGATATTCTTAATGAAATTTTTTTAAATATCGATGTATTCGTTATTCGAGCAATTTTGAGTTTATTTTCTTAACTTTTGTTCGAAAGAACATGTTGCTGTTCAACCCTGGCTTCTTTTTTAACTCGTAGCGTTGCGATCTTATTTCAGGGCGGGTTATAAAGTGACAGTGATCGACAAATCGGAGAAGGATTGGTGGAAAGGCAAGTGTCTAGGCGGACGAGTGGGTTACTTCCCTAGCGCGTACGTTATGCGAGTGGAGTCTGGACAGAAGACTCTTCAAGTCACTCGTAATCTTCAGCTGCCCGATCAGATTGCCCTACTACGTGATCAGGTATGTTAAGTTCGCCATGTTTAATCGACTATGAAACAACTTCACTTTACGAAGCTATCGTTTAGTTTATTGGACACGTCATTTCTCGCTAGTTGCTTTAACGTGTATTCTTCAGCAGTGTTCAAGTTGAATAAGTACCGGAAAACTATACACAGCAGCCACAGAAGACCGATGTTCAAACGATATGTTTCTCGACAGATCGTGATTCAGGTTGGCGAAGAAGTAGGCGGTGTCGCGATGGTACGGTGCGCCGCCGACGTCAGATCGACAGACCACACCGGCAAAGAGGGAGAGGTTCTGTACAAGGAGATCCTCTGCCCGCTAAAGTATCTCCAGGAGGTGTGACAACAGTCTCGCCACAAAGGCCACACGGGGGACCGGCACAATCGCGCGTATCTCCGAGAGCGATTCTCCGCTTCAGCCCGTCGAAACGTGGCCGAGAAGTATTACGACTGCCTGCAGTGCGCGGAGCAATGTCGTCACGTGACGAACATCGTCACCAGCACCAACAACAATAACAATAACAATAACAACAGTAATAGCAGTAACAACAACGTCAAGCTCGAGAAGTGCGCGAAAAGCAACATCCTGATACCAAGCAACGGTACGAGCAACTGTCGACTGACCAGTCCCCTTAGTTCCACGATGATCAAGGAGGATCCTAAAGCTTTAGCTTTAGCTTGCCTGGACGACTTCAAGACGTCGACGAACCCGAAGAGCACCAAGCTGTCCGGATCGCTGAAGATCCAGCCGCTGTTCTTGACCCCGGCGAAGAAGAGATCCTCGTTGGCGCGTCCGGTTCGCGTTCACGACTCGTTCACTCAGCCGAAGAAACTGTTACCCGCGAACTACGCGTTCCAGACGTTGCAGAAACGAGAGACGAACGAGTCCACGTACGAGGACGACGAACACGAGGAGACTAGCTGGCCTATTCGACTCAGGTTCGAGCAGATGCTCGAGCTGACTCTGCCGCAGACCAAGAAGAGGAGGAAAAAGAAGACTTCGATGAGGCTGATGAAGCAACAGCAGCAGACCAGACACGTCTGCAAGGACACGGAGAGGCTGCTCCGCGTACTCAGCGTTAACAATGTGGACCAAGATAATAGGTACAACGTCACACGGTGTTCTGTCATGTAGAAGACTATATAAACGATCGTGGGAGGAACTGACAGAGACTGGTGTTCGATTAACGTAAGGCTAAACAATTGCGCGACAAAGGCTACCGAATCGTACGAATGTTATTTGGGATTTAGGGATCTCTAATCGGCTGGACTAGGATTGCACGGTCTGCTTGTGAGAGTCTTTAGATGTCCCGGACATGTTGGAATATTATCACTTTACTTCGACAAGGTCTACGAATAACATTCAGAACGATTCGAGGCGACAATTTAACTCGTTTAACTGAATCAGTTGGAAGCTCGCAAGTGGGAATACTCGTGTCAGGTGGGAATTCAATGTCAGGTCTACGGAAACACGGATTGGTTTCAATCCCGTTCATTTCTTCGACGAAAAACGGGACTGTGTCGCGACAGGGTACAGCACTTTAAATACGAGGAGAATAATACGTTCTAGCGGGTGACATTTCTGAACAAAAGCTAGACCTATTCAAAGATTTTGATAACATTAGAAGGACTTAATACTAGAGATTTAAGAATGTTTCATACGGAGACAAAACATTTGACACGTCGAAGAGGGTAGATGTTTGGCCGAACAACGACTTCGAGTCAAGAATTTCGAGGGAGTTTGGAATAGCAAATTGACAAGTTTGAGATAACCTATTCGAAAGAACTTGAAATGTGCCAGTTTTGTGAAATATTATGGATGGATCGAGAAAGCTTCTTGAAATCCGTGCAAACATGAATTTTGATGAAATTGGAGGAAATGGGTTTCGTTGCAATGATTTCTTGATAATAAAGAAAAATCGAGACGTTCAGATTTTCGTGAACTTCGAAGAGTCGTTTCGAAGATCTGCAGATATTTTTGATGATATCTCGTTGCAACGAATGTCATTCGCGCGCACGAAAAATTGAAGTGGAGTCGGTAACCGAATCGAAACACGTCGACATTATTTTCATTCTGTTCTACAAAATGTAACGGATGCTCCCTAAAGTTTTACAAGGAATTCGATGGATATAAAGTTATGTGATAAATATTAGCATATTTGTGATGTTTTTCAAATAAATACAATTTGCTGTAATATTACAAATATACATATGTATCTGTTGATGATAATTTCATTGATAGAAGAGGAAACTATTCAACGTAACTTGGCTTT
Organism: Hylaeus volcanicus; assembly: GCF_026283585.1. Lineage (NCBI taxonomy): Eukaryota > Metazoa > Arthropoda > Insecta > Hymenoptera > Colletidae > Hylaeus > Hylaeus volcanicus. The sequence continues at coordinate 29,001,292 of NC_071976.1, forward strand.
ATTTTTTAACCTGGTTCTATTTCTTCTTTTCCAATAGTAGCCTTATTTCTTCTTGTTTCTACTTCTTTCTCTTCCCCTTCTGTTACTTGCACCATTATTCTTATTTTTTACAAGTACTTTTCTTCATATTTCCAGTATAAATTATCTTAACCCCTATTTCTTCTTGAAGATCCAAATACGAAGAGCAAATACGTGATATACAGAGCTATAACGATCAAGTACAAGACGAATTTTACATAAGTCCATCGGAAGAGATGCAAGATGTCTGGACGCGCATTCGTTTCATGATCCTCGCGTCTCGAATATTCGTATCTACTATATATACTTCTCCGTGTATCTCGTTAGGAGTAAGACTCGACGAAACTGTACGCTTTGTGGAACAGAATGCACGAAGAGCTCTGGTACTAAAGTTTTCTTCGAGCACGAATTCGAGGTTCTTCCACAAGTGGCCATTCGAAATCGAATTAAACGTTCCATTTCGAATGGCTGATTTCCGGTTGGAAGCTGCACCATGCGCATGTCCTGTCATGAGTAGCGATGAAATCCCATAAAGTGACCATTATACATTAAATTTGGCTTTATTTCGTGAGTACGTGTTGAACTTGATCCCATCGCTTCTCGCGAGACACGCGTACCACTAACAGTAAGAAAGTTTACTATCGCTTGTTGAGTTTGATCAAATACATTCTACGAAAAGCAAGATGGATATTTATATCGTTTTTAAGATAGACAGTTAAAGATCGTGGTTTGAGAAACAATGGAGATAAACGAGCGGCAGATAATGGAGTGGCAAAACGTTGTTGAAACGACTCGAACTAATTGGAGTATTTATTATGGAATATTTATTTAACGCAATGCAGTTTGAGTCATGATCTTGGAAAAAATTTGAAAAGCGTTGAGTTGTTGCCGTTGATTAATTTTGTGTTGTATAACTTTTCATAATTATCTAATTGTAAGAGAAGATGTTACATTTATTGAAGACATTGGAAATCTGACTTTTTGTAAATTTTATCACCCACTTTCTAAGCAATGAATATAATCTCGGTAATTATTAAACTTTGGTTAAATTTAAGAAACAAATCGTCCATTAAGAAACGACAAATTGAAACATAACAAGCGCCCGATTTACCAATGGCGATCAATAACGAAAATCATTCGATACGTACAGTTCGGATATCATTCGCGATCGTTGCAGAAATTCGAATAATTCGCGAAATGTGAGAAGCGTAGAACCAATTACAGTTTCCTTTCATTAGATGGTCACTGAATCTTTCAAATTCCATACCACTTCGTCGCAATAACTTTATTGATGACGAGGACATTTTTTTTATTCGGTTCGTCATTGGATACGCTTGAATTCTTATACAAGAATTTCGGAAATAAAATTAATTTCTTCAAAGATTCGATTTTTAAACGTAAATTCTGATTAAAAATTTTAAATTACAATCTTATTTTTAAAAAACGTTGAAACGCCATATTTGATAGCACTATCGTACAATAATTTGGATCCTTTTTTTTTGAGAATCGATGGACTGACAAACATCAATGATTTCATCATTGAACCGAATGAAAAAAAAATCTAACCAAAAATTCTAACATCTACACGCTTGCATTTTACAGACTAATTCCGTCCCCAAAGGGTGAACTTTCAACTATCGAGATTCGTATGATCCACAGTTCGATTTCCAATTACGCGAACACTGAAAATACTTTGCGTTGTTTGAAATAATAATCAAAATGTTCGTTCTAATGCGACAAACTTCTATCGTGAATTTTGGATCTTTTTGTTGTATGAGACGAGTCGAAATTTGTAAAAGATATGCAATATGAAAACTATATTTATGTACGTTTCAGAAGAAATTATACCGATAAATGTTATCGACGATCGAAAGTCGACTCGCTGCGAGCGCCGAGAAACGTTAATTATTTTACTAAAATTCGAGTCACTCGAATCGCGTATGACGTAATTAAATAACTATTTAACTATCGTAACAGAGTTAATTGTCTCGTGCTGAGTTAATAGTTTCCAGCTTTTCTGAACGTTGTTATTCTCGTTGCTTGCAGCAATTCCACTTTCAACCGTCGTTGTATTTAATAATACGATATTTTATCTGAAAGTTGACCAATTGCGCGATATGCATTTACTTGATATGCATTTACTGGAGCGTTTTCGAAGATGCGCGACACGTTTTGCATCGTCCAAATGCATCGTTGAACATGAGAAATATATGAACGTTGAAGATTTTCATTCCAGTATCCTCGAATAAGAAACATAAAAATGGAAGGGACAAATATATACCTAAATGTCAACGTATCGGCATTATACGCTGTAGTGAGGGGGGAGGGGGGGCAGCTTTGTAGGTACTTTCGATGTTGAGAGCAGCCTAAGCCAATTTCCCAGCTAGACACTCCCCTAATCGCCATTGCATAGCTAATCGGTGTAGTAATAGTATACTTCTCAGCCAGCTACTACAAAAAAATTATTTGTGTTTCACTATTTCGATTAATACGATACGAAAAACAAAATAAATTTTTCTATTCTTTTAATCTTTATTATTACTATAAGAGTAATTTACTTATATTATTGTTTACTGCATATCTCTATTATGTTATTGTTATATCACTGAACTTGTAATATATATTACTCAACCATTTCTTTAAACAAATGATTTATGTTTCGCTATATTTACTAATATCTTTTACGATAGGGAATAAAACGATACAATTAACATAATCTTAAAAGTAACTTCACCATTACTACCAAACGTGTAATTTACTTGTGTTACGTTTATGTTAGTGTTCCATCGCTATAGTAGTACCGTACACCTTTTTCTTTTAATTACTCACAGTTCGCTGTATCCATACAGTAAATAAAGGATACCATTCGAAATTAATAGATGGCAAATAAATAAAGTATTTCTAAATAGTCATTAATTATTATTTCGTCATATTCTCCATCAGATTAACGTAACAATGTCGAATCCAGATTGGAAGACGTGCCAAGAAATGGTAGCGGTACGAATACAAAGCTGCTCGCCGATAATTTTCAGACAGAAAGAGAAGAAAGGGGTCCACTGAAACACTTCCTACAATTGTTAGAGTGTCGCGAATCAGTTGAAAACAGCGGCCAGCAAGAGGTTTCTCTGTAAGGGACACGTGTTTACAGAGAATTAGGAAAGCGGCAAGTCCAACTCTAGATTTATCAGTGGCACACACGTTGCATTTCCAAGTCGAACGATTTTTAAGCACCTGGAAGCACTCGAGAGAACGTTCCACGTAGAAGAAAGTCACGTCAGAGATCTCCGCGTACTTATTTTTTCACTGTCCAACTCCAGACGTCCCGCGACTACGATAATAGACGCCAGATATGCTTTCAACGACGTAATCTTGTCGAGGGTGTCCTGTTCCTGCTTAGAATCTTTCGAAATGCTCCTCGATCGGATCAAACTCGTTCGCGAAACTCAATGTAATCGCGCATTTTCATTTGTTACCATTGTACTAGTCTATGTACGTGAAATATGTTTGTGTATATATGACGACATTTTGCGAAACTTAGAGTTGTGCAAAGTTGATTGTGTTAATCCCTTTCGAATCAGTGAGAGATCATCGACACTTGATTTCCCATTTCCTGTGTCTTTTTCACAATTATATTGCATTTCCTAGTTGGTACAATTTTCCCGAAAATGTTGTTGCTTGAAATTCACTTGTTTCGAACCTCATTAATAGCCCTAGACTTTGTTAGTCCTGAAGTCTAAATCACATGGTGATTTCTTTGATAAGAAATTAAATTAGAAAATCGACGTTACGATAGACTCTATAACCTTACGTTTCAATATTGTTCGAGCTAACGTTTAGTGATGTATGTTTGTACAAAAGTGTATAAAAGATATGATTTTTACTGTCAATTTTTGCGAGCGAGTTTGTGTCGACGTTATCGAAGATCGAGTACACGGTAGATTAGCGTTAATCAGGGATAACTATTGCGTTTACTGTACGTTGTAATGCTACACGTATTATATTTCATTATATTGTATGCCGTAATGTAACGAGTGCCCAACCCCTGTTGAAGTGTATATCGAATTATTAACTGTACTATAGTGCGTAAGCTATTCCAACTACCATGCCCAGTATTTCCTAAGTATTATGATTATGCAGCAGGTTGTGTTCGTGTTGTTACGACTGTTTCTGGTCTGCTGTTTTGCTAAAACTATGTACAACGCGACCATATTCGTTGCTTTTTGTGTGTTAAACCGATGCAGCACGTGACACTATCGGAATATACTTATTGGTTTTCGTTGATGGAAATATACTTGGACTTATTTAGCTACCAGAGTTAAAACTCTCCAACAACCCAAAATTTCTAATCATCTTTAATAAATCAATAGGAATAATCGATGCACAAAACTGACTTTCCAATCGACTAAATGTATCTTAAGTGCCTATTGTTCTTCCTAACAAGAGTCTTGTTTTTTATTACCAATTGTCTTCTCTGCTTCTAGTTCACAACCCATTACAAGTATATTTCTAATCTACAACATCGGACCTTAATTTACGATAGTTCGATCGTGCGAATTGCCCCAGTGAAACAGCAGTCCCGAAAGATCCAACCAAGGAGATAAATGTTAACAACACTACCTTCACTGAACCAACGTGCACAAATGTTTGGTAATTCGTTGAATCGTTGTGAATTGAATTAAATCAAAAGAAAAATGACTTTGTTCGATGCGATGCTTTCGAGTAACGAAAGCGGAAGACCGAATTGATCGTACAAGAGATTTTCGAAAAGTTTTGTGTCTATGTGTGCGAGTGGCTGCGGATTAGCTGTGTCTCGTGTGCCATAACTCCTAACGTTTGATATATTTACCGAGTTTAGTCTATTTATAAGAAAACCTTTCGTACACACCCGAGCAAATGTGTTTAACCGAATTCATAGACTGCACGAAATATATTATCTATACATAAAGCGATGTTTATGAGTTACTTCTCTGGAAATACCATGTCGATGTGCTCCCAAGGTTTAGCTTCGGAGGGAAATACCTGCAGGAGAAAATGTTAAAAAGTATGATGTTTATTTTACATACATCACTCTGGATACATCGTTTCCTCGATCATGCAACAAAATAACACAAGCTCGACCTGCTTTGGACGTAGCGCACACGACGAACCAAAAATACATAAGAAATACAAAAATACGAAGTAATCGCACCAACCATTCTCGATCAGATCTTTTTCCAAATAATATTCTACGACGTTTCTACTAGGAACAAAGCCAAAAGCTCATCGAATTTGGAGTATATCGTCCAGGAATAGCAAAAACAGTCACGATAGGTTTCGAAACGACACGCGTCACTCTCTGATCACTCTCTACAACTTGTACTTGGCACCCCTGATGATGGGATATTTGTCTCCGGTGCAAATGCCCCGGAAGTCGTCCAAAGACAAGTCGTAAATGGCCACGCCACCGAGGCCCTTTGCTTTCACGTAGGCTGCCTTGTTTCCAGCCGTGTCAGGGTCCTCGTATCCAACCCAGATTCCATCAGCACCAGTGTTTTCGTCGTATGGTTGAAAAGCGTAGCTGCCATACTTCTTCGAAGGATCACCGACGCGTCTCAAACGGCCAACGGCGCTTTCCGTCAATCTGGAGCACACCTCGGCGTAGGAAAGGAGACCTGGCATGTTAGTGTGCGGCCCTTCGGCACCTGGACCGTCGGTGACGATGGGTGGCACGCCTGATATTTGACTGTCAGACGTCAACTTCCAGGTACGAGCGAACGTCGGGATTCCAACGACGATTTTCGAGGGCGGTGTGCCGTTCTCCAGCCAATACCTTGAAGAAGAATTAATACTTTTCGGATATTTTTGGTTTGTCTTGTTGGGATATCAAGGAACGTCCACAAAACCGAAACAAATTTTAGATACGACGCTTAGAAGATATTCTAGTCTAGAACAGTATACGAATTTATTTATTTTTTTTTTTTTTTGAATGACTGAAACGACCAAAATACGAGGGATATCATATTTGTCAAGCTTCTCACCTGGCTTGTCTGTCAACATTGTCGTCGGGAACACGCCCATAGCTCTCGTAAATCGGTGACGGGTAATCAGCTTCCTGTGGATTGCGTTCTGGAGACTTTTGATCGAATGCAAACAAGTGCACAGCGTCGATATTGGGTGCCAATAGCCTGGCGTCGTAGTAAACTGCACGAAACGATAAAAATGTTATCGGTTACGTGCACGTATAAACTCACGGGATTTAATGGACCAGCGATCGAGACGGCCATGTTATCGTTCACAATTTCTTAGTAAACAAAGTACAGAGCACGGTCGTTTCGACCCATTCAAAATTTTAGAGGTTTCACAGAAACCATTTACACTTTTTTTATCCAAATTCATTTTTGTCAACCCGATAGCGAAAAACGATTAAAAATAAATTAGCAAATCCAAAAGTACTAACTGCTGCTGTTCACGTGGGGCAAGACGGTGAGCGTCAGAGCCTTCATTTTCTGTCTGAGTTGGGCCTTCAGATCGCGGACCATGATGGTGAAACCGTCACGGTGCTCCATTTCCTTGTCGTCTTTGAATTTCCCATAGCCGAAAGTCTTCTTGACGCCGTGCCAGATGGAGCCGAGGGTGCTGCGTTGCTTCTTTACTTTCACTTGTGGGAACTGCCAGGCGAGATCGATACCGTCGAATCCGTAATCTTGCAAAAGACGGTTCACCGAGTTGATGAACTTTGATCTCGCTTCTGACGTCTCGGTCTGTGGAAGAATCGAGCGGTTGGATCGAAACGTATAGAATGCACGAAAAGATATCGATAGATCGATCAAAGTTGATAGAGAAAGGATTTAATTATTTAGGAAAGGCAGTTCAAGACTGTCCTTACAATTAGTTGAATTGCAGAACCATTTACATGCAGTATAATAACGAGTAGAGAAAATGTTATATCAAGAAATCATCGTCTTCGTCAGGCGATACTTACAGCTACGAGGTACTTGTGCGTATCCTCCTCTGGATCAGCGTTGCCACCGATGCCAAGATAGATTTTTAACTCGGGAAAGTCTCTCTTCAGTTGCGTGGCGAGCCTGTAGTAAGCGTATCCAGCCCCAGTGTCGAGATTCGGATGCAACGGAACGACCTCGAACGTCTCAGCGTTGATACCTGCGTATCCATAGATCAGATGCGTGCAGAGAGCCAGTGCCGGGCGGACGTCGTCTATCTGGAACTTTCCAGGTCCTGAAACGTAACAAAGAATTCGACTAATAATTTATTTTAATAAAAATGGTACTCATTTTCAATGGTAACGATCGAATGAGCAAGATTAGTGAATGCTCCATTGCCTGCTCATCTAAAAAACTGTTTCTAAGTATGTGTTCAATGTCGTAAGGATATTCGAAATTGTCAGACAGAAGAGAAATTTTACCTTCTCGTTCGAAGGCCGTGCTATTCCAATAGCAGACAACCTTGTTGTGCTCGTGCAGTTCAGCACCGAGCACCGACTGTGCACAGAGTGCCGCAAAAGCGGCAATGATTAACACTTTCATTCTTGCAGACTGATGCTGAAAAACAATACAGAGAATATTTATAACACCGCGAGATATTTTTATGAAACCGTAATAAAAGATTCACTGTTGCTATGGTAGTAAAACGAAACGGAAAAATGATTGTAAATGTTCTTAACCGATTACAACGAATGAACGAATGATCTAGAGCTTTTTGGCTATCCTCGAACAATCCTTTTGTAAGTGTAACTCATAAGACAATACCCTATGGGGTACCACGAACTGCAATTTAAATATTCACGACTGCTCAACGTCCGAACGAAACGAAGAAATGGTCATCTTACCTTTTCGAAAGCAAGAAGCAGACTGTCTGGAACAATTTCTTCGCCAGGGACTTTGATACCTTGGCCCGATCTCCGCCGAGGTAGTGGGGCTCGTCGACCTTACGTCAGCGATCTTCTAGAAACAGTTTCTCCATCTGGTCGCGAATATACATACGTATCTTGTTGACATGATAACTCGAGAAATCAGGGCCAGGGGTCCCAAATGTTTCTGGGAATTCTGATTGAAAAATTTGGTCACGGAATAGTCGTCTCGTGATTGATATCTCTTGTCCGACAAGCAAACAATTTTTCATGTATCAGCAGGGTCCATCGAGTTAATTTTCTCTCGATATTATGTTCACGATCTTATTGTGTTTCCCTGTGTCAATTATTTGTTATATACATATAGACAACGCCTCTTATAGAGAGGAGAGAAATATTTTTTGAAATTTTCTTAAATTGCAAGAATCATTAAATACAATGAACGAAGAATTACCTGTAGAACCGATTACATAAACAAATTTTAAAATGTCCTCCAACGGAAAATGTTCGCAAAAATTCTACGTCAATGCATCGATGAGACGTATACTCGTCAAATCTTTTTCAACTTTGTTGGCCGTTTGCAGCTATTTAATTTTTCTTTTTTCTTAAAGTAGAAAATTTAATGAAACCATACGGTGAATGCATTTAAGAAATTATTTCCCGAATAAAGATTTAAATTTCGATTATAAATTTCGATTCAAGAGTCGAGGAGTCGAAGAAAGCAATTTGCATCTTGGCCTGTCTCGTTTACTGTAGCATCTAATGTGTTATTTCGCTCGCAATTTACTATCTGAAACGTGATTAATTCTGCGTTAATTTAAGGGAACTCAAACGCAGCGGAGTCGCAACCTTTCGCTCGGGTTATCACGTTAACGTGAACCTCGTTTGTGACTAGTTTCTAGCTAACAAGATCTCTGCCTCTGCGTCCATTTAATAAACATTACAGAACAAGCATAATACCCCATCATACATGAATAGCGTTTGAACAAACGTTTCTGTACTTCTATTTGTTCGTACCAAATATTATGAGAAATTTGATCTCTTAAATAAAATTGAATGCTCAAATTTTTCGCCATCCCTGTGAATGACGATTACGTCGAGAAAAGACACAGGAAAAGAGGCGTCCATTCGGCGCGAATTCTCGGAGGCTATTCGCACGCGAATTAACAAGTACGCGAGCAGACTCGTGACGAGGTAATTACGAATGATTGTGTTATACGTCTCGAGATGAGATCACGCATCTTGCCTGCTGATCTAGGCCATATCCGATGAACACGAAGGAAGCCAGATTATCGTATTCAGGCCCGCATGATCAGCTATTCAAAACAAACCTTGGAATTTACGTGCACCAACGATCATCAAATCTTTATTCCGCCAATGTCGTTGCATTTGAATGTAGGATTCTCGAATAAAAATCATGACTTTTTTTCGTAAAAGACTATATATATATCAAGAAACAAAACAAAATGCGTGAAAGATTATATAAAGTAAATAATTTGCTCGCAAATGAAGTTGTAAAGAGAATTTAAAAAACAAATTAATTCTTTTTAAATGACATATTTTCATTCCTAATAAAATAGCATTTGTTGTTTAGACAAATTCGTCGACCTATAGGAGGACATTTATTGTTATCCAAAGCCTTAAATTTGATTTACCAATGAGTCAGACTCACGCGTATGTACGCGTATGTAAACGTTATGCAAGCACGGAATATGGTACAGGATAATCACCGTTCTCGGAAGCGATATGCAATGCGTCTAATCGCTTTACTGTAGCACTCGGAGACATCGAAGCGGCTCCGCAAGAATACGTGATAACACACGTTAACATGCTCCATCGCGCACGAGTCCTTGAAATCCCTGGAAAACCACAACTCAATGAATAGCTAAAACAACGTTATTTGCTCAGAGGGGATTCCAATGCAGCAGCTCTAGAAACACGTTCCTATGATCTGGTTTTTTTTTTTGTTTTTTTTTTCCTTGTTAAATTGCTTACGATACGAAATAAACTGTTAGTCATCACTTCCGTCCCAACTCCCTGTGCGAACCAATAATTTTATGACTCATTGTAGATATTTGAAACTCGTAAATGGACCTCAGTATCAGCAATTAAAGCTTGTCGTTGTTCTTCTTGTTTAATCTTATCGTGAAAAAAGAACGATATATTTGATGGAAATATAATGTCAGTGTTGAGTCATTCTTAACGGTACACTATACAAAGAACTATTCTATCCTTTTCACGGATCAGTTGTGTTCGATTTCTTCTATCTCAGATTTCATGAAACGTCTAGAATGTTTCTACGTATAATAAAAAATGTTACTAACCGACCACGTTAAAATAATGCTCGATACATTATTATTAATTACGAATTTAAGTTGTAAGAAGATAATCATTTCGTGCAAATGTATATCGCTGTTAAAGGTTAATGGGGTCGTACAGATTACTCAAATGCTTATTTCTTGCAAGCATGTCAACGTAATATCATACTGCCACATTGCATTTACAATTATGTCAATCTAGATGGAAGAGATTAAATTTCCTGAAGTAAAATTTTCAAAACAAGAATATAATTTCGTAAACATGCTAAACCGGAGTCATTGGCATCTAAGTAAGGATATTAGTAACAACTACTTCTTTCTTTCAATCCGTCTTCTATTTAAATAACACCTAATGTATCAGTCTAAACCCGTATTGCAGCTACAATCAAACACAGTTACAGCCCCTGAGAGATTCTATTTAAATATTGGACGGTAAATTTGAAATTTTTTTTTGTCAGCGCCATCGGTGGTAAAACGTCCAAGTTCGACATGGAATAGTTCCTATCTCTTCAATTACCATACGGTAAACTGAATTACCATCCGATTTCTCTACTACACGACAATGCCGCCTACGAAAGCAAGTCTTTGTATCCAAACGTAGATGTAATAAAATGAGTCCATGACTTAATTAGTGCACATTTGACAGACAGCATTAGGTAATAAGCACCACAACTACATATCCAACGTATCAGTGAGTAATGTAGAACTCCATTTATCCTAATCAGTCGAGGGATAACCAGATTAGGATAACTGGAGTTCTACTATACCAGCGCCTAACTATGGATATGGATTTCTATAAATATTACAATTTGTGTAATATGAATATCTTAATTTTTGAACAATATGACTAATGCTAATTTGTTGCAATTATTATACTTATTAATTGTAAAACAGTGGGGACGAGATTACTGAATTAATGTTTCCAAGTTTGATGTACCGACCGAGTATATTTTCTAAAGTTAGCTTACATAGATGTAGAGTGCGCTTTAGTACAATTCGTTTTTTTTTCGCAGTCGATAAATCAAGGACACGATCGGTCAAATATAAGACTAAATTCTAAAGCTGATAGAATGAATCAAAAACACTAAATATTGTAAAATATTTCACCTAAATTGTAAGATACATAAAAGTAAAATATATACATATGTAGAATTGGCTATTTATTTGTATACGTTCGGAATAATTGAACTTTGAGGATAGATAGAATATCTTGAAATTGTATAATACATGGTTTTGTCGTGTCTAGTAGCGCCGCCTACCTATGTCTAAGTAACTAAAAACGTTCAAGGTATTACATCTGAGTTTGGACTCTCTGTTATCTACCGAGGGCCGCGTTAAACAAGATTTTACTGTCTAGGGATCTTTTGACGTGGAACAGCTGATTGTATATGTATTCGTCAGACTATTCTCAACATCAAGATGGCCGCGATCGTGAGAGTGCAGTAAGGATTGTATGATTTTTGGCATATATCGCCAGTTGCAACGTTTGGAGCTATTGTCATTAATATTCAGTATTTTCGGTAAATATTTCTATGGATTTTTACATAGAACCCGCGTTGAGTTGCTGGAGTAATTGTATACAAACGCGATAAAATTGAAATTCTGTAGATTGTCACTGACATCTCGTGAATGTGATGTAGCAGACGCCTCTAATTGCTTTTAATAGGTTTTCTTCGAGATCCTTAGTGTATCGCGTTGTTGCGATGGACTTTGTGGTAGATACTTGTCAAGCCCTTTTTGCTACGGATGAAGAATTGATTTGTTATCAACGAAAATACCTGCTGTTAATATCGATGTAACGCTGATTATTCTTCGACTACTCTATAACAAGGTTTTGTCATTTTATTTATTACGGGATTATTTTATCGCATTGTCAGTTAACAGTTTATGTTGGGTTATATTTCCTTGAATCATTGTTATCTTATGTGTTATAAAAGAAACTTATGTTTGTAGATACAATTCTTACTTGTACATTCACACAAATGAACATGTGCTTTGACTGTATACGTATTGCTGTATTGTCAAAACAATTTTTTAGCGAATTGACAAGTTGATCGAGTGTAAATGTATAAAATGAATATTCCGATGATATGATAAATCAAAAATATTGATATGTTGTTCCAAGATGGGAATAAATGAACATTATATAATATGTATCAAGTATAAACAATTAAAACGAATTTTTATTGTTATTTTTTATCAATTGGATTGGCTAAAAGTATAAATAATTTCGATTTATTAGGTTAGAGAACGATGCAGGTAACTTTTATATTTTAATAAAACTATGTTTCATTTCATATTTTATATTCTTTCTTAGATTTTATAATGTCATTACTCTGTTTAAATATTATAGGTACTATCGGTGTTATTGGATGATGAATTTATTAGAACAAAAAAATATGATATGGTAATATAGTTCTTTATATCAACCCTGTTCAATATTCATATTATTATTTCATCGATCCATGTAGGATGTATTTTGTTTACAATCAAGATCAATAACTGAACACTTTAATTTTCTATTTTATCATTTTAAAAAGGACAAAAAAGTTCAAATGAAAAAAAAACAGAGTAATAACATTTTAAAATCTGAAGGTCGAAAACCAGAGATTGAAACATTATTTTCTTAAAAAATAAAAGTTATTTAGATTGCTTTTTAAAATTAGCAATTTTAAGTAATTTATATTCTCAGTTATTATATAATAAAAACCATGTTTTTGCATTAAAGAGATGTTAAAATTACATGTTAAAGTGTGATAATAATACTGCATATTTTATTGAATGTATTTATAATATACATAATACTTAATTGTATTAACAATGTTTAAGTGGTTTGGCATTTAGTAGATCAATTATAAATTTTAGTAATAATACAAAATAAATTAATTAACATAAGTGTTTTAAATTTTGATATGTATTTATAAAGTTTTAACTATAAATTATAGGTTGAATTTTAAAAATGACAGCAGGTACAAGCTTGGTGGTACCCATAGTGCTATGGGGTCGTATAGCTCCAACTCATTGCATTTCTTGTATTTATTTATCTCGAGATCAAAAAACCTTGGTGACTGGCTGTTACGATGGGCAGATATGTTTGTGGCAAATGGATCCCGAAACACTAAATGTAAATATATGTTATTAGTAATATTGAACAATTTAATCAGAAACATAGAAAGTAAAAAGAGAACATTTCGATGTATAAAATTTAAATAATTAATCATTGTCAATTTCATATTAAGATGACTCCAAGATGTTTACTTGTTGGTCACACTGCTCCAATATTGTGTCTGAGTCGAGCAAGCGCTATCATGGAACAGAATTATATTGTCAGCAGCAGTGAAAGTGGAGAGATGTGCACTTGGGATTTAGTTGATGGAAAATGCAGAGAAGCTGTGAAACTTAGTAGTGTTCACACACAGATGTTGCCTTATGTTTCCGCTGGTGGAGAAGATGTTAGACTTTTTTGTTCTGGGTACATCAGACTTACATTAATATTATTTTAAGTAAAATCAAATATACAGTTCCAAACTGAAGAATAAAAATTTGTTTCACATTTCAGATACTACCCTGAGGTTTTAGTGATGGACCCTTTCAGCTTGGAAGTCTTATTCACCTTAAGTTCGCGCGTCAATCCTGATTGGATTAGTGCTCTGCACGTTTTGCGGCCGGCCAAACGGAAAGGTCGGTTCTACGTGCACACAAGTTAGTTACACTCCATCACACCTACGCTTTATATCATAAGCTGCTTTCTCTCTTTTTCCTTCTCTCTGACTGCTCTACCAATGTATATTGTGCAAAACTTGATTACTATAACAGAATGGTACTCATGGTATTATTTAATTTATCTGATTGAAGCAAAAAACGAATCGATATTATTTTATCTGATTAGACTTTCATTTGATATTTCATTGCACAGTATATTTGGTATTTCCTGCTCTACCAATTTTTCGTATACTATCTTGGTGCTCAACAGGTCTTTTTTAAAGTATTAAAGTCATTAATAAAATCTACTATCTTTGGGATCTTTTAAATATAAAGTTTAAAGAGTTTTTCCGTTGGTAAAGCATTTAACAAGATGATCTATGCGTGTAAGTTTTACAATTTTTCGGTGCTTTGAATTATCTGTTAATTCTTTTTTTAAGCAATTAACTTGAAGAAGCTTTTATGCTTTGGGTATATGAAAGACTTTACATGTACTTAATTTTTTCTATAAGGGGTATTTTTTGATGATAATGTTATTTGATGGCACTACTAACAATGTACTCTATATTACGTAATGATAATAATTTATACATTATCAAAATTTTAATAAAAGTTACATTGTTGCAGCATGTTAATGAATTACATGTGGAAATACATCAGTGTTATTCCACTGATAGTCCAAGCTGTATCATATCTTTCATTGTTTCTTTCTCGTTGTCTTTCAATTTTCATTCTTTTGAAAAATGAAATCAAATGAGCAAACATTAACATTTCAACTAATCTCCTTCCTCATACTAATCTCCTTCATTTGCTCTCCTATTACAAAACACCATCATTAAAGCATACATTGCATTTTACCTACATTCGTTAATCACTGTCATATCATTTTTGAGTGATAAACCATATTTATAGTAAGTATATATTACTCTAAATTCATAATTTCTAAAATGTGTTTAATGTTTGAATGCAATGAATGCAATTTTGTTTTTTTATAATTTTAAAGGGAGTATCAACATTTAGTTAAATGTTTATTTATTGCTCTTGTAGTGCGTTAGTTGCTTTAGGCTTTAATCTGTATATCGAAAAATTTCTTTTTTAACTACTTATTGCGATATAGAGTGAACTGAAAAACATAATATAATTTTTATATCTGTTCTTTAACCATTTTCTCTTCCTTAGAATTTAAATTTTCAAAGTACAATATAGTTATTTAACAATGAATTTAAATAAACAAAAATAATGTAAGGAATATAACCGCATGTATTTTAATCAGTGAATGACTTTTCGTAATATTTACATAATAGGTGTAATTTTACAGCTTTGGTAAAGACATGTATATAAGTTTTCAGCACGTTAGTTTTTAATACGCGGTATCTTTTAAGTTTAGTATAGAACTTCACTGGAAAATGGAAAATATATTTAAAAGAAATGAATATTTCAATGGCTTTCTCTTTCCCTATACTATATTTTGAAAATCAACAATTACTCACTAAACTTTCAAGATGCTTTGTGCATGATTAAAGTATGCATGTATTGAGATCTTCATACAAGGTATAATTATTTCTTAAATATAACAAAGAATCTTATTTTGCATGAAATTCTAATACTATATTAAATGGATATATTAGTTAGAGCTGTAATCAGAAATTATTTTGATGTTTTTTTTTCTTTTATATTAATATATTTATTTAACAGTATCAGAATATTATTTTATAACTTTGTAAAAGATCTACGTTTTGGTTTGCATTTACAATACATGTAAGGTGTTACTTTGCTGACCAATACTGAAAATTCTTTTGCTTGAAATACTATAACACCTACTTAGATGTAGTTAACGCGCAACAGGCGCTTCCATTCATTTAAAGACGATGTCGTACTGGCCTTAACAACAACTGGTACGGTCAAGGTGTGGACTCTTCTTGGTCATGAGAATCGTAACAGTGAACCCCTTTATGAACATGAAAGCAAACAGATACGATGTCTAAATGCACTTGCAATGACCTGTTGCCCATATAATCAAAGAACTGTATTAATTGTGTGTTCCAAAGATTGGCAGGTATGTATTCTTATTACTGCACCCTTTTAGATAAATTAAGTTTGCTTTTATTCATGCATTACTTGAAACAGATATACGATGCCGGTGACTTTTCTGTCTTGTGTTCAATTTCTGCGCCTCGTGGAGAACGTTGGATGGCTGGCGACTTCCTAGCTGCGGACAGGGTTATTTTATGGAGTGACAAAGGTCATGGTTATCTCTATAAACTACCAGCTAAGTACGTTTCTAAATAGAACGAGATTCCTCCTTCTTGTTACTCTACTTTGGAATCTTGGATATTTTTTTATTTTAGAATTCTTATAAAATATTCGAATTTCATTATTTCATTATATTGTAGAAGAGCTTGTACATAATTCATAACATCAAGTATTTCTAAGACAGAACATTCGTGATCATATTACCTAATATGATTTAGTTATTTGAAATATCAATTCATTTAATAGACTATTCATTTGTTGCTTATAGGGTTCTGGTACACCTTGACAGGTAGTTTTTTGGGAAATTAGTATCGTAAATTTTATCAGACCTAATAATTAACATATCGTTTTTTATAAAAGAAATATGTATAATATTTAATTAAGAGATGCTTACTTTTATAGCATAGCTAGTAATACTAATATGCATTTGTTTGTATTGATGTAATCAATTGTTATACCAATTTAACATATTTAAAAAAACAAAATATAACAAGAATTTGTTAATAATATGCTTTAATAATATAGTATACAATATATTTAACAATACATCATAATAGTTCAATATTCTATAACATAGGACAAATGATTTCTGAAATAAAAATGAGATATCATTACAGGCGAATCAGGTTTAAAATTTAACGTAAAATATGTCAAACATAATTACTATATCTTTACGAATATACAAAATACGTAGATAAATTCACCTCAATTATGCACCAATCTTCAAATTAACCAAAGGCTTCAATTTTTAAGTCTGAATGCTATTCTGTAGAGGCACTTGCTGGCAATGCACACATTTAATATTTGTTCTCTTTATATTTCTTTACATCATTTACCATGAACATTCATATTCGATCATTGAATTAAAAATTAAAATTTGGATCTATCTATTTTATATAAAAACTATATTAACGAAGTTTTAACGTTTAAACAAAAATGTATTTTATTTACTATTTACGGTATGAATGTTATAAATGACTTTGTATTTATGTGCACTTTAAATGGTTTTATATACATAGGTAAGCAAAGTTCTCATTAAATGTTTTTGTTGTTCCATCAGTGTGATCGAATTCGATGAGTTTTCTTAATCAGTGAGAAAAGTACACCAAAGCAGTGCATATACGATCTAAGTAAAGTCGATATAGAAAATTTGAAAGTTTTATACTCAAGTAGTTTTTCATTTTCCCATATTACAAACATACAATTAACACTGTGATCTGTTTTTACGGTGATGTGTCTTTTTCATATAATACACATCTACTACATTCTACGGTGGATCTGGTGTCCTTCTAGCAAGCTGAAGGGCAAGGCTCTCAGCAGGTAACCCTGGATTATTTCTTTTACACACTCTCGTCTTGTGTTCTTCACTGTAATTTCACTGTCTCTTTACCTGTGTTTTTCGTATGTATTTATTTTTTTAATCATATTGCTCTTCTACTGATTTAGTTTTCATAATTACTTCTTCTCCTTTATACTGAATGTGATGAATCAGGTGCAGTTCTATACATTTTCATATATGTATAGATGAAAGATAAATACAATGAAATTTGCTTAAATAATAAAGTAATAATGTGATGTAAAGAGAAAGTAGAAAATTCCTTTTAGGATTGATCTTGCTTTCTCCTTACAATACATTTGGTGTACAGTTGGAGTTTCAAAAGTTAATTAAAAAATTTAACAGATTTGTATGTACTTCTTTATCAGAAGTAAAATTGTGGAACAGAAAACTTTATCTAATATTTAAATCTAAATTAGTATCAACTTTACGAATAATTCATAGATAGTTTGTTGTAACAAATTATTTAATATAAACAGTAAAATACATGAATTTCATTGTATTCAGTTATTATAAATAGATGTAAATAGTGTAGTTTATGATTTTATAGAAATTCAAAAATTAGGATACTGTATATTTAATTGACAGAACAAAATAATATAAAAACAATTCAGTTTAAAATTACGATTGAATATCATAAATTATATGTTCTTGCATTCTACAATATTATGAAAAAGAAACTTTTCTTTTTGAAATTTCATGGTCCAGGAAAAGTGGTTTGTCATTTCATATAGAGACAGAACTTAATACTTCATTATTCTTTAGGAAGTCTCTTATATTTCAAATGATTTTACTTCACTAGCAATAATAATAATATAATACATTTTCGTGCACTGTCTGCTTATAAGTGTATAGTTCATATTCTATCTTCTAAATAATTACCGTGTTAAACAATATCATACAAAAACATGTTAAACGAAGACATAACAAACAAGGGCAATATGCATTTCAGACTTTGTGTTTTCACCTTTCGTTTGCCTTGAATTGCTTTACATGTATCACTACTTTATAGATCAGGTGAATGATGAAAATAATCATTTAAATAAAAAATGTAGTAGTGCCATGCCAGCTTATTATAGTTTTAGTTACTTATGCTGAATTTAGTTTTGCAAATAAATTTATATATTAGATTTACATCTGATTTAACAAATTCCTGTAAGAAAAACATGATTATATAGATTGATTGAATCAAATTATGCAATGCTTTTCTGCTTACTGATACATGTCTTATTAAATAAGCTATTAAATATAACAAATGCAAATGATCGTTCACGAAATATAATAATTACTATTTATGGATAATTCTATAAAATAGTTTCTAATATATCATAATATATTAGAATCTGTTGTGAATTGGTGGCCATAAATGGCATCATGTTATATAAAAGATTAAAAATACTAACATAATATATTATTGTTCTTTGTTTTGATCATGCAGTAGCGTTGCAGACAATAAAAGTTTTCATACGGCGGGTGCCGAATATGATCAACCTTACTTATACTGTACTCTGACGCAACCTGGAGACAAGGTAATTTCGAAGTTTTTGATTAATAAAAAAAAGCTTTAAATAAGATATAAAAACCAAAATTATCGGGTAGTACATTACATTGTTTTTATTATAGCCTCTGTCGTGCCCACCAGCAATGCGATTAGTTACAGTACAACGGCAAAGTAAAACACTAAAATATTTATTACGTGGTGATAGCGAAGGTGTTGTTTTTCTTTGGACAGTACCAGAAGTAACAACTCAACAATTGTCCCAAATCTGTCAGAATGATCACTCAACACCTGTCTCATTGTCACCAGCAGTGAAAATAAGTCTGACCACTGCTTGGGCACAAATGAGACCACCACCGGTTGGAATATTAGATCAGTTGGACAGTGGAGATGGACATGGTATAAAGTTAACGGCTAGTATATATTTACCACAACAAAGTCGCCTAGTTGTTGGTCGCGAAGATGGCAGTATTATCATTGTTCCTGCAACACAAACAGTCATGCTCCAATTACTTCATGGGAATCACCAACAATACGATGGTACAATTAATTCATACTTGCGAACATATTATCAAATATAATGATATTTTCAAACGAAACCATTAGTGATCGAACAAGCAATTTCAATATAAATTATTACATGGTTTATAGATTGGCCCCCACACCAAGTACTTTTAGGTCACTCTGGTCGAGTGAATTGTCTTTTATATCCGCATGGAGCTGCACCGCGTTATGACAGAGTACATCTTGTATCTGGTTCAGTCGATTTCGCTGTATGTTTGTGGGACCTTTATGCCGGTACGCTGATTCACAGGTTCTGTGTCCACGCTGGTGAAATTACTCAATTGATGGTGCCACCTGATAATTGTAGTGTACGTTAAATGTTATTAATCATCTCGAACAAATAGAATGATTTTTGAAACAACTGTTATATTACTTAAAAGTTTAATTAAAAGATAGTAAAATTTCTTTCTACGTACATTAGCAACTAATACAGTTTTATAACAGTTATTTCATAATGTACTATTTATACTATGGTATGGTTTTTCATTGTTATGTAATTATAATCTCGTTGTTCTTTTTCAGCCTAGAATACAAAAGTGTGTTTGCAGTGTTGCGTCAGATCATAGTGTTACTTTATTATCGCTAGCAGAAAGGAAGTGCGTTGTTCTTGCTTCGCGACACCTGTTTCCAGTTGTTACCATAAAATGGAGGCCACTGGATGACTTTATGATAGTCGGATGTTCGGATGGGGCTGTATATGTATGGCAAATGGAAACTGGTCACCTAGATCGTGTATTACATGGTATGTATACATTTTCAATTCTCATATTCCTTTATATAAAATATCCTGATAGTTACCGATTTTGTATGTACCGCCATAATTAACGATTCTTACAGGTATTATTGCCGAAGAAGTACTCTACGCGTGTGACGAAAACACTATAGCTGCAGCTGGAGGATCGGCCGCGGGTGGAGAACTAGGCTTAGCTAATCCTGCCGTGCATTTCTTTAGGTAAATGAAATCTTGCAACGTAGATGGTGAGAACCTTGTGTAAATTTTAGGGGAAGGATCCTGAACTGTAATTTTTTTTATATCTTATTTATTGTATTTTATATTATTTTTTTCAGAGGTTTAAGGCATAGAAACCTCTCTGCTATAAGACACGCGACGCAAAGAGGGTTACATCAATTGCAACAACTTCATGGCGGCCATGGACCAGATCACGGAAGTCAAATAAAAGCAAAAGGCGCTCCTCTAATGATTCAAGGTTTTAGGAGTAATCCTAAAGATCCAGAAAGTCACATTTTATTTTTTGACATAGAAGCATTAATAGGTATTAATTTTTTTTTTTGTGTTGATTACAACATATGTAATAACAGATCAATAAAGGCATTTCTCTTTTTCTTTTGTGTAGTACAACTACTTAGTGACGAGTATGGAACGATGTCGCCAGGTTCATTGGAAGCGCAAGGTCTAATTTCGGCCTCGGAGTATCAAAAAGTTGCAGCGCTGACACAGTCCGCCAGTCCAGACGCGCATAAAAAAATTGCAGGTGAAGACATAGTTCACTTTTCTCCGTATACTAGCAAATAAAAAGTTACTTTTGAAAATTTAACTATTATGTGAATTAATTAAGAAATTGATACTAACATGCCACTTTATAGACTTTTTCGGTCGCGTCAAGGATAAGGCCGGCGACGTTGAACGAATTTTAAAGGAGAAGGATCGTCACGGTACCGTTCTCTGTTATTGTTTTATTTTGCAAATCGTAGTTTGTATCTGGTTATTTTTTTTTTGTATATATCTTGTAGAACGAAGGTTTAGTAAGGATATCATACAGGATCGTTAGTTTTTCTTTATATATTACTTCCTGCACAAGCTATTCATTATTCAATTAATACGCACATACAATTCTTCTCGTATGACTGCATGTGCACAGATATAGGTGGTTTTATGCATATTTTCCAAAAATCTTGTTGAGGCGGTATTAATCCGGTCGAAGTAATATTTCTATATACTTGTTTGATTCGGAACTCCAATATATGTGTCAAAAGACTGATCGATCGAAATTTGTTCGAATTAGAAACTTGGTATAGTGAAGCAATGTTTTGTATTCTTAATTCTTATAACGCTTGGTAGTATTTCTATAATCTTGGACATATAACCTAAATATGCTCGTTCATGGAATGTTTGTTTCATATAATATTCACAGATTTCGTAATGCCTGTAATCCATACTTCAACTATAGTCGTTAGTTAGAAGATTCGTTTTGAGATAAAGTTCGTTTATTACATCTAAAGCCAATTTCTTTCTGTAGGTATATTGGCTAAAATGAAGGAGGGTGCAGAGAACGTACACACTAAAATTCAGGCCAAGGTGGAAAGCGTTGGCCTCAAGCCGTCGACTCTCGACGGTAAAGGTTAGCCACGATTTAAGGAGGATGGCTATTTTTATTGTACTTTCTGCTGCTGAAATCACATCGCATGGATTTTTTTTGTTAGTTTAGATTTGTCGTTTCGCTTCTCAGTTTCTTCTTTTTTTTTATGTAAAATGCATTCATTCTTTATTTCGATGTTTATGATACAAGACACTAAGGGTACTCATTAACATTTCCTTTGATGAACTTACATAGTGCTTTACAATTTGAACAGTTATTAATTTGTGCGCCAAATTATTCGTTCCAGGCTGTTTCGTTATTCAATAAGTATACAATGTAGTTTAGTACTTTTATGTACAACAGTGAGTTGCAAAAAAAAATGTTACTATGGAATATATAAATCATATTTTTGGCCACTATTGTATAGTATCTAAAATTATTGTTTCTTTTATTTATTCATTATACTTTACATATATATGTTAACATTTCATACATTTCAGGTTTTTGCTTTATACATTCATCTTTATTTATAGATTTCGTATCGGTGCATATTGTTATAAAACTTTTCATACATTTGACACAATGAATATTTAGGGTTGAAACGTATTGGCAGTTGATCATTGAAATATTTCTAATATGTTTACTTCAGGAAACTTTTGTGTGAAAATGTATGGAACGTTTTAAACTTTGATGTTATACTTCACTTCTTCAATGCACAGCTGTGGTAGATTTAAAATTTGCATGTCTGTAGCTACTCAAGAAGTCCTAATCATTCGCAGGTGACAATTGGAATAATAGCGACGCTGCAAAGAACAATTTGAAACGGAATGGAGCTTTCAGCGAACCAAATGCAACTATGGAGGTTGCTCAGCTTATATTGAGCTTATTACATGCTTGGGGCATGGATCCAGACTTAGATCGCGTTTGCGAAGGAAAGCTAGGTTTACTAAGACCCATGGTTCCTGTTTCTTTTGGAGTATTGTCTAAAGGAGGTATGCGCAAAAATATTAAAACTTCCTAAGTACGTATCTACGTTGTTAAATCAACATTGTTTATCGTAGGTTACATGTCGTTACTATTACCAACTTGGCAAACGCAATTGGAACCAGCCGGTGAACCGGCAACGCAACTGGAACAACGTTTACCAATCGAATTAGTCAGACAAGAAAGGCTTACCAGAGCGTTCACAGCAAGAGCACATTGGGAGCTGTCTACCACATTAACCAGTAATCATTTATTGGCAGTAGTCGCTTTGGCGAATACGTTAATGTCAATGAATAATGCAACATTTGTACCTGAACAAGAACGGAATCGAAAACTGCATAGGTCAGCGTTTGTTTCGTACACAAAATTATATTGTAGGATAAATTTCATGGGTATATTTTATGTAGACCGGGTAACAGATCGGCAGTTAATTGGAACAAAGCAGAAGAAGAAAATGAAGAAATTTATACAGTACAACAGGCACAGATTAAGCAAGGTTGGTCGCTTTTAGCGACCTTGCATTGCGTGCTTCTACCTGACAAAGTAGCTTCGCAAGGTGGTGCGAAAACATTCAAACGGCCTCAAGTCGAAATGATGGCACGGAGATGGCAACATCAATGCCTTGAGGTTAGTTATTGCCAACACGTTTAGAATGCATAATAGTAAATCTAATGACAATATTTCAGATCCGCGAAGCTGCTCAAGCTTTACTACTCGCCGAACTAGGTAGAATGGGTCCAAAAGGAAGAAAAGCGCTGGTAGATAGTTGGTCGCAATATCTTCCAATGTACAGCACTCAAGAGCCCATTGCACCACAAGTACAGAACCAAAGTCCTCCAACTTCTAATAGTCCAATTCCTCCGACTGAATCGCATCAAGAAGAAGAAGATGAAGAGGAAGAATTAGTGGAAGGTAATTCATGAAACATTTATTTGGCGTTCCATTATTTTTATCGGGTAAACATCCTAATTATACATTTTTACTATCAGCAGAAATAAATGTAGCTAGGAAACCATCGAGCGTGGCGGAACTGAAACGAAAACAAACGACGGCAGTTGTATTATTGGGCGTAATAGGTGCTGAATTTGGTCAAGACGTTACTACGATGAATCAGAAAAGGGATAATGAACAGAGGCGAAAGAGTTCGATTGTAGAAGGTTTCGGAATAGGAAATAATAATCTTGCCAGGCATACTAGTTTGGCGCTCACGCATCTGTTACACGCGCCGCATTCTCCTAAATTGCCTTTACACACGGCATTGCGAAGAGCAGCAATTGATCTCATTGGTAGAGGTTTCACGGTTTGGGAACCATATCTTGACGTATCGAAAGTAAGAAAAATACTACTAATTTAAATGTTAAATCAATAATTATGATAATAGATTAGGAAAATGTTTAAACAAATATCATATATTGCTTATCATATTTAAAAATCAAATAATAATTAACAGGTATTATTGGGTCTATTGGAAATGTGTTGTGATGCTGATAAATTAGTACCAAGTATGACGTACGGCCTTCCTCTTACACCTCAAGCTGATACATGTCGCACGGCACGTCATGCTTTAACCTTAATAGCTACTGCCAGACCTGCAGCATTCATTACTACGATGGCGCGAGAGGTGGCTAGATTTAATACACTGCAGCAAAATGCGCAAACACTAAATGTAAATATAGGTGCAAGCGTTTTAGCTAGGGCGAAACCAGAAATACTCCGAATTGTTGAACAATTAATCGATAAAATGCAGAGTGAAATGAGTGATCTTTTAGTTGAGGTAAAAATAATAGTATTCACCGGAATCTGGAGAAACCTGAAACGTTTTCGTATTCATAATGTAATAACCAATGTTTACAGGTCATGGATATTATTTTACATTGTCTGGACCCAGGTCATCTCAAAACTAAACCATTAAACGACGTATTTCCAGCAGTATGTAGATTTAATCAAGTAAGTTAACTGATATTGGTACTATTCAGCGTTTTGTTTAAGCGTAGGCTCGTAACAAATTCATGTTTTCTTCAGGTAAGTCACTGTCCAGCAACGCGCAGGATAGCAGTCGGTAGTCGCAACGGTCAACTCGCTCTCTATGAATTGCGAGGAAACGTCAAATGCCAGACAGTACCTGCGCATTCAGTACCGGTGACTGCGTTAGCATTTTCACCTGAGGGCAAGTTCCTGGTTAGCTATTCATGCGCGGAAAATAAGCTATGTTTCTGGCAGGTAGGAAGGACAATTTTTATTCTTTAGTTAATTTTAAGGTAAACGTCGATAATATTAATTAAAAACTTTTAACATTTCTAGCAAACAAATAGCGGAATGTTTGGCCTAGGAAATTCACAGACACGTTGCGTTAAGTCATACAGTACTGCGCCTATTAATGACGTAGCGCGATTGAACCCTATGCGATTAGCTCGATTGATATGGATAAATAACCGAACGGTTACGTTGATGCTTGCCGACGGATCTGAAACACGGTTTAACGTATAAACAATAGATGACCCCTCCTATTCCAGTACTGGACAAAAAAAAAAAAAATTGAGCAGTACAGCAAGTGGGATCAGTTTACAAGCAGAAACGTGGAATCATCGTAGACAACAAACAAAAATAACCGAAAGTGCCGTCGTGAATGTTGGTGCGTTTATTGGTACTTCAATAGTGCTAATGCTAAATAATCAGATACCGTATCATACGGAATATGCTCGAGTGATGAATTTCATCGTTCCACGGCGCAGGATATGACATAGAGATTATCATCGAGCATGGTACGAAAATTTGTTCCTTTTCAATCTATCGTATCTTCTTTTTTTTCCATTTATGTAATTTAAACCTTTACGTTTTTTGGTTGTGCGCACGAATATGCTCGATTTTTGCGTTGCTGTAGCACCCGGAAATAGTTTGAATGTTGTCACGCCTTAAAGAAAGTATTCTTTTTATTTATTAAATCAATGCACTATATCATTTGATTATTATCTACGTAGTTACGGATCTGAATAATTCATTAGAATTTTCCGAGTCTAGATCTAAAGTAAAATATGTGAAACGCTTTCATACTATCAAATATATATCGTGAAATTTGTTGAACGTTTCTACGTAAAAGGATTTGTGTGCTGTACTGTACATTACGCAATGTTACGCTATCGCGTGTGTCATTCGAGCCACGTTTACATATTCCTGAAACTCCGATATAATAGTTGAAAGGTTACCGTACTGGTACCTCGCGTTGAAAGTACATACATGTGTATATATACATACCAAAAAAAAGGCAAAAAATATTAATTGTCGCCTAAGGATTTGTACATACATAATACTTACAATGGCGAAAACCATAGATCAATGTAACAATTTGTATCAATCGCCTTATGTTTAATCTGTTTATGTATAGTTAAACGCTTCAAATGAATTCCTGTTTTACGAATTTTACACGTGTTACCTGTCGCGTGATTTTTACCGTTTAGCACGTTGAATGTTTTTGTGTCTTATAAAGAGAACTGTACGTCGAGATCTGATCTTAATCGCCACTCGATCGCGCATATTTGTTACTTATGACTAAGAACAAAGTGATAGTGAAGATTAACAGTTAAATTCTTTGATACATGAAAATGTAACTTTTGCGACGGTTATTACAGTTTTTATAAATATTCCACGCGAAAACTATTATGTAATAATATTTATTTCATCATTTAGAATCGAAAATGCAACGGATTGAATTTGATCTGTACAGTCATCCGAACGTGAAGTGTGATTTCCCAATTATTTTTCTTTCTCGAGTTAAAATGTTTCTCCATTTGTAAAACAAACGGATAACGCGGTAGAGAATGTAGATGTTATCGAATTCATTTAGTTTAATTTATTATCGTTATTGCCTTTTGGGAGATTAGCGCAATGTTTTATGTAAGCATGGCAACGATTTTTGTTAGAGAAATTACGACTCCGTCGCCCAGATTCTTACATACGCATAATGATGTATACAATTGTGATGATCAATTTCCACGTCGCAGTTCTGTTACGTCTATAATGGATCGCACAAAATCACGAATGTATCTTCCAACACATGACAAATCTTTGGGTATAACCAAATGTCATGTGTTTAGAATCAAGACTAAAACATCTTGAAAGGGAACTGTGCTACATTGGAATTATCGATTTCATTCAAATTTATATACAAATGTATAGTGCAAATCGGATACATTAATGTACTATACACACAACGCTCTATAGATTCGAGTAGTTCAAGGTCGAAACGAAACAGTTAGTATATTATTGAAGTAATATTCAACAATAATTTAATGAATTTAAACAGAATTAAAAATCAATATGTTTTCTCGAATTTATGTTTGAATTTCTCATAAAATTGAGGACAATATACCATTTATATTTAATGCACTATTATATACAATGCAAAATTTAAGCGAAATCGGTAACACGAATGACACAGTGCCCATGTCAGGGACGACGAGTTGTGTTAATCAAATGAAATATAACAAACGATTATGCCGAAATAATTTTTGTTATCGGTATTTTGACGTGTTCATCGAATTCATTCGCTGACATTTTCTCAGGAGATACCGTCATATCTTCTGTTTTCCTTTGTATAACTGTTTGAAATGTTAAATTTGAAGCTTCTGACAGTAACTTAAATCAGTATATCGAAAAAGAATTTATAAAAAAAAATGATGCAAATTTAATGTGTGAAGAAATTTGTCCATGAATTGAAGAATATATTTACTCGCATATTACACATTACAGTGATGAGCAAATAATTGAACATACTTTTAAGAATTTTTCATTCTGTTATGTTTTTAATAAGTACAGCAATACTTATCAACAATGAATAGTAGATGAACGTTTGTTGACAAAGTTGCAAACGACTAAGAAAGTAGTACAGAAGCGACAGGGAGAATCGGTATTAGTAAACACTGATTTCAATCAAGTTGGTACAGATGTACCATTCTATATTCTGAATAATGTAAACAAATATTAACTGGCCTTGATGGATAATAGATAATAACACTCGTATACCATTTCATAATTTGTAATACAATGTTATCAGTCTAAGATATGTGAACACATTTGGAAATGTTTATATCATGTGTGAAGTTTTGCTTGTCACTGTACAATTCGTCCTTTATAGAATAGATAGGCGGATGGATTGGAAGACGAAACCAAATCTTATCGATAACAAAATTTAAGTGATATTAGTGTTTCAATTATCATGAGAAGGAAGAAATGTTAGTACCGCAGGCAATATGTCACGCAGGCGTGTCTACGATCGGTATCAAAACGAAATACTCGTAAACGCAAAAAAACGAAGTTGACTTTGTGAGAAAGTATGAGACGACGGATTGGCTCCCCGACATAGCATCTCATCGCGGCGAATCCAAACGATTGCTCCGCGTTACTTGTATATATAAAACCGATCTATGCCTAATTGTATCTATGTAATTATTTATGTGTACATTATGTACTTTATCGTGCGTTGCGTATGGTTAAACCAATCCTGTTCAAATTTGCTCTCCAGAGCAGTGGTATCTTTCTCCGACTAGTTACCAATATAAATATCACATAGTCGGTGCTGCGCAAGGTTACCAGATTTAAAAAATTGCAACAGCCATGACTAGCAAGAAGATTAAAGCATGAAAAGAGTAATAATCAGTAAAAGAGCCATGGTAAGAATTTTAAACAATGTTAAATAGTATTTTATGTCAAAAGAGATGCCAAACGAATTCTTATCTAAGTTCAGGCATTTGTACTTTGCTGTACACAGCCATTGTACGTTAAATTTGAACATAACTTGATAGCAACCAGACATATTTTGGAAAATATGACTTTATTACGAGGAATATGATAAACCTAATTTTTAAGACGTCTGGTAACCTTGATGCTGTGTTATGTGTACGTCTGACGTAAACACAGACAAACACAAAACTATGAGTAAAGATAAAACCTAGTGAAAGATTCCATCCGTGGGCAGGATTGAGGGAAACGAAGTTCGATCGAGAAAATGGTCAACGATAGATTTTCGTTTTCATCGATCATTCTCTCGTAATCGACAAAGATAGTCAGTGATGGATGTACTCGATATTCCAATCTTCAAAATGATTTCGGTCTTTGGAAAACTTCGAATTATCTATCTTCTTCAACTAATAATCATTTCCAATTTCAACGAACATGATTAGTGCATTTTCAAAACAAAAATTGTTATAAAAAATCATTCTATGTCACAAAATTTATGGAAATTACAAAGAACTAAATTTTCTATTTCTCTTACATAAAATGAACAAAGCGAGCCCGCTTGTTAGCGATTAAATTCTTGAAACTTTCTAGTAAACAGCTGTTTCAACTTCTTATAATCTCGATGTTTTCCATTGTTCACTCGAACCGTTTCGGGTAATTCTAGATTCCATCACTAACAGTAAGGTTTAATGCAAAAGAAAGTATACCGCACGTGTTGTTAATCGTTATGCAATAATTGAATGTATTTAAATGTAATCAATGTGAAACGCGTTGCGTTGAAAATTCGATAATATATATACCATGAAAACGAAAATCGTTTCTATCTTGACGAATTTTACACATGCATTATTTAACAAAAAAGCTATTCAATCATTCGTATTATAAAAAGTAATAATTCTTATTTGTTTCTTTAACCCTTTATTGCACGAATCTTATCTTTAAAAGAAAATTATTTCTTATTATTTATACATTCAAGAATTAATATTGTAATTAAATAATAAGTAGATGAATCTACAAAGCTACTACATAGTCTTATAAAAAAAATATGACGTGGAAATCTTCCTGAGTATACTTTGCTGAAATTGTTTTTATTACATGTGCAATAGGGGATTAACAAATTAATACAAAAAATTAGATGTTTCTGATTAGTATCAGAGGACAATGGTATAGATATAACTTGTAAATTTGATTAAAAGCTTTAATCGTAGCAATTTTTACAGATGAAATATGGTACGTAACACTTAAAAAATCAAGTTTAAATGTCGTGTTTATAGGAATTGTTTATCAACTTATACAAAGGAAATATTACTTTATTTATTTATTTCACGAAAGTCAAACATTTACGAACCGCTACAGTTCCTTGTATTCCTTTAGTTAGAAATTATCTGTCAACTAGGTTTCTGTTACAATTAATAAAATACTGTATACAAAATAAATTCATGGAGTTAATTTAATGGATTTAGGTCAAAGCCTAAATTTATAAACTATCTACCACGTGTAATTTCAGTCATTATGAAATGAAAGATCGTATCTTGTTTTATAGTGCACACTGTATAGTAAACTTGTGTGTCGATAGTTAATTTATAAATTTCTAATAATATACTAATACTAGTTTATTTATATCGAATATGACATTAGACGAGACGCAGATATACATTGTTTTTTTTACTGATATTATGGTAATATATCGACAAGTTATCGACGATGATAAAAAAAATGTAAATAGCACCATCTAGCAGTAAAAAGAGGAACTAATCAAAGACAAACTTGGGCGTTTTCCCGATAGAGGCGCTGATAATACTCCTAAAATAGTTCGGTATATTCGTTGTTAGATGGCGACACCAATTTCCTGCGGAATATTTAAATTTCTTCTTACTTAATTAAAGTTCATTAGAACCATTTGTAAATCATATTGATCAAGTGGTTCTAGCGATTAGTCCGAACAGATAGACGCCTACCAAGAACTTTATTTTATACTATGTAGAGATGTAAGGAGAAGGGAGATATTCAATTATGGGTAGGATTATCGGATTATTAGATTACAACATATTTCTTTAATAGTTATGCAAAATACAAAATATTTAAGTTGCACTAGTGGTATTGCTAATATATTATAAAATAAATATTGAGGTTGATTTGTGTACATAAATTGAACGACATGTAATTTGGTATCAATATTCAATGAGACACTGCAACAAAAAAAGCAAACAATAAATTTGTATATAATTTCATTCACGTTACTTTCTAGGTTCGTAATTCGAAATATCAGTGTATATATAAACAGAAATTGTCATCTCTTTTACTCAGGACTCTAGCCAAAAATTCATCACAAAAAATGTTACGTCAAAATAATATTAATTTATTTTTTATATTCTAGTACTTTTTATTTAATATAGTATTAGAAGTATGTTAACATTGTCGCAATAAACAAGTACCTTTAAATTATGATTCAACACTGAAGGACTTCTCTTTCACATTGATCCTTGAACTTCTGCTAGAAAAAATATAAATCTAATTACTAATAGAATAAATATATGACAATTATAATTATGAGTTTGTATATATCTCAGTCAATTGTACACGTTGGAGTTTTGAAGCTTCGTCATAAGTACTTCAGCCCCGAAAGAATATCATCATTAAATTTGATTTTAATTTTAATATTTTATAATAAAATAGCAAACTTTGTGTTAAATAAGAAGTGATTGTATAATGTATATACCTTAATGAAAAGGATCCAATGACGACAGAATATTGTTTTTCTATACAAAAGTGTGCATAATTGAATATCTGATTTTGTATTTCACTTTCCATTGAATAACTCGCGTATGCATCACTTCTTATATCTTCTTCAGACTGTTTTTATGTTAAAAAAAACTGCCACATCTGTGAATCCTTCCTCTGTAAATCAAATAACAAACATTTTGTTAATACGATAAGCAAATGTTGAAAAAAAACACAGATTTTTAGAGTAATATGTTCAGAACACGTTGAGACAGTCACCGAAAACTCTCATTAAGCAGTTATCATCGTAAAAAATATTACTCTCGAAATGTATAAATATATTCAGTAAAAATTAAATAAAGTTGAGCGAACCTTATTGTTTCGACGTTGTTCCTCCACACGAATAGAAACTTCATATGGTCATATTCCGATTCATACAGAATGAAATCTGTAAAATGTAAATGTTGTATAAAAAACAAACTTTTTTATATTAATTACTTTGCAACACTTTTGTACAAGCAGTATATTGAAGTTACTGGGAATGTATCAAAAAATTTAAATTCAGTAAGAAAATATAATTTTTATATAATTATTTAAAAAATCTTATGCCAATGTCTTTTATTAAATAATTATTTTTGGTTTCAATATGAAACAAGTTTTACAAGAACTTACGTTTTCACCTTTAAATTCGTTGTACTCGTTTTCTCAGCCCCCAACTGCTATGAGCATCTGTAATCACAAAGGATTATATAAAGTATTCTACTTCATAGTAATTCTTCAAGTTTGAATGTGAAAATTAATAAATTAATGCTTGACAAATTGCAAACATGTGTGGTTTTCTAAATAAAATTAAAATGGTATTACGTCATATAAATATGAACTTATTGTCCCTTCACTAAATAACACTGCAAGTAAAAATTCATTACTATAGAGTATAGATATAACATGTATAGTAAATACGCATCATTTTATTATTAGAGCTAAATTCTAGATAAACTATTTAGGAAATTAGATTTAGAAGATTAGATGTATTGCGTAGATGGCATTAAAAATAGATTTCCGTACGATAGTACACGTCTTTTTAACAAATGAATGAAGCCATGAAGAGAAACTGTTTGGAACTAACTTAAATAATTATATGAGTGTTATGAGTAAAAACTATTTGTAGAACATTTCCAGCGCGCCGAACTTCAGGTGTACAATATTCCCAAAGACCATTTCTTTAATAGTATATTGCATTAATTTGAATAAATTGCTATACGTATAATAAAAATACTTAGGAGATTCAGGTTCCCAAAATGTATTACCACCCACAGACCAAGTAAAACACTGATACAGAATTTCAAGGTTTTGTTGTTCAGGTAGCGATTAGTTATAACAGCCTAGATTTCAATAGCGAACCTAGACAACCTTTTGCTAGAAGTTGATATATAAATACATTTGGTTGTCGTAGGTAAAAAACACATTCTAGGCTGGTAAATTTGCACACAAGTATTAAGTTCTTGCAGAATCGTGTAATAAAACGATTAAGTTCGTATGATTACGCAGAAATATCAAAGCCCAGGATATGGAGTCAATGTACATTGAATTCAGTTTAACGAAATAAACCCATTTGTGGATTGTAACTTCCTATTTCTTGTTTTCTGATAGTTTGAAGCTTCGCAACGGCACAAATTTTCATTTGGCAATAAAGATTACAAATTAGAAAATCTATTAAACAAATTAAAAAAAAAAAAGTATAGATTACTTTAACACTGTAATTATATTCGGCGATTAAGATAAAGCCAACGTTTACCATTATATAAAAACTGAGGATAAACAAGAATAACAGGAATTATATCAAATTTACAAATACTGATAAAATTATTCAAATAATATTTCACCCTAATAGGATGATCAATATTAATTGTAATGGGTTATTTTACTTTTTTGTAATCTTTACCAAATGCTTGTATAAACGTCCCACCCAAAGATTAAAATAGAATTACGCATAATAACAGTTTTACAAAATCTACTCACCTCATACCAGTAGATTCATTGACTAGTAGTTTTCAAGTAAGTAAGCCTATCTTGTCATTGCTGTCTCTCCTCCGTTAAAAGACTCTTGATTAATAAACTTTCAGTTTATATTGTGGATTATTTCGCGATCGCAGGCAATCGCGTACACTCGAACGTAGTCATTTTTTTCTCTCCGAGAAAGAACATTTTGCAAGAAATGGACGTATGTAACGTATCTGGGATGAATGGTCCATACAATAAATTTTCGGAAACGATTCATGGTCAGACCATAACGTTTTCGTAATCAATGTAATAGCTCGTGTGATATATGCGTGTGTATATATACACATGTATATACAATATTATATACATATATATATATATATATATATTTATATCGTTCGTTTACATGTCAGGAAATATCCATTTAAAGGAGTAAAAATTCCTGTTCCTTAAGAACTTTCGAGCACATTCAGTGTATGCATTAAGTATGATGCACATACATATTTTTTACACTATGTGTGCAGGATATAAGTATTCGTTGAATGAATGTTTGATCACATCGTATTGAAAGGATTGATTTTCATTCGACGAATACAAAGTCTTCATGAAAGTACCTAATGATAAATATAATGTAATACATATTATATACCATTATAAAATAGTGATCATTAAAATTATCTACACTACAGACACACAGTTGTAGGTGAAGTTAATTTGGAACTGACAGGGAAATTTTCGTAAAAATTCATAAAATTGTGTAATAAGATTAGATAATTGGTAGAGTAAAATTAGATAGGCAAGACACATTGAAGAGTAATGCGAGTTATTAAAAGAGAACTGAGTTAAAGTGTTCTGTTTCACTGTATTTCACACTTGGCGTAAGATGTAATACTTTAGAGAAAAAGAAAATAACTATTAGTCATATTAAACTAATACTAAAAGAGAATGCCAAATACTGTATACTTAAAAAAAAAAAAGAAATCAAAAAATATTTTTATTAAATTTATACAAAACTAATAAGATGTATTATAAAACGTTTGTTACGTTCGATACTTATGAATTGTGGCAATTCTTGAAAATTATAGATGCGTAGTATGTATGTAAAACACTGAATACAATAACTTGCAGATTTTGATATTCAGACTTTAGAGAATTGATCACTTTTTACCGCACTGAATTATTTTAAATAGTTTAATACGGAACATTCTATACCTCTTTAATCAAGGAATTGTATCTACTATGCTTCGTTTCATGGAACAATATTAGTTTAAGTGCATGAAATACTTGAGATCACCTTAAAGATGTTCTTTAAAGTATGTTAGGCACTTGTCATGTGCTAGAAAGAAGTATAAAGATTAAGATTATAGAAATAATTTAAAAAATTCACCTATAAAATGAGTGACTATTGTACAATAACAGCGTTAATTATATACAAACGAAGTTACTAAAATTAAAAGTAACTTTCTGTAAGTTCTAATAATTGATAGTTTTAAACAAATTTTAAATATAAAATTATACAATTTGTAAGGATAGAAACTTATTAGATAAAGTATGTCGATGCACACATATTTTCATATAGTTTTTATACCCACAGCATGTATCATTGAAGTATACTCAAACCCTTATTGTATCACTTTCACATTCGAAGTTTTAGGATGAAAATACTATCATCAGAAATTCCGAATGTTTTTGTCAATTTCTATTCAATACTCCCCAATAAACCAGTAAAGTTGTATTTCCGTTCAAAATTTTTGTCCTACATATAAAAGTTGAATCTTTTTCAATAAAAAAATTATAGGGAGAAAATAGCAGAGAGTACACTGCGAGTGAATCTCAAACTCGTTGGTTGTACCCATACAACCAACATTACAAACATGATCAACAAGAACGGACTTCTTATGAAAATCAACACGTAATTGATTATGTACTGCAGAAATATAAAATGTCTTCGTGCGAATCATATTTTGATTCCATATAATGGCTCTTAGAAATCCTGTTAAAAGCGCTAAAAGAATGTGAATTGTCTTCGCATTATCCTTCAAGCACACACACTTGGAATGATTCCACAACCATAAAGATTAATTAAATAAATAGTTCCTACATATAGATATGTATATATATAGACCTTTATTCATAAAATTACTTTTTGTCAATGAAATTGCTTCACAAAGTTTGAGTAGCACAGTTGCAGACCATTCTGCTGGTATACGTCTTATTCTAACATAATTACTTTTATGAAGTTTAAGTAATGAGGAAATTGTATATATCCTGTCATAGAGAATTTACACCTTTATTAGCGTAAAAACACCAACGTACGATTACTGATAATGCACTAGCTAAAATTGTCTTTAATTCAGGCGTATCTGCGTAATTTATCTTCTTAAAGAAGGGTGAGAATTACCGAATAACTGACATCGGTTTCACTCGGGATAAACGCATTCTCGCTTACAGACTAATTCCCTATTCTTTTTTTTGTATCTGTGAGGTACAAAGCAAAATGTACGATCAGAATATAATATTACTTTCATCTTGGAAAACTATTGATTCAAATAAACGACAAGCTATGAGTATAGTATAATATGACAATATAGTAATGACGAAGACTAATATATTACGTCGTTTCGAATATTTACAGTTATTTCAAGAAACAAAACTTCCACATGATTTTATTTTTTCATTAAATGGTAATTGACAATTAATATACTCGCATCTACATTATGGTATACTACCATGATAATGCTCGTTAAGTAATACCGTAAAGTTCAATTCTTTCCCTATGTATTTCTTTTAATAAAGAACAGATTCTGGGAAATAAAAAATGTAGTATGACCTGTATGTAATGTTTTTTACGCTAAAAGAAAATTGAGAAACGATATGGTTGTGTTTCTTACTAGTCAATAATAACGTTACTATAGAGCACTGACGTTTTGGTTTATATCTCACCAGAGAAAGTTTTACCAAGGCCTGAAGAATTCGTCAATGCATGAAATGTGTCTGTTAGTACTAATCGTCCGAGCAAGATATCTCTCGTAGTTTTGCGCTCGCAAGGTTACGTTCGTTAATATTTTGATAACTTAAAAACTGTATAAAACACAGCATATTTTCACGATAATATGACGTCAGATCTAATACGAAAGATATAAAATCGTTCGACCTACTACTCATCTCGTTTCTGCCCAATCATTCTTGCTAATATTTGCCCCCATGATATAAAACGTGAGAGACGATCGATAGCAGAAGTTGTGGAAAAATGACTGAAGAATACAATGCGAACTATTGGGAAATATAATTGTTCATTTTTCTTTTTCCTTTTTTTTTAATCGAAAGACAACTAGATCTCGATCGATTAAAAAAAAAAAAGTTGT
Organism: Hylaeus volcanicus; assembly: GCF_026283585.1. Taxonomy (NCBI): domain Eukaryota; kingdom Metazoa; phylum Arthropoda; class Insecta; order Hymenoptera; family Colletidae; genus Hylaeus; species Hylaeus volcanicus. The sequence continues at coordinate 29,037,949 of NC_071976.1, forward strand.
TATAATACTGTGATATTTTAGTAGCGCCTCCTCTTGTTAGGATATTCGTCCTGACGATTTCGATCATTTCCACCTTGCCAACGTCCACTACCACCACCACTACCTCCGCGACCGCCACTCATGTTACCCATGTCGACCCTCATGTCCATCAAATCCATTATTTGACCACGATCGTCATTGTAACCACCCCCACGGCTACCACGATCCATACTGTTATAAGCATCCAAGAAAGACTTTGCGTCCTAATCATCACAAGAGGTCGAGTGTCGTTATTTACGCGTAAAATAACACGGTATTTCAAGTCAGAGTAGTCGGGAGTATGTCGATAATCATCGAAGTAAATGCCACGATTCCCGTTTATACGGTGAACACGCACACACACGGTGTTTTGTAGATTTTGGATGTACCATAAATACATTTCACGGTTCAGGGCGACCATCCATGTTTGACAGCAGCACAGGTCATCGTCAATTTTCGTCAAATCACATAGAAAAGAAAGGGGAAAACACAATGTTAGATGTTGTTTGCATGTACAACATTAGAATGGATTGCGTGAATACACGCGCTAAAACAAACGTTTATACGAATAAAATGCCATAGTGGTTCGAAAATACGCCGTCTTCTCGAGATCTATTAATAAAGTTATTTAACCAATCAAATGCCCAACATATAGATTGTAGGAGATAATCACCGTCGTAGTCAGTACACCTGTTAAAACATATACGAACACAACGTGTTCCTTTAATATGCAATATATTGCACCACACATTCCACCCTTTTTAAATCAGTCGTATCATTTCCTTTTTAAATCATATAATCGGGTTAAATTAAAGATCGAAAATTGTAGTTAAGTGTCACCTTCAGATTTTCAATTCAGAGCTAAGGTAAAAACACGAACACAGGAATACGTTCTTGTTAAAATGATTAAACTTAAATAGAATAGGGTTACTTTCGATATTTTCGAAATTGTTTCAAGTTATTCCCTCTTAATGGTTCAGCATTCGAGTCGATACCAAGAGTTTGATATCATAAAAATGTTTCGGTGCTAATATTCGTAAATACATAAGAAATTTTGTGGTATACGTATGCGAGTATTGCGCGGAAGCAATTACACAGCTTCGTACTCGTATTGTTTTCTCACAACCCATAATATGCCTAATATTTTCATAAAATCCTGTAAAGGTATAATGTACTTTTGCTATGTAATAGCAGACAAATATGGAATTAATGTACAATTCTGAAGCTTAAATATTGATACAAGTAGCAAAGAGGCGTGATCAAGGTCTCTAAGCAAACTTTCTACAATACTTGTACTGCAGAATTGTGTACACACCTATTTAGATGTTTCAGAGAATAACGCATATATAAAGATATATAAAGTTCCATCGTAAATGCTAATGTCATGTTACTTCCCCCAAATTTCACGCATAAAATAAAAATCACTTTAAACTTGGCTATTTATAAATCATTCATAAATTGGCAGGGGTATTGCTGTATTCAGAAACTATGCTTCAACTAAATTTCGTTTTTAAGTGAACTCTAATATATAAAATAATATCGTAATTTTCAGAATAAAGCAGTTTCTAAATACAGCTGATTATATATGAGTAATATTCAATATAGTTGGGCATTTCTTGGTCAATAAATATCAAATTATTACTATGGAACTATATATAACGAGAAAGTAAAATTTACTATTATAAAATATCATATCGAAAATTTAAAACTTCAGCATTGGAAATTTTGCACTTTTAGAAACATGTATCTTAGTTCCATAGTAAATAATACACCTAATCCTTAATGAAACTAGAGAAAATAGAAGACAAAGCCTCCTGTCTGCAAGCATATGGAGAGATCAATGTGGCAAAGTATTGATATAGTTTTAGTTATAACCACTTCATATGTTAACGCCCAGAGAATAATCCGTCCAAGTATATAAACAATTGTTTCGTTCCCTATAATTTATAAACACTATTCAAATTGAATATCAGAGTTTTTCATGTTTTGTGTTTAATGAATTAATAAAATTCACTTTGCCGTAGACACGATAACCATGAAAATTTGTTATTAGTATTGAATAGATAACTCAAGGGTATTTAAAAATTAAGAATGAATGAGATGACAGATGTAGCAATTTTAATAAGACTCCTCCCCCTAGATCAACCTACCTAACATGTATCATCTTATATTAAAATGTCACGGGATTTGTAAACTGTAAAAAAGTTCATTATGCGAAATATCTTGTACAAATATAATAGAATACAATTTTACCACTCATGAAGTTTAATTTGCACCATTATCCACCAATCATATGAGGATAATTGCATGAGTTTTAATAATATGCTTCAATCAACATATTGAGATCCTCGTATAGATGTTATAGAGGGATCTCAAATTGACGGCATCACCACATGTAGAATGCTTATTCGGATATAATTTTATGAAACATCAGATCGAGTCTGAGAAATAAAGCCCTCAACAGTTCTATATAGTAGTTAATGTCAGATAAAGTATAAGCGAACATCCCATATGCGTATACAATGATGGATGCAAACATATCCTAGCAGTTCCTAAAATATTCTACTTTTATTATGGTAGAATAAATCACAATCACCAAGTATACTAAAAGATCACTAGACAAATAGAATGTTCGATATATGCCAATTGACACCTCCACATGTTATAGCCAAATAACTAACACTGAATTGTTTTTATAAAGTATAAATATGAAATTAAATGCATGATCATAAAGTTGGCATTGTTGCAGACATTAGAACTCTGCTACATTGGAAAGCATGCTGCATGGGAATACTTGTAAAAAAAGCCCTTTCGCGCATCTTTCGCAGAATTTGTTGTGACATTGGTTCTTTCGACATGCAAGAACACAATTCGATTCATCTAATAAAAATTCCCGTATATGGACGTAATAGTTTCGGAGTACCACCAGATAGAAATACGTATATAAATTAAAGATCCAAATGAAATATTGTAAGGAAGAATAAGTAATTGTTTTGTCGTGAAAAATTATAATTGAAAGAAATAATAATTTAAAGGAATACGTTACCACTGGCATACTGCTTCCACCTGTAATGAAATACAGTTTATAATTAGAAACTACGGCAACTATTGCGGAACAATAATTACTTTCGTACCAAACTGGTTATTTATAATCTGTATCTATTTAATATTTTGTTAGCGTGAATAAAAGACATTTACAAAGTGAACTACTTAGGACTCAAATATTAAAACATGTTAAAACAATACATAAACATTTAAAAAAATGTATTACGAATTAAAAGAAGTAAAAAACGACAATTAACTCTGCACACATGTCAATCAAATTTAAATAATAATTAAAATTTTAACGTTCAATAAATTATATGTAAATATCTGAATATATAACTTACAATCAGTTTGACCATATCCATCGAGATCACTATTACTAACGGAATCGTAATTTTTTCCTCCCATGCCACCTCCGCCGCCGCCGCCACCTCCACCACCACCGCCGCCTCCTCTCATTGCTTGCTCCTTAAAAATAAAGGGTTTATCGCCCTATACGTTATTCAGAAATAGTGAACAAAGTAGTTCTTAAATACTATAAATAATATAATATGCATTCAGTATTATTTAAAATAATAAATATTGACAAAAATAAAAAATAATTACAAAACATGTAAAAAGAAAAAATTGAACACAGCAATATAAAAATTCAAATAATCGTAAAAATTTCGAAACCATTTTATTTATTTATAATTACCTGCATGAATAAATTGTTTTCTTGCTGGCGCCTGTGGAGTTCTTCTTCTTGTCTTCTGATACGCATTGCCATTTCTTCCTGTTGCCTTCTTCGCAATTCTTCTTCACGCGTCCTTTGTTCTTCGGCCTGTCTTTCCTTCATCTCCCATTCTCTCTTTTGCCTCTCCCGATCCGCTTCACGCATACGCAGTTCTGTAACAACACAAGATTCGTTTGTGAGTACGTTGTTTGTACCTCATAATTTTGAAGGTAAAATATAATGAAATACTTACGTTCCCTAAGCAATTCCGTTTCATGTTCATAACGCGCGAATTCCATTTGAGCTTCCAACTTCTCTTCCTCCATTGCCATTTCTCTCTTCAATGCCTCTTCCTTTTGTTTGTACAGTTCGTGAAGTTGCTTCCATCTTGTTCCATATTCGTGCTCGAAGCTTCCTATCTGTGCGAACCTCGGGCCAATATCTCGAGCTTTGAAAAATTCCGGATTCTTTCGGGGTAAATTCTTGTCTGGATAACCATCAACGTCGTCCTGTTGTTCAAATGGTTCAACGACAACTGGTCGTAAAGAACTGTAACACAAATACATTTATAAATATTGACAGAAACTTGTCTTCTTAACATGAATAATATCAAGATGAAAGATTGTATTCCTATTTTCGGCACACAATACAAACAATTGCACTATGCTTCCATTAGGAACTACTTTTTTCTCCCCCAATTATGATAACTGGCACTTGTTGATTAGTTAAATACATCGAACAAGCGTGGCATTGGGATAAGCGGTATCTATGTATAATACCCACTTACGCAGTCAAGAAATAGCATCCTTCTGTGCACTTTCGTAAAGCCAGCTGGGCCGATGGTTTTCGGCAAAATTCTACAATTCCTTCGCCAGTAGTTTTTCCTCTGTCATCGACTATAACTATTGCCCGTTCAATTTCGCCGAAAACACCAAATGATCTTTCAAGCAATTCGTTTGAAATCCACGGTGTAAGATTTTTAACTTTAATTGTGGACGAGTGTGGTGCAAAACGTACTTTAAGCGCCCGCCCTTTACGCATTGTACCATCCAACTCATGTTTTGCTTTCTCAGCATTTACTCTGAAATCCTAGGAAATAAGAAACTTGGTAAAATTTAACTCGATATTATATTATTATACATATATGTAACAATTTATCATAACAATTATAAAATTGCAGCCAATTGATTATTATCATTATTTATCAAACGGTAATTTTTTTAATCATTTTTTTTTTGTAATATAAATGGAATATTAGAATTAAATACTGTATTTCAATTTACCATTCTGAGAAATGCGAAATTCTTTTCCTTGTTGACAAAAAGTTCAGATATTTCTCCATATTGTTGAAACATTTGTTGAATTTCTTCTTCTGTAACATCATTGGTCAAATTTCCGATGTATAACCGATTTCGACCGCTGAACTTCTTTTCTGTAGTTTCTTGAGCTGGCAATTCATGAGTAGGTCCACTAATACCCATGATTCGTTCCATTAAACGATCCTAGTTACAAAAATATTAATTAAAAATATACGTAACCCGTGTTTTTCCATTTAAGATAGAATGGATGTAATTTAAACATCTCTATCAGACGAAGTTGCTTACATCTTGAGAACGATTTCCCATATTTCTATCGCCACCTCCTCGGCCACCTCTACCTCGCATACCGCCACCGCGTCCCATACCGCCCATTCCTCCTCCCATACCGCCACCACCCATTCCTTCAGACATGGTGTTATCCATTCCACCATCCATGGAATCGCTCATCTTCATCTGTAATAATATTTATGTTTGTTTTTATTAATCTAAAAACATACAATTTGCAGAAAAAAAAATCTTGCTTTTAGATAACAAAATACTGTTTACATTGAACATGAATTGCTTCCAAGTACAAAGTATGATTGGTCTAAGTGTAATATTAATAAAAGTTGTGATAGAAGTTTGTATTCCCATTTTCGGCACACAGTACAAATGATATTGCACCATGCTTCCATTAGGAATAAATTTTCTTTCCCCCAATTATAATAACTGGCACTTGTTGATTATTTAAGTACATCAAACAAGCGTGGCATTGGGGTAAGCAGTATTTATATTCATTACAATTATTTGCATCATTATTGTACAATAATTTATAATTATTAAGTTCCCTAATATGAATTAGTAAGGTTGTAGAGTTTATAAAAATAATATGGTTATATCTTTATCAAATAATGAACACTTATGATTGATAATTTTTATTTTATATAATAATTTTATTAAGTGAAGTATTTTGAACGCCACGTGTTCGCATGTTTAAGAAACATTCGCCATCTTACTTCCACTATGCGCCATTTTGTAATACTTTGTGCGGGAAATCGATACACTTACTAGAATTGTTTTCAGACGAGTAAACGAAACGCGGTTCGTTTTAAAATAAAATATGTATGCATGTACAAGTTTTTAAAACTTACGTGAACCTGTAAATTTGTACTAAAAAATTATCTTCTTTTTCGTGATAGAACATATATTAAACCAATTGATATATAATGCAAATAAATCGATGCTTAATACTTTAAAATAGCGTATCTAAAAGTTCTAATAATAAGCGTCGACCTTCCACATAAATTCCACAATATTAACGATAAAGTAAATGTTTATTATATACTCCCCAAAATAAAATTAAAACAAGGATTATAAATCAGAATACACTTGTAATAAGATAAAACGTCCATCGAGAACAAATTCTACATCTACGCTTCTCTCGAAGAACAATATTGAAAACGTGCGGTAGTCCGCATCATAAGAATATTAGAAATTATCTTTGCTGGGAAAAAGATGAGTAAAAAGTAAATCCTTAAAACCGGTACAAGTATTACGCATCAGTTTACAGCAAACATGGCGGACAAGAACAAAGAACGCCGAAAAGTGTCGCAAGTTATTTCTCGATAGAATATGAAAAGTTTCTTACCGGTCCATCGTTATTTCTGTTTCCTCCTCCCATTCCACCTCCACGTCCGCCAGAAAAGCGTGTGCCGCCTTTTCGACCACGCGGACCACGATTACCGCCTCCCGGTGGATTACGTTCCCGTGCATTTTCGTTGCTATTTTCTACGGCTGCGTTTTGTTGTTCTGGCTTCACACTTGGTGAATCGGCTCCCGCCATCGTTTGCTTAAAATGATCTTACGCTGGTTTCTATGTTCAGCGTAACGAGACCACAAATTCTATGTAGACAACGCGCCTAAGTTGCTCTCGACCGTCCTCTAAAATGAGGCGTCCACTATGGCGTCCGACAACGAAGAGAACGATGAACGAAGCCGCGAAACAGGAGATCTACTAGAGGAACTATCCCCACTACCTGCCGTCACATCCGGTAAATCTTTCGAAGCTACGATTGGTTAGAGCGATTAGCGATGACTTTCTCCTGATTGGTTGACGCATACGAATGCAACGTTGCCACGTTTAACCAAAAAATGTTTATAAAAGAGATTGATATTAATGTTTCTAAGCATGAATTAATAAATTTAACAACACAGAGGAATTTGTCAGGGGAAATTAGAATACAGGTTATTATAATGAATGGTTTGTTTCATAGTAATAGACACAGAACGAAATGATTTGATAGCGTAGGAAGAAACACGAAACGAAGTGAGTAAGAGTTCCGGATGTCACAACATAAGGTTGCAACCGCGCATTTCAAATGTATAAAATCATGAACATTGAATTTCATAAATTATTTTAAAACTTAGCTCTTAATAAAATGGCTATCTAATCACTTCAAATTCTATATTTTACTTTTCTGGCTGCTATTGCATATAACAAAGATGTAGAACTATCAGTAGAAAATTGATCTAATAGCTCTTCTTCTATTCCTAATTATTTGAAGTCTAAAAACAGATTACATAAAGGTATTGTACAATAATTTAAGAAGCTCAAACAAGTACATTTTTCTCTTGTTATCAGATAAGTAAAACTGTTTTACCAATTCAAGATGGCAGTAGTTTTATAAATAAGATGGCGCTAATGTCGATGCGACAGTATATATATATATATATATATATATATATATGTATTTTTCTAGAAGAACGCATGCGTATGAACTTGACGATTGACGTGAAGCAAGTCTGCAAGTAGGGTTAGTATTAGATTCGATCGCTCGAGAAAAACAATTGCATCGTTATTGCGTCATGTGAGTAATCACGAAAATTTTTGCAAAAACTAATTTGGTATTTCGAATAAATCTTATCGAACGTGTAGATTTTTTGAATCCTCAAGACTACTTCAATGCATTTGTAACTCGTGTATAATTCAAAATTATTACGTGATAGATTTGTCTTAACGACTACCGAATGAATGTTACTTTCTTGTTGACAGATTCTAATAAGCTGAAGAATATCGAACGGTGAAGATGTTGCTTGCAAGAGCTTGTCGATGTGGTGCCTCGCCAGCTTTGGCCAATTTTTTGAAAACTCCGGTTATTTCGAAACCGTTTATTCCAAGGATTCAGGCTTCGAGATTATTCGCTAACGATGGACGTAGTGCATTCACAAGATCTGCTCGCAGATCAAGAACATCCACGATTACAGAGCAGGCAATGTCTCCTGCTGGAGAGACAGGTAAAATGTTAAATTTGGAATTATTCCACTCAACGAAATTTCTACTACTTTTTTAACCAAAGTTGTTCTTTTCTTCTAATTTATAATGGATAATGTGAATAATCTAATTCTATGTATAATGCAAGAAATTAATGCTTTTATTAAATAGAAATGTAAAAAAAAAATACTTTTACATTTGTAGCATTTAATATTGGAAAGGGTGCTGTTGCTGGTGGTGCTGTATTAGGATTAGGTGCACTCTGCTATTATGGATTAGGTCTTTCACCATCTGCAGGAGCCATAGAATACGCAAAGTATGTTTCTCATCAAATAATATTATAAGACTAAATGTATTATTGGTATTGTAAATTGAAACAAAACCTAATAGAATATATAACTTTTTTCAGAGTTTGGCCCCAATATGTGAGAGATAGGATTAAAACTACATACATGTATTTTGGTGCATCTGTAGCAGCTAGTGCTGCATCTGCAGCTATTTGTTTACGTTCCCCAGCTATAATGAATATGGTAATGCGACAAGGGTGGCTAGCTTTAGGTGCAACAATGGTAGCAATGGTTGGTAGTGGAATGGCACTACAGGTTATTCCTTACAAAGAAGGTTTTGGTACAAAACAAGTGGCATGGCTCATTCACACTGGTATTGTTGGTGCAGTTCTTGCACCTTTGTACTTATTAGGAGGTCCTTTAGTACTTAGAGCTGCATGGTATACTGCTGGTGTAGTTGGTGGTTTGTCAACAATAGCTGTCTGTGCACCAAATGAGAAATTCTTGAAAATGGGAGGTCCATTAGCAATTGGCTTGGGAGTTGTATTTGCAAGTTCTGTGGGATCAATGTTCTTACCACCTACCACAGTCCTTGGATCTGGTTTACATTCTATGGCTCTGTATGGTGGTTTGCTACTATTTTCTATGTTCCTTTTGTATGATACACAAAGAATTGTCAAACAAGCAGAATTACATCCACAATATGGACTCGACCTCAGGCCTTATGATCCAATCAATAAGTAAGTAATTTGTCGAAATTGTGTAAGATTTTGGCGTAACTAACCAGACAATTTAACATATTTATATGTTTTTAATTTCAGTGCAATTTCTGTCTATTTGGATACGTTGAATATCTTTGTCAGAATCCTTTCAATATTGGCGGGTAGAGGAAACAATAGACGACAGTAAGATTATAAATTTTTGTTTCGATGAAGATTATACAAAATCGTAGTTTTAGTTCACATCATGCGTGAGAAAGGCGATGTAACAATATGATAAATAAATAAGTTTCATGGTAATAATGTATTCTATGTTAATAGATGATATGATGTAAATTATTTGTTTATATAAAATAAAATATAAGAATTAAATATAGTTTTTGTATTAAAAATATAAGAAACTCCCGATGATTTCCTACGCTTATAGTCCCCGTCTGAGATATTATATCGAAAATCTACTGTAAATAAAACTTATAATCTAAACACGTAAGGATAATAAATCAATACTCCAACTATTAGCGATAAAATTAAATGCATTTTATTGTCGTTTCTCAAGCATACTGTTTGAGAACAAAGTAAGACACGGCTGCTAAGGTAATCATAGATATTTTACAAATTTATGCTATTTACTTAATTCTAAATCGAGGTACAGCGGAAAGGGTTCGTCGACGCGGTGCAAATGATATTGTGCATAGTGCGAGGAATGGTGTCATAGGTCAATGAATGGAACTAACGATGTGCCATTCGCACATTTTAAGTACGTTTTTACAGTTTACATTTTAAGACGTATTGTATATTTCATATATTGAATCTTAAAGAAAATTTCGCGTTGAATCAATTCCATAAATTTGGATCTATGCGAGTGGTGAAAGTATTTTCGAACGGATATTAACGAGTGCTACGAAATTGTAGTTAATTAGATTTGTGTATATAGGCATTTATATTTGCATGTGTGTGCACGCCGGGAGGGTAAACCCTTTTCTGCTAAAAATTTATTTTTTCTCAGAAAATAAACTTTTATTAAAAGATAACTGATCAACAGACAGTAGAAACAGAGACATTTAAATAAATATTATAAAAATTGCTATTGTTAAATTTTAAATGTTCAACTGGTATTACGAATTTTCATGATATAAACTTAAATAAGGAAGTATATATTTAAAATGGTTGAAAGAAGAATGAATATTTTTTCATAAACGTAAACTCGGAAGAGCACCTTGGATAGGTTTTTTTTATTCTCTTATTGCCTAGTTTATCACTGATACGTATTTTATCTGATATTTTTTTCATTATATAGATGCATTTCGATCTTTTCCGATTTAGAAAACATATTTTAGACTTATTTATTCATGATTTGTCTTGATCAGTAAATTGTATTTTAAAGTCGCTAATTCCGCGTTTCATATTAGAAGGTATCAGTAATTACATTCAGGCATTACAAGGTTATACGTTTACGGAGTCAGACTTTGTGGCTGACGACGATGTAGAATGCCGTCTGAGGTAACCGGCAAATAGCTGCCTTGCCTGATTGAGCACTCGAATAACGTTGTGACGACGGACCATTTTATCGAAATGCATGGCCATTTCATTGTAATCCATTTGATTACGCATAACAAAGTCTCTATGTTGAAGTAAAAGAGTAATACACAGGAACATAAGGAATGGATTACCACCACCGAATTCGTTAGGCGGGGGTAGAGAACTTTCTCCTAGTTGATCTTCACTAGTACCCGCTGGAATAAGATTCATAAGTTCTGTAGCTTCTTCACAGTGTTCTTGCACTGGTTGTTTAGTTGGACTTTCGGGTATCGCCGCATTTTGATGCCAACTTTTCGCTTCTTCGCTATCCGATGCGGATTCAGATCTATATGATTTATTATTAGACCTATTAATGAACCTATTAATTTTATTTCAAACTACATAACTTTTGCAGGTTTAAAAAAAATAAATCTTACCTAGTTGTACGTTTTAGTAGTCTAATGGGGGTAACAGATTTGACGCCATTTTGATCTTCCAATATTTCACCATCATATTCGAGTTCTGCTTGCTCATCGGGAGTAGCTGGATGATTTTTCTGTTGTAGCGTATGTAGAGGATTTTCCCAAACAAACACATCTGCAGCTGGACTACATCTTGCTAATTCTGTATCTGTTTCGCTTTCGATTAGTTCACTTTCCCTTTTAGAAAGAACGCAATCGCATTGCTGATCGCTAGGAGGCGATGGTCCGAAGACTTGTCGGTCAAGTGATTCTAGCTCCAGTCTTAATTCTCTAGTCATTGAAGTGGTCATTGGAAAGAAATCTGTCGGATCGTCCGGAGAACTTGGTTCATCTCGTAACACTCTAATAACCCCGCTTTCGCTCAAAACTCGCCTGAAGATGAATTCATTTTGAATTAGAAATTTAGTTTCCCTAACTATGAAAGTTACAGAAATAGGAAAAGAACATATTCTTATAAACTAACCTCAATTCTGGTTCCGTATCGCTTGGTGTTACTTTACTGCGATTGAGACTCGTAAAATTGAGAAATTCATTTAGGTTTTTTACCATGCGAACGCACTTTTTTTCATTGTCGTTCTGTTCGTTAGATTTATATTGATCTTTATTAGGTAACGATAATCTGTCTTTCAATTCCAGTAAATTTACACGTTTAGATTTACCAGGCAGAGAACCTGTACTTAGGCACTTTTCCGTGGATTCTGTGTTTCTTCGATTCTTCGCTGTTGTTAGATCATTTTCTGGCTCAGAGAATGTTTCAAAAGGAGAGCTCGATCTGCAAATAGTAATTTTCATTTTATATTATCATTTCTGTTTTAATATTTCCATTGCGTCGAGAGGTACCTCTTAGAATCTCCATTAGTTTCTGCGGAAGATTGTACGGATGGTTCCTCGATATTTAAATTTTTTCTCTTCCCAGTGGCTGCAATACTAGCGGAAGAACTTTGTCGCCTAATAGCACAAACCTTCGTGTACGCATTTTCACGAATATGTTTTACGTTTGGGCTTGGAGGTGGCGAAGGTGGAGGAAAAGGTACCTCAGCGAGGCTAAGTTCTCCATTTGGTGGTGACGCTGGTAATGCGGCCCACAGAACTTCGAGCATCCTTAAAGCATCATCCAAAGCAAATTCTCGTTTCATTTCTAATAAAAGCCATCGATAACAAAACAACAGATCATCCGCTTGATGTGATTTTAGATAAGCGTAGAAATCAGGATCATAGTGCTGCAAACCTGGTAAAATATGTCATGAGTGTTGAATTACGCCGAAATTTTATAATAGATACGTTATTATAAATTCCACGATATTTAGTTATTCACATTTTATGTAATTATTCACTGCTCGATACGAGATGATAACGTATTGAAATGATTTTATTGCTGGCTAAAGTATTCAATACTCTGAAAGCTTAAATATATGATGTTTGAGAATATTTTCTAGAGAATCTGAATCACAATATTATTTATAAATAATGATTTCCCGACATTTAAAGCTATATTAGTCACGTACCTTCCGCTAGATGGGCAAATTTAGTAGTCATTGCTATCCCATCGAGCATAAAGTTATCCTTTAATCTTCTCATAAGTGCGCACAAGCATATGTACGCCTGCGCTTCATCCCTCATAATAACTAGAAGCGGCGAGGCTAGATCGCTCATACCCTGACAATAGCTGACACTAGGGTGATTCAGGGCATACGTTGTCAGTATATTAAACAAACTAGCTGTATTCTGATTATCATCGGAGCCTCCGTAAAACTTGTGATGCCTGTCCGTTCTCAAAACGTCTTTTCGCACCATGCCCGTTACATATCCCAGATCACCGACGTTCTGCCCCTTTTGTACAAGTGTTTTCCATCTTTCGCGAAGATTTTGATACTCCTGCGACTTCTTCTTCATGTAGTCCATCCTCTCGCGACCCGACATACCTTCAGGGTATACATTCAGAATGTGTTTCCAGACCACCTTACGCAAACTTGGCTCGATACCGCCAAAGTATATAACAGCCCTTAATTCCTTAGGGTGTATTACTTGTCCGATAGGATCCATAAATCGTCGGAACTCTGCGTCTGACAGTGGTAATCGTGGTGGTTGAGCGCTTTGTTGATGGGATGATTCCTCGCCCAAGTTACCCAGAGCACGCTGAACTATGCTAAGCGTCCTCTCCATCTGAAAAAACCACTCTAATTTATAACCTTTGTAAACTGTTTCAAGGTCGTGGGAATTGAAGTTGTTACACAGCTTGTGTAAATATTCCAATCTTGCGGCCACTAGCTCAAGTGTGTCTAAACTTTGTACTCGGTTCGGGAGAGTTTACAACGTTAGAGAAGGCGACGAAGAAGAGGAGCAGTTGCGTAATATGAGAGACGATTGCAAGTAAACCGAGAAAGTAACAGTACTCGCCTTATTCATGATGAGGCCAGGTAACTTGGACGTCCTGTACGGAAACCCGGTTTCTTGTCGCGTCGATACTTCCTGCGCATTCTGCTCCCAGTAACATTCACAGTCGCCGGTTTCTCCAAAAGGTTTCAGGTTGACCTGAAGGTACAGATACGGCTCGGAAGCGCTAGAACAACCCGTTTATCGGTCAATGCTCCAAAATCATGTTGTTCGTTATCGAGGTACTAGCATGCTTATCACCTTTCAATAGATAATATTCTCATTAAACATTTTTCTCAGTTGTTATTTTTAACTATCTACATCTTTACTTTCATTCGTTTCATGAAATATGTTAATATTCTCTTTCTATTTGCATTTAGTCTCTACATTCACGTACCTGTGGTTCATTTTAGGTACGAAGAATTGTCACAATTACTGCAAGGCAAATTTAGCCCAATTACAAATACTATTTAGTATATTCAGTTGTGTTTTTTTGTGTTTTCTTTGAAACGTGCTTTATGCAACAAATTAACATGTTTAGAGATTTGAACAAGCAAAAGAATAAGAAAAATTTGGGTCCTCTTCAAGTATTAAGTAACAATTTTTTGATAAGTAGAAATTGATAAGTAAAACATTTTTGTATACACTTATAGTATTTTATTTAATCATACTTCATTCCTATAATCTTTTATCACGTACATCTATCGTTTTCTATATTCTTTTTAATATTATATCTGAATATTGTTTTAGATTAATCTTATACATCATTTCTGAAGAGGACCAAGATGTATTGGTTGAAACGTAAAAGTAAATGTTTAGAGTGACTTTACCCGTCAATAATTTATCGAATGTTTACCTAATAAATGCTGCATCAAGGTCCCAGTCGGAAAGTAGAAATAAATATGTTTCCGATCCATAGTCGTCTATTGCCCGATACGAAACGGTAAATTCCCTGTGAACCATGGTATTAGATTAAGTTACATAAAACGTTTAGAGGATCGTTTATTTAAAAGAGATACCAATATTTTGAAATCAGACCATATTACTCTAAAACTAAACAAAGAATTGTGTAATTTAGATTATAATTTCTGTTGATAATTAAATAACGGACAGAGAATCATCGTCTATCTTTTAATCGATATTTAAAATTTGTATCTGGATACAAATTTTTTCCATCGTTGCATTACTCTTAAATACCGTTACAAACGAACTTGATATTTTGAATATATTTTAGTACAATAGAATCGCTCTCTGTCTTGGTTGTATCGCGTATTTTACTGCACGCTGAATATCCCATCGTTCGTTTCCAGTGGCAATATTATTGCACACCTATTAATAAACGTTTAAAGATAGACAGCGCTCGACGAAAACGTTTTCTTCGATTTTCGTTTGCGGAAGAAACATTTTCTTTGGCCACGAGTTTCGTCGCGTTCATGATCATCGCTTATTCGTTATTTTAATTTAGCTGAATGAAAAATTGAAAAAGTTTTACAGATAAATGGTAATCGCTACATTCCCGAATCAAACGAATACGAAGCGACGTTCGATGTTTGCTGATGTAGTACACGCACTCGAGGATCACTCAATTTTAATAAAGTTATTATCTCACCCCTTGATGTCGAATGCTTTGATAAGTATACTTTGAAGCACTTCGATAGATGTTATCTGCGGATCCACGCTGAACTTGCGATACTCGGGCTGATGTCTGGTCTCGCATTTCTACGCATAAATGAAGTTCGATGTTTTATTGACTACGCCGACTGAAGCACGTGAACTTCTTAACCAGAGATAAGCAAATTTGTTACCTGGATATGAATTTAGAATAACGCATAAATTATAAATAAACTGCGGATTTTACTTATTTATAATGTACAATAATATAGAAAACTTGAATAACGTATACATAATATATATTGAATATATTCTACAATTATTGTAACAACACTTTTATTTCATTTTGCACAGGTGCACATAAAATCTGATCTTAATAAGTATTTAATTGTATCAACGTCAAGAGCAAATCCTTGTCCGGTGTTTTCAATTGTTATTTATTACCTGAATTCAATTAAGCTTAACCTGGAAGCCCCTCCACAAGAATAAAATCGCCGTTGCGGAAGCCCGAAGATTGATGTAATATCATTGCATCTCTTTTATGTAACGTGACGATTCTATTGTAAAACGTGTTTATGTAATCGTAGACGCTTTCTTCTTTGATCCGTCGTACGAACTCCTGATTCGCTTTTTCGCATGGTTGGTCGAAGAACGACCAGCTGAATATTTTAATCGGACTGGAAAAACGACTTCCAAGCAAAACGAGCGGTAATCTGCGGTTCTTCGTGGGTCCTCGAGTTTCAGAGCGGGTTACAAGTAGCGCGATCGATGCAACCGAATTTTGCCCGCATGTTAAAGAGGCGTATACATCTTGAACAGCTAAATGCCAGTGTTTACGATTTTTTTTCTCGACTTATATATCAAATTTGTCAAATCATAATTTTGGTCATTTATGCATACGTGTAAGAGCAATTCGATAGCTCGTTTATTTGGAATACGCGATGAAGAGTGTTCAGTGATTGAAACAGTTTGGAAAACGTTGGTGTGTAGTGTGACCTATTTGGATATGCAGGATGATCCACTTTAATCTAGCAATGGATTCATTTTGGAAAGTATGTCGAAACTGAACGCATTAGAATCGAAAGAGGTCGATGGGGATTTTTCAAATTTCATTTTCAATAGTTTAGGTGTCGTCGAAGCCGTTTCAAAGTCGCTTAATGTACGACGACAAATTTATTTTTGATTCAGAAAAAATCCTCTTACGACCAACATTGTTTTCTTTTTTTATTTAAGGATGAGCAAATGCTCGCTCGCAATGCGGTGCACGTCGATGCAGCGGACATATTGAAATTCGCAGAGATTCGCCGGATGTAGAAATTCCACCCTTGAAACGGTTGAGGAATGAATACGGGCGCTAAAACTTTTTTAATTCTCTCTCTCTCTCTCTCTCTCTCTCTCTCTCTCTCTCTCTCTCTCTCTCTCTCTCTCTCTCTCTCGCATTCCGAGGAATTTCCAGCAACAACTCGAGAGCCGCGTCGTGCACGAATATTGCATTCAAACCGAAACGGCAAACTGAATCGATGAATGTTATACAACATGTTCGAACAGGGTGGTTTGCTGGGGCTTAACGATGGGACCAGAGAAACGATCCAACGCTTCATGATTTAGCAAAGGAAGTACATTAGCAATAAAAAAGGAACATTCGTAACAGATTGCGAAAAAAATATTGATTATGAATTTCTTTCAATGTACATATAAAGAGGGCTTGACGAAATTAGTACAAAATTAGCGGTTACTTGAATGAAAATAATTCTATAAAAATCAGCATTTCAAATATTTTATAAATTGAAAAGGAAACGATCAACGGTACATTAAAGGTTCAAGAAACTTTCGCACCTTAATGTAGGGCTACGTTACACATTGGATCGAGGTTGAACTACTGCATTGATTGCATAAACGCTCCTCTAATTATAATCGTTTTAACTTCTAATTAAAAGCATCGCTCCAGTTATATAATTATTCGAAACTTCTGCGAATTTACTAATTAACGATATTAATGTAGAATATCGTTTCGACGTTTAATTTTCTATAGATCATTTCAACGAATCACAACAATGTGAGTTAGCAATGATCCACTGAAAATAATTTTCTATTCGTTTATCTGATCGTGATAAGTACAGCTTCAAAATTACGAAATTCTTGACCATGTGAACGGTGGTTAAGGCTTAAGGTCTGATGCTCGAACTGAAAGTGATTCGACGCAAGATCAGATGAAATTCGACCTCTTAACGACGTTAATAAGCGTTAATACCCCTTAAACTCGTCACAGGTACGCAAACGTGATTTACCATGCAGATATGATGGTCGGATATCTGTTTGAAGTGTTTTGACGAATGTCAAATATAGATCCACGTGCGCGAAATACGTTCTGACTGTTTTTAATTAGACATTTTCATCGTTGCGCTGCAGGAATATTTGCAAAACGACGGGTGAAACGATGACGGCAACGTTCTAATTATTTTTACAGAACGTTGGTTTTTCCAATTACGAAATGCAATGAGTTTCTGTGCGATCCTTGCGATCCGAGAAAACTCGATCTAAAATGCGTTTTAAAAAGTTTAGTCGCATGAAACGTATTTTGAATAACAAAATCAAAGGAAAGAAATTCATTATCAAGAGAATTATTCTGTCTCGTGGAGTATGTCGATTTTAGCGTAGAGTGCGCTTCGAGCATTAGCGCTTCGAGCATTAGCGCATCGAAAATTCAAATTATAGTAACTACGTTAAAGTAATTAAAGTACTTTGAAAACCATTAAATATATCGAACTATACATATATCGGTGCACGTAAAAAGTTAAATTTTTTATTAATTAACTCGTTCTAGAACTATTTAAAATTTACTGTATGCAATCGAGATTAATACCAAGCGACTTTCTGTAGCTTCTACAGACATAGGGCACCTAGAATCCATAGCAATACTCCTCTATAGTATTAAAAAATCTTAAAATAATAAAACAGTAGAAAGTAAAATTCTCTTCCATGTAAACTTTAGCAAAGCACTTGAAATGAAAGCCTTAGCAACGTCCAAGTTTTACATAATTTCTCTAAGCTCGTGTGTTCGCGATGCTCGAACAATGTCAACCGCGATAAATATAAAAAAAAAACCATAACTTGAGACGATAAAGCGATCATACCTTTACTTTGACGCGCACGGCCTCTCTGGGACAGCCAAACATGTTTGACGTTGGTATGCGGAGTCTTTCATGCGCTGGCGAAGGCCGTTCGATAATTCAAGATAACTCGGAATCCCTTAAAAAGATCCGTACCTCTTCGAAGACGTTATCGTCGCGACGAACGAAACTCGACATTCTAACCTTTGACGCCGAACAGTTTCTGCTAGGTTAATTTGTTTCACGCGGCGGAAACGAATCAAGCTTGCGAGCTTTCGTTTCTCTCCGCGAGGAGCATTCTCTCTCTCGCCCAGGACACTGCACCGCTTTCTCAAAGGAATCGAAGATCCAGAACACGCACCAGTTGACACTTGGCCGTCAATTCTCGTTCACTATGACGAAACGATCGATCACTTTTAACGGCTGTCGTCGCTGCGAGACGTTTTAAAATGTTGCCAAACGATCGTTTCGCGCTTTCTTCGAAGTTTCACTGTATACATACACCGTCACCGCGACATCGTTTGCACCCCGAAATCTACTTTCGATCTTCGCGATCGTGCGTCCTTTTCTTTCACGATGACCACCGATATCGCTGGAGAGACAAAGGGAATAGCTACGAAAGTATAATAGGCGAAAAAAGGATAAACAGAATCGTCAGACAAGATTGGCGTCACCTTCTCGCGCAAGCAAACAGAGAAAGAGCGAGAATGAGAGAAGCGAGCGAGCTGAAGTGGGCCGTTATTGACGTTATCTCGCTGTCAGACGTATCGATTAATCTTGTATCGCGTGTACCAACATGGACGTTCGACGCTCGATATATCGAAACATTGTTCAAACTTTTTTAATATTATTTCGAATAACACGTTACTTTGTTTCATAATTATTTGAAGTAACGGTCGAAATAATTGTGAAATTGTTCACCAAAATCAGACGAGATGATGAAAGAGACGTTAAAGTAGTATTTTATACACGCTTCTATTTTATGAAATACTATGAAATTATATACTGTAAATTAAGATTAATTAACTAAGATACGGAGCCCTAGACTAGACTTAAATTGTTATTATTTCTTTTTTTACAACTCGCGCGTTTATGAAGAAATAAACAGAGTTTGGTCAGCGCCCTCAGCGGGAAAACGCCCAAGTTTGTCGAGAAGTAGTTTCTACTTTTTAACGCTAGATGACGCCACTGAATCAAATTTACCGACGGCAAGTCGGCATCGCATTATTTACGTTTCTTTGTATAAATACGTAATTTTCCTTCGTGTTAATCATTGCGCTCAATTACCAAATGCATTTGTGGTAACAATGCTTTGTTGAAATAGTTTATATTATTCTTTTTTAAAGGTGGCGTATTACCATCATTATAGAGCGCAGCAGGTAAAAAAGTCTGTAATTCAGTGGCGCCATCTAATGTGAAGAAATAGGAACTATTTTGTCGACAAACATAGGCGTTTTCCCGCCGAGGGCGCTGACCAAACTCCAAAAATTAGTTCTATCTGTTTACCGCTAGATGGCGAGAACGTGCAATTCAAATTCAATTCAATTTACAATTCAGTTTACAGTTTCTTACATTTCTCTCTTAATCTATATTTACATATGTTTTCCTTAATTTTAGTCCTATTTTATTTATAATACTGTATTTTTATGAATTTAATAAACGCATCTTAATGTCATCGTACACATAAATAATGTATACACTTAATATTTTCTCAACTTAATCCTGACCATTTTTAAACAATTTCATGCAGCCATTTGCCAAACAAACATCTTTCTGAAATTAAAATAAAAATCATCCAAGTATTTGCAATATTTCGGAGTAGTTTCGAATCAGTTCAATAATTTTGTAACGGTGCGCGAGACAATAGTCTCTTCCAAGGTAGATTTCTGTGCTCCTCGGTGCATCCTCTTTCCTTCGGATCGGCCCCGATCCGCTACATAATTTCATAACGGCCCACAAAATAGGAAGCCCTTTGAAAAATGCAAATCCCAGGCTCGGAGCACACTTTAGCAACTATATCTATCGAATCGCGGCGTATCGATTGCAATTTATTATATACCGTCGGCGAGACGCTGCGCTTGGCATGCGACGCCGATTTTCTCTTTTCACGGAATTGAATTGTTGGACTTTAGCGGATGTCATTTGTTAGCTGTGTTGCGCACGAGCAGGAACGCGAGCAAAAGTAGAATAAATTAAGCGTAATTGCAGAAATTCCCGCTGACTATTGCCAGACCGAAATACGTCTTCAGAAACAATATGTAACGTTTCTTCTGCCAGTGACTGGCAATTATGCGTTTCGCAAACGATTTGTTTCATTTATTTCACAGAAAATTAATGAAATATAGTTTTGAAGAAGAAGAATAAAATACGAACTAATCATTAATATCAGTGAAAATAAATTTTCCGTTAAATTTCAATGACGTTCCCTCTGTTGCCATAAACGTGCATTTATCAGTGACAAATAGCTTCGTATATTCAGCAAGGCGTCCACATATCATTAACTCCGGTGGACGGGCATTAAACTCGCAAATCTAACAGATTTGTATTCGCTTATGGTGTGCTCGCGTACGCGAGCAAACCAAGTGTCGCGGTACAAGGCGAAATAAACATAACTGATGCTATTGTTCGATGGGATTGTTCGTTGTCGCCAAAACGTATCCCAGAGGGAGAGGGAGAGAGTGAACAGGGAGAGACAGAGGCAGAGAGAAATGGAGCTGATCACATCGAACTGTCCATCTATAAATTACACGCGCTTCTCCGATGACGGCACGCAACTATGATCGCATATTAAAACGTTTGTTAAGATTCGGACAACGTGTTCAACTTCAGTTCACATTTTGCGATAAACATGTATTAACGTTAATACATAATTTATAATAGTTTCAAAAGTATCGTTAGCGTTGAAAATCCCGGAATAGCACGGGGAGGGGGGCGTATGGTTTTCAGATTCGATTAAAACACATCACCGCGTCTCTGACAATACGCAAAGACAAATAAAGAAATGAAACACCCGACGCGGTTGCCGGTGAAACTTTTATCATCGTGAAATTATTCAGTTCGCAGTTTTACCCCTGTA
Source organism: Hylaeus volcanicus (assembly GCF_026283585.1). Classification (NCBI taxonomy): domain Eukaryota; kingdom Metazoa; phylum Arthropoda; class Insecta; order Hymenoptera; family Colletidae; genus Hylaeus; species Hylaeus volcanicus. Next base: position 29,059,472 of record NC_071976.1, read on the forward strand.
AAGTGGTCCCCGTTGACTCTAACGCATTTTTTCATTCTCTCCTACCCAAGCTTTCGGAACATTTTTTGAAGCCATTTTTTAGACGGGTCGCGTGTCCCCCGACGTCGAGCCCCCTAGACGCCAAAACGAGTTCCATGAATGGAACTCTCGACTTTCCGTCTGGAGAAAAGGGACGGGGAAAATAAAAATCTGTCGAGCCTAGGGAACGAGTCCCATCGCTGCTATCCATTTGGTTAAAAAGTTGTATTTGAAGAGCAGTGTTTTACATTTTTCCTCGCTATTTTTTCCATTTTATTGGGCGTTCCGTTGAACAAGTCCAAAGTTGAAGCTTCAACTTATCATCCTAAATACACCTGGCTAAGGACTATCGAACAAATTACATCAGTCTAATTTCTTCCATTCTTCCCATCTCCTTGTTGCCACTTGTTGTCTCATTCGAAAATAAACTCGGCCCTCCGTTTCCCGAAGCGTCAAGTAGTTCCATTCCTTCCACCTCTCTTTCGAAGCACCGTTAAGTAATTTACAATCTCGCACTTGTTTTTTCAGTGGCCAGCAATCCGTTAACTAACGATCTCACGGAAGAGACGATCTTTTTATGCAGACAAGTCAAATAAGCGGAGAACGAACTGTTTGCTCTGTGCGTCACCCTTTTTCCGCGATGGAGGTACGAGCGTGACGCGCGCGACGCCGACGTACCAGGACCCGGCAAACAAACCCGATAAATTAGCCATAGCGGGACAAAAACGTACGGATTCGTCGTCGTGACACAATGTACACGATGGCCGCAGCTGAGTGACACGTTATGTCGGTTCATTGATTTTCTCATACCCTTGCGTCTGCTCTCTTTTCGCTGATTACTCGACGGACCCAGGCCATCGCCATCCGCTGCGATATTACTGGGTAATTTTGCGGTTCACGTAATTTCCCTGAAAGGCCAATGAGATTTCGGGCCGTTGGACGTCGGCAACATTTACGCACCGGTCGACGGGTATACTTAATCGATTACGCAATTATTGTTAGACAATGTTCGACAACCAGGCGTACGTGTATTTATTTGCTCGTCCTAATTGGAAGTCTGCGTGCGCGACCTATCGCCAAAAACTGTTATCTTGGGGATATTTGCTGTTCGATACTTTTTATTTGCAATTCAACAATCCTGTCTGTTTACGCAGCCAGTGCAGGACAGCGTCAGACTTATTAGTAAAACAGGAATACGCGGAGGAAGAATGCACGTGATAATTTATTAAATTGTACGTACAGATTATTCCACTTTGAAAGTTTACACGAATTATAGAGATTCGCGGATGGTGTATTTCGTTTATGGGCTTACAGTGTTATTAAAATTCCATGCTAATGAATAACGGAGAGGGTAATTTCGTTTGATTTTAGTTATACCCCAGCAATCCAGATGTTTGTGTGCGTTGCATATTAGCACCGAAAGTAGAACACAGTTATTTATTCATTAATGAATCGCGGATCCATTAAAATTTAATTTTCTCTTATGAAATGTCAGTTCTATTGAAATTTAATATTCACCGCGACTGCATTGGAATTTAATATGCGACTATAACGTTACGCTATATTTAATTGTTTACTTATTGCTCCTCAATTAATATGTGTGATATATCTGACTTAAAAGAAAAATCAATTCGCTTAAAGGTTCGATAAAATGTAATCGAAATTTGAACAGTTTCTTTATAAAGAATTTCTGAAAATCATAAATAAGATTATGTTTGTGTCGCATCATCGAGCTCATCGTTGAATAACGTCGCGATACGTTCGCGATCCCTTGCACAAAGTTTCACTTGGAAAATTGAATTTACGAGAGGGTAAGTTTTCCTACGTGACGTTTGCATTACAATTTAGTGGAAGAAACATGTGGATCTACACGTTTAGCAAACTCGGTCGCGACGCTGGAACTCAGTGGAGAGCAGTTGTTTCTGTCAGTTGAAACTTGCGAAGGATTATGGTCTATATTATCGGACTTCGTGCCAGAAAATTTGCGGCGTTGTCCTGTTTAATGCTAATCCCTTCCTCGGACTGTTTAAATAATCATGGTCACTTAATTCTCTCTTGGAGTTCTAAACCAACATCGTCGATTCGTGAAGTGGACAAATTCGTTCAGATTATTTCGCCTTGGATGAAATTTTAGACAAATTGAAAAATAATTGTAATAGTAAGTGATAAGAAGCCTGTCGTGATCGTAGTATCTGTTATAAATTAATAAATGTTGTTCAATTAATACGCAGGTATCCATACAAATAACGATTGCTGATAACATGAAAATTATTTCGAAATATGAATTTCCATACAAATTGTTCTCGCGATACATGATTGTAAAGCTTTCTTTTATACATTTTCTATACGTTATTGTATGTGTGATTCAGATGCGATTGATTAGCCCTCCGAAAATTCAGTATTACGCTGTGATTTGATTAAAGTAATTTACAATGGGATCATCTAAACACGTTTAACGAGTCACTCAGAAAAATTGCTGCTGGTACGTGTGGTATATCGAATTCACGTTCTAATCTCCGCTTCGAAGCAGGTCATCAATTTCAATCGAGCTCTTCCCTGCGACTCAGCCTGAATTAGTGACCGTATTTTCCAGGCTTTTCTGTTTTTTTCCGAGATTCGTGAATTCCCGAACTCCTCTATTTTCGCTTCCCGGGAATCACTAATATGGTTCTCACGTTTACATCGTTATTTCATTTTATTACGAGAAGGTGGGTCTCATTAGTAGATTATACATTTAGATTATTTTGTCAAGATTAAGAGTTTGTTAGATCGATGAACATTTTGTTATTTAGAGATGGAAGTGGAAGAGATGGAATGTATTTATTTAGGGAAAAACTGTTTGTTTTACACGATTATGAGTTATGATGTATTATACTGCAGTAAGCAATATTGCGCCGTATTAAACTATGTTATGCTCTGTTATCTTTAAAATTACTTCTCCCACAGCCTCGCTACTATTTATTTTCCTCTGTTTTCGAACATTCTCGTTGCCCGAAACAATTTTCTCGTCAAAACGAGCTCCTTTACGTTCGAAATTCGTTTACTCGAGGAAGCTGGATGGAAATTTGTTAAAATATTTCGAGAATTGCCAGGCGCAATCGGCCCCGGGAAGCTCGAGTGTTGGATTTCCGTGTTTCTCATTGTTCGGCTACTTCGAGTTGATCCACGGAATACTGATGCCAGTAACGTATCGTGTAATTGGATGAAATCAACCCGTGCTTGAGCACCCGTGCCAGGCGTCTCTCGAAAGACAAAAGCGTGACCTATTTTCTAGGTTTTACAGACACCCTGCCACTCTTTCACCCTTACGGAAATAGCAATGCGTGGCTGTTTGTTGCACTCTCGAACCAACACGGCGATTCGTAACGCAACGCGTAAACACGGTTCGCGCGTCGAGTTTGTACAATGCATGAAAATTTCGTGGATCGTAAATGGAGTCAGATTATTAATTATAAAGGCGGTAAACCCGTCGGCTAATCCGGCTAGAGTTAATTCCGATGTTGGATAGTTGGGCGGAGTTGGTGCTTTAAAACGCCCGCTGATTTAGAAACGCGGATGAGTTGTTCTGACAAATTAATGTGTCTGATGGTATGAATCGTTTATGAACTCTATCGGGTACAAATGCTGGGTCAGGAGCTTCCCCTCATAATTTTAATCATTTACCACTTCGTTTCATTGTGTATTTATAAATCATGATACTAAAATAATATGTACATGTAGTTTATTCTGAGAATTTAAGCTGCATTTACAAAAATGAAATTAATTAAATTATTATTGTGTATGCATGCTCTACAAATCACTTAAGAATTAAGATCGCTTTCAATTTCCAACGAATCAAACGATCAGACGTCGAGGTACGCGTCGATACATTGCACACCCTTGCTTGCAGACACGCGATTAGTCGAAGTCAGCCAACATTTGTCCGTTTCGTGACAATATTACCCCAGTGACGACGCGTTATGGAGCGTCGACGAGCTTTATAATTAATCACCACTGATAGCGTGACCTCGAAAGTCTCGCATACGTATCTGTATACATATGTCGGCTAATGGAACGCACTTTCTCATTTGACAATCGGTTATGAGCTACTACGTGCGAATGAATTCTTAACAAAGTATTCATATCGCAAATTTGCACAAATGATAATAAACGTGGAATTCTCTGGAACAAAAATATTTTAATACAGGTATCTACATTTACCTACAAGCGATGTTTTCATTATTGTTAACACGTGGAATTAAATATAACACAGGATATTCAATAACATATTACATTTAAAACTTTTAACGAGACAAGCCTTGTATTATATTCAATTTTTGATATTGAAACAGGAGAGCAACTAATTTCATTGCTATATTTCATAAGCCGAACCTTGCTTTACGAATATACAATAATAAGTGTTTGTTAAATAGTACATTTTAGTGAACACACCTTTTGTTTTTTGAACCATCTGTATTTCCACTTTAACCGAAATAGATCCAGAAACATATTCCACCCAAAATTTCCACAGGAGTTTCTCACTCGAAATAACAAAGTTTTGCCAAAGTCAAGATTTTGTATTAGGGAAAATGACCACGAAAAGGGCGCCACGAAATGGGAAATTGGCATAATTTTCCGAGAGACCCTTCCACCAGGTGTCACGAAGTTTTATTCGTAAAGTTTCGTTGAAAATCGAGATTTAGTGTCAAGGGAATACGGTACTAAAAAAGGCGACACAAAGTTTCACGGTTTCCTGCATATGATGCAATTGCACCTTTTCTTATAAGAAACCGTACATTTCTTCATAAATAAATTCTGTCCTTTTGTCATTCGGCGTTCTTGCGAAAAAATTGGGTCACGGAAAGATAGACCTTTTTTTTTATAACATTCGATCTTTTCCACAACCATGGTCTTTTATTTAGAACTAAAGAAGAGATATGACGTGTCCCAGTTTCTGGAATCGCTATTTGTAAAAATGCATGCTGAAAGATTAAAGTACAAAGAATTTTATTTGGACTCGTACGGTTTATGATATGAATTAAAGATCGATATTCTATTCTCGAGAGGCAACGCGAAACTATAACCATGAACGTCTTGTCATTGTTAGTTTGAGACTTATTCAAATGGTTGCGACGAGACTACAGCAATTGGAGCGCGCAGATTTAACTCCTAACTGCGTGAAATCCAGAATCTTAATGAGCCCAGAATCTGTATTCCTTTCACTGGAGATTGTTTTGCATCTGTACAAAAGCATCGAATTCTTTTCTTGGAGTTGTTATAAAAGACGAACGACAATTGAAATAGAGAAATACGGAATAAAATGTGGACAAATTTCTAGGCTCGACGTCGTTACTACTTCTGTAACCGAAACATGGTTAAATTTAAATCTTATTCGTTTTACATTCGTATACCAAAAGTTACAATTTTTTTTTTTATGTAAATTATATAAATTACTTTGAATTATATTTGAATTCTTCGAATTTCCTTTTTCTTTAAAAAATACTTATTGTTGGAACGACAGGTTATTTTCCTCCCCGATATCCGTCCTTCATTGTCCGTTCGGAGTGTTGATACTTTTTTTCGATCAACGATGGCGCAGAAAATCTCGCGATACTCCATATTTCGCGTCAGTCAACGGTTTACAGTCTTCGTTAATATGTATTGCGTAACTCCGCATACATTATGAACGTGCTTCGACTAAAGCGCGGAATTTCGTTTCGTAGTGACAGACAGAAATGAATTATTAATAGACACGTAACTCCTCAAAAGAATGTTTAAGGAATGCGACAGGGGACGTGTCTGCGACGACTTGTTGCATAATATTTACTTACATTTCCCAAGTGCTTGCATTCATAAATCTGGCTGGAAATTTTGGGTTCCTGACACCACTTTCGTCACGAAACCATTTACGTTAATATGTTAGCTTTCTCTGAAGTAGAGGCATTGAAACGTTACGTAGAAGATGGAAGTCAGAAAAGGGGAAATTAAAAGAGGAAACGATGGTGGAAGAAAGAGAGGGGATAAAGAAGCGACCTCCTTAAGGAATAATGTGGAATATAGAGAAAACGGATTTTAGTAAGAAATTGTAACCACTTTATGCCCGAAAAGCGGAAATAAGTATTATTTATCTACGTTACTTTTCACTAACTCAGTAATTAGGATATACCATTAACGATAAAGCAGTACCTTCAACCATTGTTACATTTTCGGTCGAGTTTGTATCATAAAACTTAATATTGTATCAAAATAAATGACACGCGACTCCGTAGAAAAATCTTAAATGAAGATAAACGTGGCGCAAAAATGAACCCTCAGGATACGATTACTCGAGCATCAAGGCGTAGAAACAGAAAATACGACGAGAACATCGAGAGCCTCGTTACAACGATGCGATGGTCGGTTAAATGAATGGTTTAATCAGCATTCGGATATTGATTGGTAGCTGGAGGAGAAATGCAACGGAAAAAGTTCCCAGGAAAAGCGCTAAGCAAATTAATTCAGAATTAAGTTGTTGATTCTAACGAAATTTAATGATTTCTCAATGATACTGTTTGAGATAGATGTTCACCAACAATTTTCTATATAAACCCTTTGACTGTGGGATTACTAAAAATAATTTGTTCGATTCTAATGGTCCTTCTTTCTATTCATTTATATACAGCAATGCGAATCCTTACTCTAATTTGTTTATGTAACTGAAATGGAAATAAAATTTAAAACGAACACAATAGAAGCTTGCAAGGTAGGAAATATACAAATATACGTGTTGTTCCTATTTTGTTTTATACAATCGTATTACGTTTCACGTTGAACAAACATAAAGTTACCCGAATAACTATTTAATCGAATAAACGCATCGAGTGAATCGCAATTTAGAGTTTTTATTCGTTAAAATCTCTTTTAGCGCTTTCTTTTGACCGCCTCTGTTTCCGAGTTTCGACTGTTCGTGCAGCACGGGTTAGATTAATTAAATTTTACTCGCAGCCCACATGCTGCTTCGCGGTTCGTTAAACAAAAGAGACGTCGAAACGTTATTTACAAAGAACTCGTTGATGCCAAACGCGCAGACGAGGTTCTCGTGTAAATTACACTAAACCTTCGTAACGATCGAAAGCTGAACGCGTTCACGCGTTCTGAGCATATTGAGCGTACTGAACGTTTCACGCGTTCTGTAACCAAAGATAAAGAAAAACAAGGACCTGGCAATAGAAATGCGCGATCAACCCACTGAAACAAGGATGTTTTCGGTTTTCTCGAGGGAGGCGCGCCATTTCGGTGCATGAAATTCGGTCACGGGCATTGTGTCGAAGAAACCACGGCGAAGACGAGCGGAAAGGCAATCGTGATATTAAATAAACGACCATCGTTTTATTATACGACGCAAGGAAGTCAGATGAGGGAAGGGCGAGCAGGGGAAGATTGCTCGTTTCGCGTCTACATTGTCATCAGCTTCGTGTTCCATTTCATGGCCAGTGCACGAGGAAGACGACCAGCGGAACAGCTGAACAATAAGCACGAGTGACAGACGAAGACCTAGCGACTTATTAATCAACCTTTAGGGATCGTCCTCTGAAAGAACGAGACCCGGAGGGGGTTGGAGTAAGGGTAAAGGGTTCTCCGTAAGGCTGTCCAACTTTCTACGATATTTCTGTGGCTCATTAATGGCTTCTGGTCGGTGAAAAGGGAACGGGGTGCAAACGTATCCTTTATTTTTCATTTTCGATAAATTATTCGTTCCGAAAGTGACGATGAAATCTTCCTTTAGCGAAGCCACAAAGAAATAATTATCGACAATAGCTAAAGTAATTAATTGGGAGTGTAGATTGTTCTACTGTGAATATTATTTCGTCGAAACATTAACGTTTCACGAATTCTTATTTTGGTGCATCGAATTTAATTTTCTTAAATTCCATTGTTCCAACTATTCCTGAATCTAGTTTATTGTTAAAAGAGAATTTTAAATCGAATCTAATCCAATTTTTCTCACGTTCGTGTACCTCCTTGCTGCAAAAATGAACGCAACCGAGGCGAGGGTTCAGCGCTTGTCAATTTTGTTGGCGTTTAATTAGAAACTTTCGTGCGCAGTACCGACGATACTCGTACGAATAGTCCCTGACACGTTAATTCTAGGACCCTAGGATTATCTCGGATCTCGTTCGTTCGCGTGGTGTTTCATTGTTACCAACGTAGTCAGCCACGACTTCCAGTCGCTGTACGATGACTGAAACGGACGATAGAGACGTTTCGTGATAAAATTTTCAACGAAATTCGCTCCGATATCTCGTTGCGTTTTCTTCGTAACTGCATTCCACGTGGTTTCGCACCAATGCCGACGCGAATCGAAAATTCGTTTCGCGACACCGGATCCGATATTCGTTTGCAATAAATAAACTCGTGCCAAAGTAGATCGAGAACTAGGAATTTCATAATTCGCGAACCAAACGCTCGTTTTTCTACGAAAAATTTCATTCCTGTTTTGTCAAATTAAGTTTGTCTTCTATAGTTCTATACTAGAACTATAAATAATTATATAAATATACAGACACAGAATTAATATCTACACCTACTGTAATAATTAACTTTAAACAAGTACATCACATAAAAAGTTATAAAATAGGAAGGAATATTCGAATATAAGTTGAGAATTATACATGGGATTCAAATAATTTCTCGAGCGATCCCTTTGGATGTCCTCATTGTACCACCCACTGAATCGATGACCGTGCTACTTTCGCATTATAAAATTTTATTACGAATAAAATTTCCATCGTGTTCGATTATAACCAACGGTCGTACGGTAAATTGGCATGCCGTCTCGTTTCTTCTCGCATCGTCGGGTTGCCCGTTTTCGTACTACATCGACCGTGAAACGGCTCGTGAAATGGACGACGGGAACGTGTCAGAAGGGTGGATTTCACGGAATCTCATTACACTTTCTACTAACTTCGTTCTACCTCCTTCGACTCGCGCGTGGACAGTCGCCAACGAGCGTCGCGATGGTTATTCCAAAAAATTTCATCGGGGCTACGTGAGGCGAACATGGCAACCTAATCAGTCGATGTACCTTCCTTCGGTAATATGTTCTTTTGTGTCCGTGAAATGTTTTCCGCAAGAGAAATTTACAAATAACAATTTCTTTTTCTCATAATCTTAGAATCTTACAAATTTCGCAGTCGATTAGCTCGCTATACTCGCGCCGAAGTGCCACAGGACTTTAAAAATGCGGCAGTACGAAGGGAAAACGCAATATGGATCGTTCCATTTCCTATCCTCGGATGATCTAAGACTTATTTTTCGAACGTTACTCGATAAGTTCAAAGGAGGAGTCCCCGAAACGATTTTATGGCCGAGAAATCTGGGAACCTTTGCGGAGGAGCGAATTTCTGGCAGCGAGCCCCGACCGCTCCTGAGACTCCGTTAAACTCTTTCGTTCGTTTCACGACTCGTTTCACTCTTCGTAGTCATGACGGGGGTAAGTTGACAACGCGTGAAAAGGTCGATACGACGTACGACGGATGGCCCTCCGAGAATCGCGAAAGCAGATTACACTTTTGGGCCCGTTTGTCGCCCCAAATAGACTTCCTTTCAAAGTTTTCAGGACGATATTAGGATTTCTGGTCGAATCCGTTTGGAGAGGAGTGAAGTCGATGGTAAAGTAACATTCTAGAAAAAATCATTCGATCTATCATAATCCTTAATTAGTGTGAGCAGTACTTAATCTTACATTTTTAAGGCATTTTATTTAGTCTCTATTTAATCTAAAATTTTGTATCACTAATAAATGTAAAATTCATGCTTGTTAATAGCGCACCTATAAGTTTAGGAAGAGGCAAAATTTCCACATGCTTGTCTCGGCCATTTTGAAAGCAACGTCGTGCTTCGCAACACGAGGAATTAATTAAAACGTGGGGAACTTCTATATTCCAAATGACTCGGAGTTTCGAATGGTTGCAGCTTTGCTACAGTCAGTTGTATCATAGAGAACACGTCTTTACTCGCGGAGGAGAGAAACGACATTTAATAAGGATGCCATAAATTTCGATACAGTTTCCACCGGAGAAAATTATCGGGTAAGTGACATCGATATTGGCGAGACACCCATCAAACGAAGTTACGCGCGTCGAATGAAATTTTCCCTGTAAGACATTAACCCCTGAGAATGTAATCACGGCACTTTGTCAGTGAATTTTGTGAATTTTACTTCAACGAGTAACTCGGGAATTGTTTTCATATTATGCATCATTTAGTAACTAAGCTTCAAAGCTGACAGTTGTGGAATGGATGAACATCCTAATCAGATTCTAAATCAAAGGTTTGGGGAAGTAAATCGTTTTTACGTAATCAAAGTTTTATGCAATTCAAATTCAATTCAAATGCAAAAAGTAGCTATTTATATTTGTACAACGATGAATTAAACGAGTACGAAGTTTTCACTAGTTTGCTACTTCTTGATTTACCTTTTTTCACATGGTGTTACGTATTATGTTTCTTCCAGAATTTGTTTAACGTGAAATTGCAATGGCTCCCTTTTGTTTCGTTATTTTTTATTTTTGCTTCAGTTGGCGCACAATTAGTTTGCGATTTCAAACAAATTGAATGCTATCTCTGGATTGCAGAATACGTATCTCTGGCGCATGCAAATATGAAAATCGTACATTAAACGCGTACAGATAATATACACGTACACTTATGCAGGATGAAATATGAATATTATTATATGAATTTATAAAATAACTCTGCGTGCGTTTTGCACATGTTCTCTATAATAGGATTCGCCATAAATATATAAAATCCGTAGTTTAATTATTTAAACAGGAAAATACGTCTACGAACAAATTCATATTTTTGTATTCTTGGTGATTTTCTTGTTCGTTCTAAACATCGATACTGCGCAGTGCAAATTGAAGTAGATTATATAAACGATCAAACACACGACACGGTATTCACAGAGCCACGAATGAAGAAGGAAGGAAAGAAACGCTTGCCGGTGTTACGATTCCACTAAAGCCAGAAGAAAAGTGGCCCAAAAAGATTCATAATTTTCTGTACGGAGCGTAAACACCGGCGAGGGTGCAAAAAAGGTAGACATGTCACGGTAAAGAAAGCTGAAGGACGGAAGGAAGGAACGGGTCGTCGTGAAGTAACAGGAAGAGAAGAAATGAAAGCTGGGCGCGAAGGGCAAAAAAGAAGATATAAAAGAGGAGAAATAAGAGCATCAGGCCAGCCAGCTGGGGGCGCAGAAGACGGAAGGGATGCTCGAAAGAAGAACTTTAAGGGAAATGAAGAAAGACCAGTGGAGCATCCAGGGGGTTTCAAGTAACCATTCGAAATGTCCATATTTCGAATTAAACAGCCTATAGAAAAGCTCCTGGTAAATAAACTATTACGTAGAAATGTTATATAATTTTCTACAGACGTTCTCGTGTATTTTTAATATTTTTCCTCCACTTTTCTGTCTTCTACTCTCCTTTTACATAATACCAGGACATAAATTTCTCGGAATAGTACAATTTTACACCCGGAAGCAAAACGATCTTCCGTCCTCTCTCTGTTTTCCCTGCTAAAATTCCCCGAAGCTTTGAGAAGAATTGTGACTTATTCGTCTCTGTTAATTTCCAGTTGCACCCTTCTGCTAAGTGTCCGCATGCGTTGCTGAAGGGGACGACTCCCTCCAGGTCTGGAATCGTAGCTGCCAGAGTCTAGGCGCTCGTAGTCAGGCTCGCGTCCGAAATGAAACATTCGCGCAATATTTTAAAGGGCCCGTCTCGGATGAAGATCTTTCGAGAATTAATTAGAAGTCTCGGGCTCGTCTTGACTAAGAGGTTATGTACCGGCTATGAATTAAGTTTTATCCCCGTTTCTCGAGGCATACCGTTGCTTCCGCGACTAACAAATGAGGCTGCGAGTTTAAAAAATTGTTCCGCGCGAGATAAACGGACACGGTAAATTCCGGGATACGGCGAGGGGTGGAAGGGAGGGTAGAATTGGAACGGAGGGTCGGCGGGCGAAGGGAGGAAAACGACAATGTTCCAGCGACGAAGACGATTAATCAGAGTGGTAAACGCGACGTTGGCAGACGGAAATTAATTTGTATCCTCCTTCAGCAGAATTACGTTTCAATTGGACGTCACTTTTTATGAGGCTGGGTGAAGGAAAAAAATGGAATTAGCGGCGAGATGAAATTGGAAGCGGGGATCGTGAACCGTAACTGCTTGATCGTGCGATTAGAGACGCAATTATGGTTGATAGGATTGTTTGGGCAACAATTGGATGAAGGAAGTAACCGAGGAGCTGTGTCAGAGCTAGGATTAGATAGATTTGAAAATTTTCATCGCTACTTATCGTTGGTAGTAATTTTAGAATGCTGCTATGTTAACAGTGAAATATAAAATATTGCACACTGCACACATATACCACATGGTCCACGAATTCCATTGAGAATCCCTGATCCGCGCTACCTGTTCTCTCCGCGAGTAGACAATTCCGGTTCCGTTCTCCCAAAAGAAGAACACAACTCGAAAGGACGAAGAGTCAAGCTGGTCTGACTGATGCGTACGTAGCCTTCAGTTTTCGTCTCGCGTTTCCACGCAACAGGTTATTAATCGAACGATTAAGCGGTAGTTGTGGGATTGGTGAAAGAAAAAAGAAAAAGGCGGATGATACACTCGTAGAGGGGAATCCTGGCAAGGAGAGGGAGACTGGGCGCCAGTGGAAAGAGGTGCGTCCTGTATGGGTTTCTTGTCGTTTACGCGGCGAGCCTAGTCGAATTTCGCTCCGATCTCAACTGTCCGCTCGTGCGAGCGAGCAGTCGCGCTTCTGCGTTCGCATTCGTCGCGTCGTTGCGTGTACTCGACATGTCTTATCGTTCGCGCGAACCATCGGCGAATCTGGCCAAGCTTGGCGAAAGGTAAACGATAAAAGGTGAGGGTCTAAACGACTCGAGCTTTAAATTCGAACACTCGCTAGATCGTCGACGGAAGTCTTCTCGGTGAATCCTGATCTCGCGAACGACAAGATGCGATCCCTTCGCGAAACGGTGTATTCCTGTCTTTAGTTTCGCTGCGAAACGTTGAATTCGATTTTCGTCGTAACTTCTCATCCCACGCATCGATGAATCTTCGTCTTCGATGCGACCCCGGGAATTACAGTTGTTGAGAGAGTGCTTCTTCGACCGAGGTATACGTAAAACGTCTCGAAGCGAAGAGAAACTCGGAAGGGATGAGCGTAAACTGTTCTCGACGATTGTTGGCTGGTGCTACGTTGGATGCTGAAATCGAATTCGAGCAAGCGCGGATTGGTTTTCTTGAAAAGCGGGAATAGAATGACGCGGGTCGTTCGCGAGTGACGATTTCTTTGATAGATCGTTGATGATCGGAGGAGCTCGACTGCCGAGACACCGGTGAAAGGTGAAAAGAAAATCTAGAGATTGAGAAAGTTACGGAGGTAAGTGGTTTTGAAGACTAAACGAGGAGTTTGCCAGCGACCTTCGAGCGTGAACTGAGGGTTCATCTTCGGTGGTGTAACTTTGCGTGCTGAAATTGGATTTTAAAGAAGAAAATTTGGCGATTAGGAAAGTTAGTGGTTTATGAAAACTAAACCAGGAATCAAAGAGCAATTAAAACGACGAAAAAGAGTGTATAAATTTAAGAGGAAAGTCTGTGTGTATTAGGATTTTAACAAGCCTTTGAATGTAGTTCAGATCAAGATTAAACCTAGTAATTACAACACAGTGGACGAAGTTGCGTGCGAGAGCGATCTGTGACATTCAGCTGACGACTCTTGGGAGAATAGGTTTACGAGATAGGTTTACGACAAACTATAAACACTTTTGGGATTGCTTTGTTATCGCAGAAACATTCACCACCTTCGTCGTTTTCTAGGAACTCGTATAGGTGGAGTAATAGTAAATGGAAAACGTTAATTTGTACAATTGACCACGCAACTTTCGCAAGAACTTGTACGCATCCTGTCGGGAAAGCTTGTCGCACTATCCTGGAACCAGTTTGAACATCAGTCTTTAAAGACAGCTCGGAATCTCTGTGCTCCATCAAACTTTCTTTTACACTCTTAAACATTTATGGGAGACACCCAAACACTTTTCCTCTATGTTATCGTTGCTTCTTAGTTAATTGGAATTAAATTACAACTATTTCCCTCAAAAGGTGATTTCGAACAAATTCGAGAACAGATAAATACAACACGATCGGTGAGATGGGAATCCAAAGATCGATAAAGTGAAGATAATCGAAGGGTAATTGTAAGCATTAGTAACCTTGGAAAAAGTCACACCACCGAAAAGGAAGATTTGAATCCGGTAGTTCGAGTAATCCTTTCGTGGAAACGCGGCCTTACGCCACTTAATCTCTTCGGAGCCGTGAGGAGAAGAGCAAGAAGAGCGGCAGAAGGCGTCGTTGAGATAATTACGATCCCTAAGGTGGATACGATAGATTCGCGTTGCAGTCTCGCTCGGCATAGGACGTAGACGAGCGGAATAATCATAACAGAAGAGAAGGAAGAGGAAGTGCGACGTAAAGAAGGACGTAAAGGGGTAATAAATTCGCGACGAGGGCAGCAGAGATTGCGAGGTATACCAGGATAGAGGAGGACGGAAAATCCAAGCGAGAGGAAACAGTGAAGGAATCGCTAGGATGAGCATTGTGTCCGCGTGGAGAACCTAGATCTTGGATTAAAGAATTGGCGTGTTGATACTGCAAACGATGCTCCGGAATTAAGCTGGAGAAACGAAGGGGGGAAAATTGGAAAACAATTGGACAGAATCGAGTCGAAGGTGTGGAAGGAGCAATCAATTGGAGGAGTCTGGTGAACTTAACGAGACGAAGGAGTAAATAGGTATGTAAGGGTGGGAAGAAAGTTGGCCTTTTCAGGCTACAGGATAAAATTATCAGGATAAATACTTGATCGACTGATTGAAATTGACAAATTCATTAATTTTATTCCTTTGATGAAGTTAGAAAATCTCATTCGTTTGTTGGAACTAATCAATTGCATTCATTTATTGCGTTAACCCTCTCGTGCTCTTTGTCAATAAATTTCTGCTACGTTTTACTATTACACGTACTATTTGGTATCCGCCTCTCTTCTTCACCAAGCTGAAAGGAAACGAATTCTGTCCTTCGGTTTATGTGCTCCATTACGATTGGGCCCTACCTGCGGTCTCAAACCTGTTCACCCTAGTATTTGCCCACTTTTGCAACACAGAAGCTGCACACAGACCGATACAAGTCCCTCGCTAACAAATTTCCGCCTCCTGCGAGGGTCACCTATACAAGAGGGGTTAATTCAATTTGCGTTGCCATAAATGAAACCCGACTTGAGGTGTGGTACACGTTACGCGTGCCGACATAACGGCGCCAACGGAGTGCAGAGGGTTAATAGTAGGTTAATGAAAACGAGAACTCGGCGAAGTAATGACCGAATATTCTTTTACAGCCAGGTGAAAGGCTGCCGAGTAAAGGCTTAATTGCTATTTAACACGTCGCGAAATCGATCAGCGTCTCGTTAATAAGTCTCGAAGGAACGTTCGGAAATAATCGCTGGAACGGAAAGCACGCCACGAGAATAAGAAATCCTGGGACGTGGGGGAGGGAACGGAGAGCAAGAAAATTCCAGCTACGTGATCGATAGACAAAGGCGAGGGAGATGAAGATATAGGTTCTTGGAAATCAATCAGGGGAATACTGCGAAGGTGAGGGACTGATAATAATTTCGTGGACCGTTCGATGGGATATCTGGAACCGACAGAGCAGAACCACGGTGGAAGCTTTTGGCCAACGAAGCGAGAAGACATCGAACCGAGCGTAAAGTTTCCATGGAACTTGCGATCCTACCACGGATAAGATTACTTTCCATGGAACGTGCCAGCTAATTTCGAGTAATAGCTCCTTTATAATTGCCCTCGAACCCTCTCTGGAGATTACCATCGGGATGCAGCTGCGTGCGTGTCTGCCGTTGCATTATGCAACGGAAGCGACGATTTAATCGACCGGAGACAGCTCGCGCTGAATCACTTCAAGATTACCGCCGGGACCGTGTTAAACCCAACAAAGAAACAAATAAACTTGGGATTAGCAAACGCTGGTCAACCAACAGAAATAATTCCAGGTGGCAAGCCTAAAGCTGCTCTTCTCGAATTAATTAATTCGTTTCTATAACTGAAAATCGGTAGGTGCTATAAATCGAGGGTGGGATTAGGTAGTGTGAAATGCAAATATAGTTATTGTGCTCGTGATTTAAAAACCTGAAGCATTGGACGTCTCTCAATTAAAATATATATTCAATGATGTATATTCGAGACAAATTATAAATGACTTCTCAAGGGAATTGGAAGAAAAAGGAAAAGGAAGAGGATCTGATCGGTGCAACTAGACATCAAACAAACACCTGCAGCTGCCCCACGAAAGTAGCATTTTACCGTGCACCCGTTTATCAGCGAGGAACAGTCAATTCGAGTAAACTTGAATGCGATAGGTTGAAGTTTGAAAAGTTAACAGAGCGTCTGACTCCGTCGAGCTCGGTTCCTTTAACCTCCTCCACTTAACGTCGCGTCTGGTAAATCATCGTCTGGGCTTCGAGTTCGAGTGCAACCCGTCGGGTGCAGCTGTCGACGAGAGAGGGATCGAAGGTTTCGTGAATCGTACACTTGGACTGGGATTCGATAAAGTGATATAAAAATAGAAAAAAGAAGTAGGGCACTTTGGTAAGTGTTCCCGCGTCGAGAAGACAATTTTAGTTTGCCAGTTCTCGGAAAGTTCCTGCGTCGAAGGGGATCGGGCACAAATGAGTCAAGCTTAAACAATCGTCGAGGAATCCTCCAGCTGCCGTCGTGCGCGGAGGTTGTTGGAAAACGTTGCAGCCGTCGACAGTCGTGATTCTTATCGGTGGTCGCGGCTCTGTCAACGTTTCGGTCAGTTTTTCCCTGCGCGTGATCCGCGAACGACTTCGAGGACGAAAGTGGCTCGGTGAAAACGGTGAAAAATCGTTTTTCGATCAATCGACGTTTGTACAAATATTTGGAGGTTTGGACCGCGCTGCGTGCTGGGAATAATTGAAGTGTTCGTCGAGCAAGTTCTCGTTTACGCGAGAGAGGAGTATTTTTCGTTCGGTGAGCCACAAGTATCAATTAGCGACGATATGCCGCAGGAATTCAAGTACAGTGACGGGTGAAAGTTTCCAGACAGTTACATTTTTCGTTTGAATTACGGCCGATCGAAAGGGGTGATTTTATTCGCTCCTTTTGAAACGATTGGATTGGTTGGGAGTATACTTTTAACCTTTTCAGGTTTTACAGTTGTTACTTTTGCTTCGGTGTTGGAAAGAAAATTCTTGCTGTTGGACATAGACGATATAACATATCATAAAGAAATATCACGCTGTTGTTGGATTTGTGTTTCGTGGTCTTCTTCAGGTTTTATAACATTTAGTCATAACAATACCTAGCAAAATTTGAGTTCTCAATTTTAACATTAACAGGTGCCCCAGACCTTCGAAAGTTGTAAATAGAAAATACTTGGAATTATTTCCTTATATATCAGCTCAAGCTTTAAAAAAAAACCCAAAATTATTTCCATATCCTGTGTTTCTCTTTTATCAATTTAGAAAGCAGCGAAACGATGACTCAACCCGCCCCTAGTTTCACACAAATTTCACCATACGCCAATTCGAATGAAATCCCTCGCATGAAACCCTGAAGCGGTCGATTCGACGCGAAACGATCCATAACTGTCGGGAACTTTTGCCCGCCACTGTACTTTTCATCGAGCGATCCAACAACGAGGACCAATTAATTTGTAGCTGCGACCGCGAACGAGGACACCGAGGAAAGCAACCGTCGTTGGAACCGACGAAAGTGAAACCGTTCGGTTCGAGGTCCTCGAAGCGCAATTTGTCAGCTGTCAGGAAGCGACGTTTCGCGATGACGACCAGAAGCCCGATCGTCTTGGTTCTGGTCTGGCTCTGGTCGGTAGGTGCATCGATCGAGAACACGACTGTCAGAAAATGCTGTCCACCTGGGCGGATTTTCTCGGATCTTCCGAACGTAAGCTGCGTCCCGGTGCCGGTGGGGGCGATGGAGCTTTACAGCGTCGATTACGACGGCGTTGCTGTCCATCGGAATGGGATTCCGAACTGCAAGGAAATCAAGGACGTGGCCACTACGCCGCTTTATGTGCTGAACGACACCGACTTCCTGCAGGTAGGAAACGGATTGGTCGTTCCGCCATTAACTCGCTGCCAGTCGTAAATTTTCAAGCGAGCCAGAACGAAATGCGAAGAGTAGAATTGATTCAGATCGCTCAGCCACGACATGTTCGATTGATTATACTCGATCTTCTATACCTGTGTCCCCTCGTGATACGCTGTATTTCTAGCTGGTTTCTCATTTCAGTGAAAATTTAATAAATTGCGAATAAAATCGTATAAAATTTGATATAAGATGACTCGGGGAATCGATTTAAATTTATTTTAAGGGTTGCGAATCTTTGGTCGATGATTACGATAAATCGCGGTTAGTTAATCAATCGGACAGGGTTGAAAGAGGAAAGTACGTGTTTTTATTGTGCAATTTGAGTTATTATCGTGAAATGTCGAGGATGTTGGGATAAATGTCACGAAGAAAATTACGAAAGATATACATACGTTCCTTGAATTTTTATTATAAGTAAAATCGTGTAGAATTTCGCGTGCAATGGTCTGGTGAATCGATTCAAATTTATTTTAAGATTTTGAGCATCTATATTTTGATTGATTTTATTGTGCAATAAAAATTAAATTGTGAAATTCCGAGGATATTAAGATAAATGTTACAAAGAGGGTTATCCTGCAAAGAAGATTGCAGAAGAACTCGTCTAGCTATTATAGGTGCGTTTGTGCGGTTAAAGTACTTTGATTATGATTTTCTTTGGAACATTTCAAACGTTTCCCCAATTGCTGAAGTCCCAAAAATGGAGAGAAGGAAGTTTTTGATTGGAAAACTACGCACATCGTGATTCCTCTCTATACGTTAAGGGCAAAATATCTCTGTCGAGTGGAACTCCGTAAATATCGTATTTCACAAAAATGTTTGTCGATAGTCTGAAATATTTCGAAATTTTTGTCGACGTTTTAACGGGAACGAATAAGGAAGCATGCTGGTAGTATTATTAAAACGGAAACCAAGTTAAATAGTATTTCACTTTCAAGCGACATGTTCGTGTCATTTATTTCATTTCGAATTGAAAAGACCATCGCTGCATTATTATTTATCCTTATCTATGAATAATTACTTGTCCATACTGCAGGTATCTTTTAGTATATTTTCTTCAGGTCACAGGTGTTTCGTATGTCGTTAACCTTGGCATATTTTCGCATTTTTTTGAAGTGCATTTTATTTACAGATGCCGGTCTGTCTCGAAATTCTGCACATGCAGTCCACAAATGAAAGCGATCCCACAATAGTCGTGCATTGTCGATCTGACAAAGATAAGGACGAATTGTACGAAGCATCAAATGCGTCACTACCACGACTGTTGAACGTCAGGAGGTGTTGTCAAAAATATACAATTTTCGACGTGGCCACGAGAACTTGCGTGCCGTTGTCCGACGTCATCGACGATGGGAATTATTCCGACACCAGCGAGTTCACATCTTTCGTGTCAAACGTGACAAACACTGTGGATTTTTTTAGAGTCTCCAGAGGTTTGCCTAATTGTACGCCAGGAGCGATGGTCACCTACAAAGTCGGTCCTGAGGACATTAGATACAAGGATGGAACCTTACAGGTGAGTGCATACTCATCCCGCTAATCAATGTCGCGAAAGAGTCTATTTGTATGAGTGATTTATCATTTTTTTTTTTTTTATGATTTTAAAACCTGTGCGTGGTTCTCATATAAATCTCTATAGAAGCTGTGTACGATTTTCTAACATTTTTAGATATAATAGATTTTAGATTTAGAATTCAGGAATTATTCATTGTTTTAAATTGGATTTTTCATGGAGTATTTCGTAGAAAATGAAGCATCAATGGAACGAATTTCATCATTTACAGTAGCTCTAATTCTCAAAAATTTCTATGTTTAGACATCGTCTAAAATTTACACGATCTTGCAATAACACAAACATCCTGCGGCTGCATTAAACTAATCGAAGTGGAAGTGACGTAGGACCTATAGTTTCGTGGAAACGTTATTTAATGGTTAAATTTGGGGATTTATAACAAGTTACCTGAAATAATTTCAATATTCATATTGCTCAAACGTTAATAGAAGAGAAACGGAGGCCGTATCCTTGAGAATTGCGTTCACATCTTTTACTATTCGTCATAAATTAATCGTAACTGGTTAAAATGAATGTCTGATGCGCGAATGAAGCGCCAGTTTACACGTCGCATTCATTCGTAGTTTCTTGGAAGAATACAATTTTATGTTATTATGTTATCATGCAATATAGCGAATTTTATGGCCTTATAAAATTGTACAATATTCTGAGTTTTTCATAGTGATTCGTCTTGAAAAAGTAAATGAAACATATAAAATAAATATTTTTTCACGAGCCTTCGTTTTCGAGCAAATTGATTTTGAAAATATTTGAGGGACACGAAAATATCGTACTCTATATCTTCGATTCATTTTTCCTTGATAAATCGCTTGCATTTGGTTTGTAACACGTGTTTTGAGATAGTGCTCTGTATTTTATCTTGTAAAAAAGTACAGTTAACGAGGTGCGCCAATTTACATCGAAACTCGTGTTAATTTCTCAGGAATATGATATATTTTGCCACGCCTACCTCGCCTGGGACTAGTTTCTGATAAAAGTTATCGCACGGGCCGCAGAAAAAGCATTGATTATCTCGAAAAAGTTTCACCATACATTTAGTAAACTTGGCTCGACTATTTCTGGTACTAGTGTGAAAATAAATTCATCGGAAAATCTTGTAAACAAAGAGAAAAATTGTTTCTTCGCGAAAAAGCAAACAAACTCTGACGATAACAGGGTAATTTATCGAGTGCACGTTTATTTTCCGGACGCACCCTTTCGTGCAACTTTCGTGACTCTCGCATAATTTATGTCGGTCTTCCTCGTTCGTAAAAGGTGGTATTGTTATCAAATAGGGGTGTGTGTTCAATAACAGTATTGTTTTACTATTTACAGCTAACTTTTCGAACTTGAATTCGGAATCATCGTCATCATTAACCTCGATTGATCTTCTACTTCATTTTTCATTTTTTAAATTACTTCAATTATTTTGCAGCACTGGTTACATTAACAAAACTGTTTATCGAATATTTCAAATCCTTATGTTGCTTGTACGGTATCTCGTAATTTCCATTTACCGGTATAAAACGTCGATAAGTATGCAAATGCATGCGACGTTTATATTAAGATGAACTTGACTGCTCCTAGTAAGGAATCTTGAAAATCATGGTTTAATAACAGTATAACTCTGGTTTCAAAGAGTCGAGTGTTGTTAAAGACAAATTATGCAAGCTGTTAGGAAAGTCCAGTACAGTTATCTGCTAATGTGGTTTTAATAGTTGATTACATCTTCCCAAGGCTTCGATGATTTTTTGCTCGTTAGAGTACAGAGACTGTACAAATGATCCACTTACCGCAATGGAAATTTCTTCTTTGTATGAAAGCTCAATCGGTGACCCACCTTAAAATATAAAATACTCCTTGGTTTATTCGACTTGCTATATTTCTGTATGCTTAAAGCAGATAAACGAAAAATTATAATTTGAAATGAAGAAGTCAACGCAGTTCAGAAAAAGATGTATCTGCTGCAGAATCGAGGTGTCCTTGGCAGAAAATGCAAGGAAGAACAGGTTTGGTAATTGGTCCCCCTTGCATTGGCATGTTCATGTTTCCACGAGGCAGGATTTAGATTCACTTAAAAGTGGAAGAAAAGATGAAGTTTTCAAACGTATAAAAAATTCTAAAATATTCTTCCCAAATATGACAGAAAAATCAACCAAATAAATGAGTCGAGCGAACCTCGAAACCTAATAAAATCATATTTCATGTTTGATATGTGCTTCACCTAATCGCATCCCATAGACAAGACAGCGTAGCGTTTTGATAGATTTGTGCGATAAATGCTTGGAATTTCCGTTTCTAGCGGACGATGAGGTCATGCTAGCAGAGATCCGCGAACCCGTTCGCAGTAAACAAAGCTACTACGATCGCGTTAATCTCTTGCAACACGTGACGAGTCCCGAACTTGTTTTCCTCTATCATTTTTTCTTCAACACGCTATTACAGGGGACACGACACGTTGTCTAACGCGTAAACACGCACGGCGACTATGCTTATTTGAATTAGCTGACTTTAATTCTTGGGAAGTGGTAGTGCATGTGGCCGTTCCTTCTTTTGCTAGTTTCTCTCGACAGCAAGTGGACTTTACTTAATTAGTACTTACTAGTTTCTTTAATTATGGGAACATGGAATCATTGACTTAGTATGTATTACACTATCGGTCATTAAAACCAAATTCTAGGACGATTCAAGATTCAGGTTATCGCGATGACCGCATAATTTCGATAACGTAGCCTTACGTCGTCTAATAGACTTTTAACGAATGTCTTCTCCTTTAATTCTTTCTCGGCGAAGAAAGAAAACGTGAAAGAAGATTTAATGGCGTAGCTCTTAGTCATCGTTCATATTTTATACGCTTTTAGTTACTTTAAAGGTTCGAGTAGCTTCGGTTATGTCTTTTCACTTTATTTGCTACTTCATACCTAATTGACCTAATTCATACATTTCATTGCTTCTTCTTCCGGCTACACGGTATAACGTATAACTTGGAGAGCATTCGAAACTTTGTGTATTTAGAATTATTCCATTAATGTTTGATTACTCAACCTCTTCCACGAAATTTAACGATCGAATAATTTCAGTCTTCCATGTGCATTCAAAAGGCAGACTAGACGTTCGCTGCACGTTTTCATTAATATAGATACTCGCTTAACAAGCCATTACGTAAATTAGTTGCGACGGTTAGTTTACGACGTGCTCTCCTATTAACACCTGAAAAACTATGTTTGGAAGCTGTTTCATAAATTACGGGCAAACGAGAGACGGAAGTAAATGTAAGGTTTACAGTTTCGAAACAATATAGAACACCTTCCTGTAGTAATGACGATTCGTTAAACATCTTGTTTCTCAAAATTGTCGAGAAAATTCAATTCGTCTCGAACGCGAAATAAAGAGTTTTGGGTGAACAGAAATATTTTAAAATTCGAATAGTGATATTCAAATAAAGATATTCCTGTTTATTCACAGGTTTCGAATACCTATGCAATATTCTAATATTAAATTATTCGACAAAACGCAATACCAGGATTGGAGTTCTCACCCTTGAGTTAGGCTCTCGTTTGGACTTCTTTCGCTCCGAAAATAAAATTCTGGCTACGTGCCTGATCACCGCTCACCCCATGGCGTCGAACGTGTTGAAGTGTCTGCACTTTTTCAGACGAGTCTTCCTATTCGCTACTTCACGATACGTGAAACGCGACAGAATTTACAAACGAACTAACTGATAATACTAACCCTAATAATAAAGACACGAAGAATACAAAGAAGATCTCAGCTTTACAACGTGTCTAGTAAATTTAACATAATTATGTAAAATGCCCTCGTTCCATTAAACCGAATCAGAGAACTGGAGTAATCAAGCTGATGACAATCAGAATCTAACGATCACTGCTCCGCGTCTTCGATAGAAATCGATTTCCTAATCTTCCGATTCGTGTCGCGGCAATATCCAGATTCCAATTTTCGATTTCAAATCACTCAAATTTACCCCCGTACCTATGGTACTCCACGGTCGTTCGCCGCGGTGAAAAGTAGCGCACCAATCAAACTGCCGCCCACTATAATATCATCCACCCACTGTGTTCCCCTCTGGCGGTGTGTAATCCACACGCGGTTAAACATTCGCGGTGTCCTTTTTCTATCGATAGTACGAGATATTGCGGCAACAATGCCCGTGATATCGGTCGTATTCATCGCACCTTCCTCCACCGCAGTGCTTTATCGGCCCTGTTGTAATAAATATCGACGTTTCCTTTTTTTTGTCTTCGACGTGCACGGAATTCGGAACATTCATGGATTCGGCGAATCGATACAATTCATTTGATGTTAACATAATCGATGCAACGCTGCAAAGTTTTTAGTCGAATTTCAATTAGCATACAGCTACCGCTTGGTACACTGGAAACAATTAAACTCCGAGTCAATGAGTTCAATCACTCAGTTTCCTCTACGATCACTTTAGCGTCTCGAGAGCAGGCTGGCTCGATTAACTGAGCAATTAGGCTCCGGTTACAAAGTTGTTGAAATTACCCCTTGTCTGTTTCCTAATATCACTAAGATAAACATATATAAATCAAAGCTTCGATATCAAAGTTAATTAATATACATAGTTCCAAGTGGGCCCTGTCAGTTACTATATTAATTTGTTTGTCATTACCATAGGATCCATTACTGATTTTTATATTAATCTTCCCTCGTCTTGCGCTTTCTCCTCTCCTAACGCATTCCTTTACCCACCCCCACCTCAACAGCGCGTATAAATATCCCTTTTAATTTCGAATTAGTGACAATCGAAACACAAGCATCCCAGAATTCTGTCCGATTAAATCCTCGATCCGTTAAACGTAGGATTAACCGTAATGACATTTTTCCGAAACCCCGTAACTCGGTACGTTTCCCTCCAGCTGCGTGACACACGCGGGATTAAACATTCGCGGTGTCCCCGGCTGTCGATATTACGAGATATCGCGGCAACGATACGCGCGATACAGGTCGAATTCGTCGCGTTTCTCCTGTACCGGGGTTGTTTTTATCGGTTCTATTGTAATAAATATCGACGATTCCTTTTTCGGCGTGACTCTCGCGCGAGTCGAGCGGGTCGCAGGGGTGGTGGACGATGGTACAAAGTGGTGCTGGGCTTTATTCTGGCCGGCAAAAGGATGCAGCACGGTAAATAAATCCGACTCATCGCCAGAGAATCTACGGGGCGTGGTGGTAGCACACATCGGTGTGCGATGGCGTACGAACGGTGCGCCGCTGGTGAAATCAAGGACCGCATTGCGGAGGGTGTCGGGTAGAACGGTCTTTGGTTTCAATCGAGCGTGCCCTTGCAGCTCGATGCAGATAACTGTAACGCGGTCGTTCTAATAACGCCTTTTGCTACCTCGTCAACGAAGCCTCCTCGGCGGTGTCAATTTTTACATTCTTCTTTCTCACTGTATACACCATCCCCTCTACCTTCGCCGCTCTATTTCCCCCAAGAGTCAGAATGCTGGATCGTTGTTTATCAATTTAATATTTGTTAGAAATTCCACGACTCCCTAATTGCTCCTCCGTGTCGTTGGTAGTTCATCCATTAAAGATTCTCATTAGCTTAGTGGCGTCTTATCCAAGCTAGATGATGATACATCTTTCTCCCAAGTTTGAAATTTCAACGACAAACATATTATTCTAATGAGTAACAATGCACCTGAAAGTTCGTTAGTTTCATCGACATTATACACCCAGTCTTAGAGGGTTTAATTTTGTCCTCATTCCAAGTGTTCCCTAAATTAATTAGCTATTGTGTCGTAAACGGTAAGCTTGGAGTGGTACTTACTAAGAATTCACATAGATGCATGCAAATTCGTGTTTCCAATTGTACCGAGAAATATCATGCTTATAACGCGAATATCGTTAGTATGATAGAAAATCTTTTGCCTCTCTAGTTTGTACATTTCATCTCTAGGGAATCGATTTGATGCGTGAGGATTACAACTACCTGATAGACGTGCGTGATAGGGATTAATTAGACCTTACGATTCCTCCTTTGACTGCAAGCTTCCTCAAATTATAGTGGATGACTTCGTTAGTCACGTGCCAAGGTACTCGCGAGAGAGATTCTGGATTTCGGATTAAAATCGTTGCAGGATATCAGTGTCTCAATTACTAATTGCTTCCAGAAGTTGCATAGGAGGAATCTGTATTTCCGAATTATAATTCAGAATGTTTTTTGAGAAGGCAGGAGACATTTTCCATTCTCTGTTTGTAATGGTTGCATAACCATTTTATTTTATTTCGATATATCGACATAAACCAATCTATTTTTATTTCATTGCATTTTATTTCAATATATTCATACATCGTATTTCTGCCTAACAGCATATTTACATATTTCACTATTTCCTATCTAGCAATTTTAGTGTTGTATAATCTCACAGGAAGACGTGCTGCCTTACGTAAAGTCACATAAATACATTTGTTTTTGTCAGACGATTAGATTTTTCCAATATTGCTTGAATGTTATTGGGATATTCAATGAATATGTTTTATCCAATCCAATTAATTTTCTTTTTCAAATGTGAAATCCTCTGTTCGATTCTTGACATTCAAAGTGTTGGTTTCATTTCCTCGAATGTCATTGAAAATAAGTCCTCGACGAACTTTTGTATCCACTTTACTTCATCCTCGTTATTACCATTAACACCCTTCCGCAGTCCAGGTAACCCAAAGTACGGTCACATTTTAATGTAATAAATATTTATCAACGCGAGACAAAAATTTGTTGCATATTCCGGATACCGTGATACATATTAAAAGGTATATGCAAATTTAATTCGAATCCGTCCACACGAAGTAGAGAAAAATGTGGATGCAGATTTCAGACGTTTCACACAAATTACAACCTCGCAAAACGGGAAGGGAACACAATTAGATTAAAAAGTTTGCAAAGAACAGTGTGTACACAGTGTGACAAAATTTAAAATTTCTATATTACTGAAGATGATTTCAACCAGTCCAAACGTCTGAATAAAATAAGAATTTCTGTACAATATTTAAGAGGATAATGTTGAAGTTCATTTAGTTCTCGAGACTCCCCACTCAAAATTTTTAAAGAAATAACTTTCAGCCGCAAGTATCCTAACAAAAGAAAGAGTAAATGTTGCACAGTAGTCTTTCCACGGAGAATTCTCAAGGAAAGTGCTAAAAGAAAATCCACCCGCGATTTACGAGGCCATTCTGTGAGTATTAGACAAATCTCACGACCCTGGTGACATTTGCACTATGCCACATTCGCCGGTCCCTCTATCTTTCGTACCGTTAACAGACAAATCCTATTTCCGGGGGATATGGTGTTCCGCTCGTTATCTTGGCATCAATGGACGCCATTCTACGGACCACGTTTCTCGATCATTCACCTGCGACGCTTGTGAAATAATGACACGGGCGACGAGCTACGTGTCGACAGGTTTGATGGAACGGCTCGATAATAGGTTTCGAAGCTGAACACATCGTCAAGTAAACGTGAAAGAAATTTCACGGTCACTTGGACGTTTCTATGGACATAACCGTTCCCATCCGTGAAACACGAGTGCTCGAACATACTTTAGAAAAAATTGCACACGATCTACGAGACGATAGTGAAATCGACGCAGTTGGTTCTTAACCATGAACTTTTTTTGCAAAAGAACAGCTAGGAGGAGGATGTTTTAGTTCAAACAGATTACCGTATCTCTCTTTAGGATGTCTTCTAGTTTAGTCCGCCATCGAATTTTTTAAAATTAGCCCCCCCATATATTTGTAATATTATGTATCGAATACAGAATATAAAAAAAAAAAAAAATAATATAGAGCAAAAACCCAGAATAGTACCATCTGTTCCAACTGGTACCGTATGAAAAAAATAAAACTCAGTAGCAACGATTTTCAGAGTGTTTAATAATTCATATCTTATCTTCTTCTCAAACGTTAATCCCGCGAACGTATTTAACTTTGGATCAATGTAAAAATCGCGTATAATTTGTAGAAAAGGAACAAACCTGTTTCACTATCAACGATTTTCAGAGTATTTAATAATCCATATCTAGACTCCTCGGAATATTTAAGGTAGGATTAATTCACGAATTCCTACGGAGGATTAATTCCTTCCTGATATTTCATTTTACGAAAGCTGATGGTATCTCGGTCGAGCAGACCTTCGAAAGAATTCGCAGACTTCGCGGGACTTGGAACATTCCTTGAACCGTCGAAACAATTCAAACTTCCCCAAGACTTGTTCCAGATCGTCGACCGTAAATTTTTGATGATTCGATTCCATCGACAGTGCGAAATGTCCGAATCTAATCTTTCGAGTCCGTACCGTCGATTTACCTATATGTAGATAAATGTGAACAAAATTTTCATTTAGATAAAACATCTCGCGTAAGGAATTATGTGAAAATTATATATTCATCGTAGGAAACGTAACTCCAAATCAGTGAACAAAATTTGCAGGTGATGTTACCGTCATCGGCAAACAGCTGGAACGAGTGGTTCCCCATCACGGAGGAGAACGGCTGTCTGGAGTTGACGAAGGATTCTCAAATAAAACGTCAACTCGCGGTTCGTGTTTGCAGGAACTTGGAATTCTGTGAGAGCAACAGCTGCGTAAGGAAATGTTGTCCAGAAAATGGGTTGTATGCGTTATATGGTAGAAAATACGGTTGCGACGTAACCGACCCGGCCAAGGCTTCATCGGGATTTTACAGAACGGTTTCGAATCTTACGAGTGGGACGTGGGAGGACACAGGTGAGTCTCAGGATTGAACACCTAATACGGAATAATATAACGTAATACAGCATTATAGAACATAATATTGGATGCTACCTGTTTTCAATCCTGTTGGCTGAGTTTGTCGAGTTCACCTTGCGCATATTTTTCTTTAATTTTTAATAATTTGTGTCTTCGTATTTGCGTGTTTGTCTCGAAGGAAATGGACTGCTGGTCGGCTCGGTGTGCAAAAAGGGTAGGTACATGCTGAAAGCGTTCGAAATACAAAACCTGACGCAAACAGGATACCTGCAGCAAGTCGTCGAGTCTCCACCGCATCCACACAGCGACTACTGCTTGGAGATGCTGAACGAAACCGTGATAGCTGTAATGTGCTTCCCGGACGAAGCGTACGACGAAGAAGTCAATAAAGTCAAGTGAGTCGATTTCTATAATTCCCAGAATTTGTGAATATAATGCATTTTTTAAATTCTTTCTTAATTGGACAAGTGTAACTTTTCAAAGGCGATAGTATAGTTTTTGGATTCACCTGCTGAATCTTGTTTCGTAATTGAATTTTTGCTGCAAACCTGAAACTACACAGACAGTATAGGGAAGTTTTCAGCGATAGTTTCAGCTTCTTTTTCTTTCTTTAATTTTAGAACTTTTACCAGCAGTCCTTGTCATTAAAAAGTGAAACGTAATCATTTCGTTTTCCTCGAGTCGTAACACGTACAGGTCGTGCTATAATTATCTTGCTTATTTATTTCTTCTTTTTCAGCTCTGTAAGCGTTTCACGTTCCATTAACTTCTGCCCGCTATTAAAAAGAGAGCGTTGTACTCGTTACGTAAGCTTAAAAATTATGTTTGTTAATCCTTGTGCACCAGCCACTGTGAAAGAGTTATTTAGACATTTAACTTTCAGAATGAAATTCTTTAGTTCTCAAAAGTGAGGGGACAGATTACAACCCCCCCCCCCCCCGCGCCCCCGCCCCTGTACCTTTTCACCCCTACGGAGGTTTCTGCAGTCCAATTAGTTATTATTTTCCTTTTTGCCAACGGACATAGGATCGTTTCACGCAACAAAAGTCGTCGCACGAACTCTTTTGTGCGTCCTCGCGAGAAAAGCGCAATGAGTGCTCGAGTGCTCGCGGGATATATACAAGCTCGACGAGCCATCGTCGTGATAGAAAATCCTCATCGATTATTAGCCACGGCTCCCATTGAAACGTCGATAAAAGGGAATAAAAAGAAGAACCGTATCCAATTTGAAGCCGTCCGGCTTTGCCGCATCTTTCGCGCGCATCAATCCGCGTGTTTGAAACTTTTAAGCCGATGAATGGCCGCCATTTATTGCCCCCGAACCGGTTTGTTTGACTTCGCAAAGTTTAAATAAGTAAAGCCAGTCGAGCTTCAAGAGATCCAATTGAAGCACTGCCTGAAACTTTCGTATTCGTCGACCTCTGTTCCTCTCCATGCGCGAAGCGTCGGCGTCCGTGAGTCATTCTGGTTCAAATTCTATATTCCGTTTCTAACACGCCATATTTATTCGATCGTCAAATAACGCGGTTATAAATAAGATATTCGTAAATAAAACGGGGAAGAAAGTGATTTCTATTGAAAAACTCACTGTATCGACAAACTCTAAAGCTAATACAGACCACCGGTGTTAGCATTAGAAATACGATACTTGTTTATGTCAACACACAATCGTTGGAAACGTCATGGTAAAAGAAAAACTATTAATATCGACATAATCTATGATTCATGATCACATTAATATTCAAAGCTCGGGAAACAAACATACGTATTACGATAAACGCCAAAAACTAATAAATGTAGGTATTAGCATTACAAACTGTGACGCTTGTTTAGCTCGGCATACGTATAGAGTCGGAATTACTATGGACAGTACTGTATACCGTACCTGTATCAATGCCAAATGGCCAAGTTGTTTGCCAGTGGTGCGGACAATGTGTACACTTGTGCATTTCCAAGCAGAAGAATAAACAACAATGGCGAAAGTCCATCTGTCTGATGAATGTAAAATGGGCCATTGACCAGGACAAGTCGTAAAGAAATGGTTGCACATTCTTTCGTGTATTCATCTCTAGTGGTGTATATCTTTTTTGATTATTTTCTACGATTTTTCAAGCTGGGTGCATCCACCTTTCACGCAACGGCCATTTCCATTTTACGATTCGAAACCAGTGGAGTCGCATCAAGCGATTCTTGCACTTGATTTTATAGGACAATTTATTATTCGAGTGTTTGCATTTACAAAATGGATTTCTTCATTTTCAATAGGAGTTCATTATTAATGTAATTGTATAATGGAAAATTTTACTTGCAAAAGCTGATAAATAATTATTCAAAAAAAAGTATCTACATTTTTCTACAGAGATAATTATTTAATATTTGCAACGTGTGGATGTGGATGAATATTATTTTGTGTTTTACTTAAAATATGACCGAACGTAACTAGCATTCTTCCAAAAGTTTCATACAAATGTCTTCTTCGGTTTTGCCAACAGTAACTCCAGTACAATTTTGCTCCTCCCTTGCATCAATTTCCGCAAGCCTTATTAAAGAAATTAGTCGGGTCGAATCAACGGGGATGGACGAAGCCGTTTCGCGACCACGGAATTCTCCCTTAACTTCGACGCAAATAAAGATCAACCGATGTTCATGAGGTTGTTAATGCCGGGAGGACACGGCAATAGCCGGAATGAGTCGATTTATATTCGGAGTCCGTGATAATGAGAATACTTACGTGCAGACACGATTCCCTTTGTAGCGAGGACGTTTCTCGCGCTCGCCTCCACTTAGGAGCACCGAGATAAAGTTCATTTCGCTGGGGGAAATTTCGCGTTTCCAACGTTCACCAAGGAAGTCGAAGTAATTCGTTTTATCAGGGCTGCCGCTTCTTCTTCAAAACCACGTACACTCAACGCTCGACGTCGAGATTTATTAGAGAAACGTGAATTAATGGTGGGAGTCTCCCTTAATTAGCAGACCGCAATGAGCGATGAACTAAATGAAGTTGTTTCGTCGAGAATCGGAGCGTTTCCTGTTTTCTTCGCTCGGTTAACAATATTTTCGGAATACTTTTTGTCCTACGGAATGCTTCTGAAGGGAATGCTTCGGAAATAAATACCGTGCAAATTTATTCAAAGAATTGATAAACATTACAAAAATTGTAGAATTCGTAGAATAAGCTTACGAAAGACGACACATAATGGGGTCGACAACGTTATTTATTTCTAATAAACTCGCGCGATGTCTATTTTCATTCATGGATAACCTTCTTTTATTTTCGTTCAACGATTCACATAAATTCTTCAATACTAGCGAGGCATTCTTTTGGTTTTTTATCACATATCGAGGGAAAAAAATCAGTTATGTCTTATTGATAAAACAAGAGAATTTGACAAGGTTCATGCACTTAAGCAAAAATTATTAATTAATTTTTGTATATTTTACATACATATATTTTTTATATTCCCTTTCCTATTAGTGTACGCTATAAATGCGTAAAATCCACGGTTTAATTATTAAATGGATGTTGTACCAGTATTAAATGGATCATTTTCTTTACTGATTTCAGGATCACAATTACCAGCATCCTGACGATAGTAAGTTGCGTGTTCTTGCTGTTGACATTGTTGGTGTACATTTGCCTACCTACGCTGCAAAATCTTCACGGAAAAACGTTGATGTGCCATTCTGCGAGTCTCCTAATGTCTTACATTTGTCTTGCCATAATGCCTTGGGTGACACCGTTCCGGAGCCCCGAAAACAGCATCGCAACCACATATTGTGCTGCGCTGGGTACGTTATCGCAACATTAATGTACACTCTTTGCAATTAATTATAAATTCCTGCTGCACTATTTCTTACGATTTTCTTAGCGTCAATATAGCTGATACTTACTATTATCATATATAATTACATAATATATTTAATTCTTCATTAATTCTTATTTAATAACTCGTCGAGTTGTTTATTAGCGAAACGAAAATGAAACATCGGTGGTTAGAATTAGTCGTTAAATGTAATACGATCTAACTGGCTATTCGTGTTTTATAACTATAAATATACACCGTGGACAGTCCATCGTTTCAGGCTGCACTCGATTACGTTCCAACGAATCATCTCCATGAGTTATTTCCAGACGTCTCATGTTTTATACATATCATTTCCAGACATTCAAGGATACGTCATATTTTAACTTGACGTCGAAATGAAAGTCACGTCAAATTCGGTGTATCGGAAACAAATTTCTCGTTATAGCGTTCGGCTGTGAAATATCAATTGGACAATTATTTTTATTCGTACATACACGTCAATTTCTGCGAAACTTTCAATTTTATTTTCACTAAATTTCGGGATTTCCAGACTTGCGAACATTAATATCATATTTTCTATTTTTCCATGGATGGTTTTTTTTTTTATATTACACAATATAGGTACGAATATGACTCTTGTGTGCAAAGAAACAGTTTCTTAACGCTGCTCGACAAACTGAATAAAAATAGAAGATTGTACTAAAATAGATTAAGACACCAACATTAATTTAATTTTAATTGCACCTCTAATTGTATGTCAAAAATTTAAATTCTACACGCAGTTGGTAGACGAAATCCTGTCTTTGATTTCAGGATACCTCATGTTCTTCTTTTTCCTGTCAGCTTTCTCTTGGCTGAACATCATGTGCTTCGATATATGGCGGACATTCGGGTAAGATATTTTTAATGACATAAATTTTCTTGCCTCACGCAAAACATTCAAGCGTCGTTTTCCCTGCCCCATCTTCGCTATCTATCTCTCAAACTTAAATCTACGGAATTATTGCGACAGAAAGTTTGTCGTAAAGTGAAGGTAGTCGATTCGAAATTGAGCGAAATAGAAAGGAAATTGGATATAAAGTGGCTTAAGTACGCGGTGATTAATGCGAGAAAAATCGATTCCATCAATGGCAGACAAGATCAGGGTGGGATCTTTATCTAAAAGTTTTCGAAGAATTATGCGGGGAGTGCTTTACACGTTGCAATTTTTCAAGTGTCGTCGGCGTAATAGATTACCAGAGTGATAGAGCTTCCAGGTATATATACTTGCAAACTTAATTTATTACCCTGTGGAGTCTCGCGAATTGCATGGAGTCTTGCAAATTCCTCGTGTCGAATAGTATAGTACAATACATACTTAATAGAAACGAAACAATTATTTCTTTCTCAACGATTAAATTTTTTTCAATTTACATTTACAAATTTTTGTTTACAATTTATAAACAAGGAAAGATATAGAATAGACTCTTCTATTTTTTGTACATCCACACAACAAGCAATCATTACTTGGATATTAACGAATATTTCGAATATCATTAATTATACAATATACTCGCTAATCATGAACTGCATGGGTCCTCTGCTTGGAAACGAACAGTATCTCGGCACAGAAATGTGTAATGCAAAACGATACGAGCGACAGGTTCATAAAACGAACCTACTTAATAATCCAGTGCCAACAGGAGGGTAGTTAATCAATGTAATTTGAAATACGTACGCGTAATACTTCAAGAGCGGCTTTACGATGAATTCCTAACGAATTCAGTTTCACCACAAGGGAATTAGCGGGCCTGGTACCGTTCGTATTACGAGAGATATACGAACTTTCACCCCTAATTCCAGCGTATCGTCGTTCTCCATGCTAACAACAATAATCCAGGCCCTGTTTTCCGAGCGCGACGCTTGATATGTTTACCAGTATTCAATTCCGAAATTGCGCCGAGCGCTGCTAAAACTATGATAAAGTGTCAACGGGGATCGGTCGCGCGATTTGACTGCGTGGTCCCCTTGTAAACTTTGTAAACGAGGTAAACGGATTTCCGATTTCTAGCGGATCACCGTTTGCGTTCCCAGCTCAAAGATTGAAACTCGCTGGAAGCTCGCTGGTACACACACCGTGTTTACCTCTTGGTGATAAATATCTTCTGAGACGGTTTCAACGGGGTCAAAGTAAGACTGGAGTCGGGAATCGCGAAATTGCGTTAGAGACTTATTTATTTTTCAATCTTCATAGACGGGCGGTGGCGCGATCCAAAGTACTGTAACGAAGACAAATTTTGAGAAATTGATTTTTAGTTCGATTTCGCGTGGAATGATCCGGACGTAAGTGAATTATATACGCATGTTAATACCATCGTTTTCAGATTTTTAATTTAAGAGAAGCACTAAAAAACCCTTGTCATCGAAGATTTAATAACGTTGTATCGCTACAATTTTAACCGATGTAATTGGTGACCCATTCCGTCGAGTTCACAGTCAATCCAATAGACCGCAGATAAAAGTGCGTTTTCGAAATGAGCCCGTATCCCGCAGTCCGTGTATTCTCTGCGTGTTTTCCTGTTTGGCAAACGTCTACCGGTGAAATGTTTCGTGTTATTTATTATCATTCTATATTCATCGCATTGTTCTTCAAATTGTTGAAGATTGTGATTCAGGGTACTAATGAAATAACAATTGAAAGAAACCTTGTTGGCAATTCAAGTGAAATTATATAAATAGATTGGCAGACGTTTACGTATTGTTATATAAAGTCTGTGACCTACGTCAACGTGTTCTGAGAATAATACAGGTTATGCACAAGAGCAGAAAATTATTGTGCAAGAAACAACGAACACAAACATTTGGTGTACAGGGTGTTCGATGTACCAGACGTTTTTTCGTAAAATACAAGAAAACGGAATATTTAAAAAAAGTTAAATTCTACTAATTCTACTTGTCCTTACAAGTTACTTTAACACCGCAAAACGATTATCGTACACGTTATTCTATAAGTGTTCAATTTTTGACGCGTTAATCAATCATAAATATTGAAATTGCTTGCACGTCGATGTAGGTCGCAACCTCGTTTCCCTACCTTCTTTATTCCTTCAACATTAGGCACTTGAAACACAGATGTACAAATTTTAATTATCGAACAGCGGGGTCAGTGTTTCGCAGCCTCTTGAATCGCCTGCATTGAAATTCTGCATACAAGAACGGCACACGCGATGAATTCCGAATTTTCAACGAATTTAAGAACCGACAAAGAATTCCTTGTATTGACATTTTTATGTGCTGCGATTCATTTTGTCGAACTGCTTTGCCTGCTTTAATCGCCGATCCACGCGTTTATTGCTAAATCTTTGATAATTCGTGAAACCTGTATTTTGGGAATAATTGAATTTGGTTTTATTTGGAGAGGTTGAAGATTTTCAGGGTTTCTTTGTTTAAATAGAAATCTGTAGATGATTGTGTTAACATTTATAGGGTGTTTCGTTTAAAGAGGAATATTTCGAAACAATGACACGCTACTTTGTTCAATTTCTATATTTTAAAATTCGTTATCTCGATTTAACATCCAATTCTGGTTCGATCGATATGCGATTGTCCAGCGCACGATCGTGATCCATAGATGGTTGTGGCACGCTATGCCTCTCATCTCTAACGTGCCGTGGGAGTTTGTGTTTCTAAGACGCTATTCTAACTGCTGGCTTTGTAAATATGCGGAGAAAATAGATCTACGCAAACGTGGAATCGTCGCGCTGACGTTCTTTGCTTTTCTTGTTGGCCTTCGAGAAATCATTTCGTTGGAATGCTCTACACCAATATGGCACCCATAATTTCTTCCAACGTTTTACTTCATAGATATTTATAATTAACTCTGGAATGAAAGTCTACGAGACTGCTAAGATTAGATAAGTAGAAGATTCGGTATACCACAGAGTGTAATCATCGCTATTAGCGAATGGCTGCTGGGAGTCTTGTATACAATTGTTCATTGATACTTTGACTTATTTGTTTTCTTGTACAGGCCATCGAATATATTACCCCTCGTGCTGGATAATCGCTATATTGATCTCATGAATCACCTGAACTCGTTGGTGGATTCATTTGCATGAACCATCCATAATTCTTCCTTCTATCTCGTTAATTTATGGCTATTTACAAGTAACTCTGCAACGAAAGCGTAGGGGATGATAAATTTTGGTAATCTGAACAGAGGAGGTTAGGTAAATGGAGAATTCAATGAGCGAACCTGCTGTTGAGATCCTTGCGTATGATCTTTCAAAAATCGTCGTATCTTTGAAATTTTCTAAAAATAAAAAAATTTTCGAGCCTCCATAATTGCAACCGATCCCTTCCAGATTATCGTGTACCAAGCTTCACGAGAAGTTTAGTTCCACCATTTCGGCGTAAACATAAACCCGATATGTTCATTCGGAATCCAGATTCACGGTAGCTGAAATCGATTGCTTTTTATTGCCAATCGAGAGCGAAATAACAACAACTGCGACGTGTCATTTATTTAGCCAATTTAACCGAATATTCGCGACGAGCTCATCAACGCAAATTGCTTCAGGTTCGAAGCGTCGAGCAACAAGCGTCGCGTGGAATACACGAACGATTAATAATTAATTAAGCGTTTCACCATTCGCGAATGGAATGGCGTATGGAAAAGATTCTTCTCTTGATATTCACTCGAAAGTGTCTTTCTATAAACGTGACTCAATCATGGATAAATGCTTAGGTTTGTCCAGATCAAATGCTTATAATTTACAATTCATGTTTTTATGTGATATATTTTATACAAAAACAGGAAACTATTGTTTATTCCTTAGTACCAGAAGTAAGAAGGAAATTATATTTCTTTAGAAATTTTCCTTTGAGAATATTTAGTGGAGGCGATGAATACTTGCATCTCCTATTTCGTTAGTGTTGGCGATTTATTAATTATTTTGATCACTGTATCAGGAACGAGAGTTGCAATTTATTGTAACTGAATCGCGGTAAACAATTTCTGCCTGTTCTTCTCCTGCGTGAAAGGAATGCATACAAAATTCAAATTGCGTAACGGATCGTGATAATTTCAAGGTTGTGCATGACGATCAACGTTACGTAGATCTAGGAATGATAAAAAGTAGGAATGGAAATACCACTAGCTGTAATTGTTACTTTAGTTTCCGCATCGTATATTATTTAATTTCATTTTTAATTATTACGTAATTTTTCGTTTTGATTAAATGTTTACATTGTGATTGGATCCAAGATAATTGATTTCTACTTGTGTTTTTCATTTCCTGGATAAGATAGGAAAAGAAAGATTGTTTGCAATTCATGCCAACAACATGTCACTACGACTCGATTCCTTGTACAGTTAAGGCTGGTGTGCAATTATCTGTAATTTGTATTCGATTATGAGATATGGGGAATTTCTGTCGTTAATAAAACAGCACGAACAGACCCTGTTTACAAGAAATTACTACTTTGCCAATAGAGTGGAGTTATACTCGTCATAAATAAACCATATCTCTATGCAATAAATTGAAATTCACTTTGTATTTCTTTTTCTAAAATAATAGGGCAAACATAATAATACGTAATCTACAAAAGAATTCCTCTTTTTTCTCAGGAGTCTGCGTGGAAATTTCGGCAGAGGACGATCCCACGGCAAACGATTCCTGTTGTATTGTTTGTACGCGTGGGGCTTGGCGTTGTTAATCACCGGTTTCGCCATTCTGACCGATCAGATGCATCTCCTGCCAACAAATTTCACGCCGTATTTTGGTACAACGAAATGCTGGTTCACAAGTAAGTTATCGAACGGAAACGATATGCTTTCGCGATCCGCCATACATTGGACGTTCGCGTCGTCCGTTATGTTTATTTGAAGAATCGGTTAAAAAAAGCAAAAATTCCACGAGCTATCGGCTCGTCCGTGGCTCGACCAACCGTGCCTCAATTTATTCGGATATCCGCGGTCTGGATGTTTCGATTCAACGTTACACGGGATTTATTTTAATGCATTTGTTATTGAAACTCATTGGCAGATTTTTAACGACCAGATTTACACGAGGGAACACAAATTTCTACACAAAAGCGTGCAAACGTTCAGATTCCATTTCAGGGAGACGATTTGTATTTATTATAGATTCGATATTTGAATTTTTAGTTAATTGTGTTAGGCTGATGGTTTGAAATAGGTTGAAGTATATTAATGATCCCGTTTAATTTAATAGAAGGATAGAAGGGGCGAGTTTTTATTTTATTTTATTTTGGTCATTAGGGGAGAGTATATTTAATTTATGGTTGTTGGTTACGAAGAGTCATCAGATTATTTATTATTATTTTAAATGATCGATGAAGTTTCAGACTCTATTTCGCAAGACTACAATAAAATTGAAACGTGCCGCTTCTTGTGTGTTTTATAATTACCAGTTTCGATTAACTTTGTTCACCACTGTCTCATTAGCATGCCTTATCGACACGAGAAACTTCGACTTCGATTATTAGCAATGTCAGGTATCACGATGGCTCGATAATTAAAGAGTTTTTCTAAGTGATTTAAAAATCATCCAGGTAAGACAGGATCGCGCAGATTATTCTCAAGTTTCATTAAACTTTTACGTTTTCTCGACCGACTTTGCAACTCTGTGACAATCGATTAAATACTTGAAGATTCATCGAACGAGATGCGACGGCTCCTAACGATCCTTTCAAAACTTGATGCTTAAACGAATTACCAATCATATTACCAGATTTCGCCGGATTTAATTAGCGAAGTAGAAGAGGCTCGAAACATTGTTACGAGCGTATAATTGTCCACTTGGATACGTTATCAAATTTGATAGTGATATCTTGACCCGACACACTGCTGACCTGACTTGAGTGCTGACTATTTGTTCTCGACTAATTGCGCGGGTTATTTTTACCAAAAGTTTGAAATTGTTTCACAAATTAAATCATTTGATAATAAATTAAAATTTGTATTTGAATTATAATCGTTGAACCTCAAATAATTCACGGCACTGGCCAACGTAAAAAAATAAAATAAAATAAAGGACAGAGGAGATTAAAGATTCTCGTGCTCGAGTAACCATTGCTTTGATGTTTCAAACGTCCACTCGAGCATATAATAAATTGCAAACATTTTCTTTGTTCCCCTTGGGTGAAGATAAATTTCGCATCTCAATGAAGAAAGTCGTGCATTGAAATGCGAGATATTTACGTAAACTTCTGCCTTTTGCTTTACGAATCGCGAGTATTTTCCTTTCTGCTTCTTTCCTCTTGGGTGTCTTCAAATTTCTGAAATTAAAGCGATATAATACAAGAATCCCATTAAAAGAACAACCCGATGGCTCCCTAAGGATTCTTCTCTCTGGTAAAAGCACAAATTGCTACCGCAGATTTCGCGCTTTTTCGAGATCAAATATTGAATTAATGTGCGAAAACGCGCATATTAATTCAATATTTCCCTTGCCACAGAAATTCGTTCTTGCGATAAAGAGTACCGCTGAATTGCGAGACATTTTTTTCTAGTGAATACCATTTTCTTTACTTATTTGTGGAATATTCTTTTAATGAAAGTCGAGGGGTAAAATATTTATTTCTATTCTTCCGTTCTATTCTTTGATAAAGTATATATATTTTTTACTATTTTACTCCAAATCACAGACAAATCCATGCTTTTCTAAAATTCTAATCGATGTAATCAATATATAATTATATGCGCAAAAGGAAAAGTTAAGGGTTGCGTATAATTTGCCGAGAATTAATTCCCAAAGAAGACTTTCCTTTGGCGCGAATTGACAGTCCCTTTAAAGCAAGATCCGTATTGCCTGTCATCGATTATGGTTGATTCACTCGGAGGCGTTCACGTTACAGCTCAGCCATGGATGTACGGTGAACTGATTTTCTTCAGAGGACCAGTCGCGATTCAACTGATATCCAACGTGGTGTTCTTCATTCTCACGGCAGAGCACTGTAGCAAGGTGAAAGCTGAGATAAGAAGGGTCGCCGACCCGTCGGATCCCAGGAGCAAACGATTTCACGCTGACAAAACTAAGTGAGTCCATCCACTGTCCCTTAAACATGAAAGCTAAGTGAAACCCCACGGTCACAGGAATATCTTTGATGCAAAATAAACCCATGAAATTCCATTTTATAGTCTGTGGAATCTCGTTTCCATCACTTCTCATGCTTATGCACATAACCGTATCTTTTCTGGGAATTTATGCTATTACAACTAATGCCAGTCTGCGTATATTATTCAGTGTAGAAAAAGTGTAGAAAGTATAGAGTCGGTATAGAAAGCGGTGACTTTATTTTTAGATCGGTTATTTATTCGTGAAAATTTAAACGGTTTATCGCTTCATTAAAAATCTCGACAAAAATTCAACAAACGTATTCCTATTTTTATGGTATTTTCTGTTATTAATTCAGGTTGGTGATGAACGTGAAATTATTCATCGTGATGGGGATTACGTGGATCGCAGAGATACTGTCCTCCCTAATGAACCAGTACACCAGTGTAAGCTGGAAGGAAGCAGTGTTCTATGGGAGCGACGCGGTAAACTGTCTGCAGGGTGTGCTGATATTCATTTTGTTCGTGTTGAAGCCACGGGTTTACCAGGCGTTGAAGAAACGGCTGGGGTTCGACCAGACGAAGAAAAACTCCAGTCAGGGAACCTCCACGCTCCAGGATCCCTTCAAAGTGAAAAAGAGCGCCAGCAACAGCACCCTGACGTCCAGTTGCGCGATCAGCGTGGCGCCTTGACAAAAGCAAGTGGATTGCCCGTTTCCGGAAACAATTTCTTGAGTTCCCGGGTCTAGGTCAAGAACGAGGTCTCGCGAAAGCGATAAACTACTTTTTTTACTTTTTAATACCTTACTCCTGTTTTATAGATTTTTTTTTTCTTAGCGTTTCCGTTCGTTGTTTCTTTTTGTACCTTGCACTTTCCGAGATTTTCGCGATTATAGTTAAGGAACAACGAATTTCTTTGACAACGAATGATATTTTGGCTTTGAGTGTCCTGGAGTGATATCAATCGTAAGATAGCTGTAATTATGAATGGATGTTCTATATGCATGAGCCAGATGGAAAACTGGCGAGTTGTGTTAGTGTATTTTGTTTATCCTGTAGCGGAGTGTAGCGTTTTTAATTGCGTGAATGGATTATAGTAACTTTCACTGATTGTACTTGCCATAGTATACTATTATAATTGTATTCAAATTGAACTCGTGACCTGTCATGTAGCTAGAAGTGCTGCTTTTAATCGTGTGAATGGATTCTAAGAGTAATCTTGTCTGGAAATTCTCACTTTTATAATATTAACTAAACGAAACTCGTGATCTGACATGTAGTTACCAGAACTAATTTTTGATTATATGAAATATGTGGATTATATGAATTTTTAGAATAATCTTGCCCCTATAATGTTATCTGATATAACTGATATTCTATTTTATAGTATTGTTGTTAGTTGTATGGATGGACCCTATAATCTTCAACATTCTTGTCATTATATACCATTGTAATATTATCCAAGTAAAATTTTTTCAATGTCTTGTACTTAAATAATTGTTAAAATCATATTTAAAAATTCTTGATATTACATGCTACTTTATTATTGTCCGAAGTAATTGTACGACATATTGTCTTATAACGAAATGATATTGTTTCTAATTGTATGGATTCCAAAAGTTATGTCTAAAAATTTTTGTCATTATTGTAACATTATTCGCATTAAACTTCTGTATAGTCTATAGTAATCCGTATAGTAATAGTCATTAACCCTTTGATTTAAGAAATTCATACAAATTTGTTTCCATCGGGTTCTTCAATTGCTGAGAGTGTAATTTCCTTCCTGTATTAATCAAAAGTTTAAAAAAGTATTTACGCAAAGTAATCGCGCTCGTTTCGAAAGGACGAATTAAAAATTCGCCGGTAGCTATACCATTTTCCTGAAGCCGCTTTAGCGTGGCCGCTTTTAGTGGCAATCTGACGAAATGTTCATGGTGTGGTAGTTTAACCAACGAGAATTTCGTGTTCCGTTCGCCATCAGCGACGGAAATTCGCGTGAATATTTCAGAAAAACCGGCGCGGGTCGAAAACACCGGTGAAGTAGAAGAACGGGACTCTTTGCCGCTTACAGCCTCCTTCATTCTCGCCTAGCGAGCATTCAAATTTTAAACGCCTCCGCTGCGATTCGCGCGGAAAATGCTTAACAAGTTGAACGCTCGCAAAACTTGATTAAAAATTAATGAATATTTGTGAAACTGTCGGACGTCGATTTCGACGAAAAACACGAATAAATGAAGGGTATCCGTTTCGTCTTCGTTGTCAGTAGGTTATTAACGTCTTTCATTTAATCATCCTCAAAGCTTGGAGAAAATATGTAGGATTCTATGAATTTCTATGAAATTTAATCGTCTAATAAAAATATAATGAAAAGTTAGTTGTTTATTTGGACATGAATTTAAGCTTAAACCATGAATTTTAATTCAAATACAAATACATAATACCATCGACATTATAAAATTTATGTTCCGTTCTTTTCACATCAGCAATGGCAGCATTGACAATCAAGGAAAAACCTGAAGAATTCAGGTTAGAAGTTCAGAGTGCGATGCGTTCTTCTAAATCGGAACAAAGAGCAGCGTCAGAAAATCTGCTTTAAAATCGGCCTTAAATCACGCGGAAGCGCGATAAACGGTTTTTCGAAAGCTTTATATCCGTCTCGCGGCATCCGAGGAAACGTTGTGTCGATTATTTGTACTCCAAGGGAAAATAATCTCGAAATACGAGACTTGACGTTTCGCGTACATCGCGAGAATCACGAGAAACCTACGTAGAATCGCAAGATTTCATGAAAATTCCGCATCACCCTGTCGTATCGCGTAATTTTCTTTGTTAAAACTACGTTTTCTTGGTTACCGTTATTGTTAAAAATATTCGAAATTAATGATTTAGTACCTCTCAGATATACAGTGTCTACAACTTGATGAATAGCCCTTATAAATTAAAATAATAATCGAAAGCATAAGCTAATTCAATCGTTGTACATTGAACGAAATTGACCCGGACCGTTTTGGAGTACGAATAGAGATTTACGCACACGCAGCCTGAGGCTTAAGTCACTGCGGTTTAATTGGCGAGAAGCGAAAATAAATATTGACGTTTGAGATATCGGCGAAGCTGCCCCTGAGAATTAATATGCATTACACCGAGTTTAATGCATTATTGATCAATCTTCCTTTAAGCGAATATTGACAGTTACGTCGGAATGCAATCGCAAAGGGCGTCGTTCTTCGACGGTGTTTAATTTGTTACCGATAGCTTCTTGGCAAATGGCGTCACGACTGGCATCGAGGAAATTGCCTTTAATTAGCCGTTAGTTAGTGGAACATTCTTATTAACCAAAGAACGTGATAAATAAAAAAACTGATTAAAGTACAGACAGTACCACTTAAAGTTTTCAGTTGAATCAATTTCAACGATTCCCTAATCCGCAAAGATTCTTCTGTTTACCTCTTCGACGCGACGTCGTTGGTTCAATACGTAATTTTATACCAAGCAATAATCGGAGTTACTAAATTAATTTTCGTCCATTTCGCATCGAATTACATGCTTCCAGCGATAATTGTTTTGCGAGCCAGACGAACGAGCTTCTCGACGTTTCCGGGAAATGGCGCGCGGCGTCCCTTTCGGATTTCGCGAAGACAAAATCGAGAGCTTGCAGGCTTTCGTTCGCGCGTGTAAGCCGATGATGCCGTTGGTAGGATCCGTAAGCTTATTACGTTGCTCATCGTTAGTGCTCGGAACTAGAGAGCTTTTGTAATCGGCACTGAGAGACGTTCCTCGTCAGAAAAGTTCACTCGATTCTCCGTGTGTTGGAAACGCCTCGTGTTCCTCGACGAAGTCAACTCGAAGGGGCAAGATTTTCCGTAAAGTACG
Source organism: Hylaeus volcanicus (assembly GCF_026283585.1). NCBI lineage: Eukaryota > Metazoa > Arthropoda > Insecta > Hymenoptera > Colletidae > Hylaeus > Hylaeus volcanicus. Next base: position 29,103,785 of record NC_071976.1, read on the forward strand.
TCGAGGTAGCAAAGTTACCCTCTGTTGTTCCGATTAGAAGGTAATGAATTATTAAATTAATTGCCTTTGTACATTTGATGAATTGCTCCCGGGTCTGTCTCTCTTTGGATTTGAATACGAAGGCAGTGTTGACGCCACAGGCGTGTAAAATTCTCACCTAAATAAACGTTAGGGTAGTAATCATTTTTAATCGTTTTTCTAGAATTTAAAATTAAAATGGGATCGTGTCTATTTAAATATTTAATACCTTGAGCAAACAAAGAAAAGATTAAATTCGTTCTTAAGATAACTTTAAAAATAATTATATAAGAGTAACATTACTAAAAATTATAGAACCAATAAAAGACATAGAATTATAACTCCATCCTAATTTTTTTTTAATACTATACATTTTTCTTATTTCTAGAACGAAGCACCACCAGTCCCACCTTCTTCGATTTTATACGAAGAATCGGTATTACATCTTCTGTTTTATTGCCTTCATTTTTCTTCCTATACCCAAAGAATTCCGCGCCGGTTACCGGTTCGAAGATTCACAGTTTCGAAAAGTCGGCTTTCCCCCTCACTAATTTTCCTGTTTCTTTGCGGCTGCTTCTTGCACCGGCATTCGGTGCATTTTATTTTCCGACCATCCATTCCAAACAATGACATTATAAAAAAATAAAAAATAAAAAGGAATACGAACTCCAACGTCTCTCCAGTGGACATCTTCTTTCACTTTTTTTTTTTATTTTATTCGTTTAATAGAGAAACTTTCCACCGAATGAAATTACAGTACTCGATTCCAAACTAATTTCCTTCTGAAAAGTTCTGGGAGTTAATTTAAACAGAAATTTAAACAGAAACTAATATGACTTTTTAAATAGAAAGTGTAACGCTACAACTATCGAAAAATGAAAGGAGACGACACGATTAATAACTAATTATTATCTTTAATACACATACAGTATGTATTAGTCTCAAATAGTAAGACTCTGTTCTTATACAGTCATCCTCTCCTCTCTGGCAAAGTGATTGCAAGAGCACTCTCGAGCTAATTAATTAATCGATTAATTTACGCGCAGATGCTCCTTGCTGAAAGTTTCGACCGATCGATTAATCAATTCGCTGGCTCTTGCGTATTGCTTTCATAGTCTCGCATTCAGGGCTAATTATACGGCCACAAAATATGTACAAGTATTCACACTCACTCGCTCGTCGCGTTTCTAAATTACAATAGGGTGCGTCAAAACGATTTTACAAAAAAGTGTACAATGTCTGTGTAACGTATGGATATGTATCGATTACATTTTTCGTCAAAAGCGGTATATTCGAATATAAATAAGAGTTATTTAATCGAATCAAACTTCTTTTTAATAAATCTTACAAAGGGGCAAGAAAACTGTCAGTTGATAGAGATCGTCAGGATTTCGAGTCGTTAAATATTAGATAAGGACGTTCTCCAATTTTTCTTCTTGGCCTCTGAAAAATCTCTCGTTAATTAATTCCCGTAATTACTCTCCATCGTTTCACTCGTTAAATTTAAAAACACTCTTTTCGTGTCGTTGATATCATTTTTAAAAACCAATCATTCTTTATACAAGTCTTCCCGAGATAATTAAACTTGTCAAGTCTTTCACGAAAAGGCACAGCGGTAAATTGCTGATTATATGCATTCATAGTGGACGTAAATATGAAAACTACATGCTAAACTTATGAAAAAATAGTGCACTTATGCAAAATAAAATATTAATATTATTATGATTCTGCATACATTTGATGTGTTTTCTTTGACACCAAACAAGGATTATTAGGTAGGAATGTACAACCTTAAACAGCTATCAAAGGTAATCGTTAGTTCATCGTAAACTTATTTCGACATATGCATTAATTCTTAAATGTTAACTAGTCTACACCTAATCACCGAATTTTAAAAACTGATTCAAGCATTATCCTTTTTTAGTATTTCATACTAAACCAACCCATTTATGCCTTGCGTTCTACATTATAATCTACTTCTAAAAAAATATTCATAAAAAATTTTTCTTTATATCCACATGGAGTATTTGTGAATAAAGGTATCAGTACTATTAATGTATTCACATACACGTTAATATCACACTTGTCCAAATGCTGAATTTACCATAATTCGTTAGACTATAATTATATTAAATATATTTATGGAATTAAGCTCTTATCCCAACGATTATTTACCCAAATGTTAAAATTTGTTCTCCTCGCATAATCCCAAGTTTTTGCTTCAGGCATAAATGGGTCGAGAATCGATACAACACTCTTTCCATTTATTTGTTCATTTGTGGCATCCTTTGAACGAAACACATGCGACTAATAACCTCGAAAATAAACGCATGCCAAAGCCATTGTTCCGAAATCTCTAACCGGGGCAAGATTTCCCATCCAGACAATGAAGCTCGCAGACAAATTGTTCAATTATCGCTCGAGGTTTCCAGGCGTAGGTCGCCTGTCTATGGAACATTATGGAGACGTTTTGCTGGCATTTCGTGCCTAAAGACACGCCGATGTTCAACTACACTTTGTCGTTATATACAAGATGGAGCGTTTAAAACAGGTCAGCCGTGCAGCCAGGCTTATTTCTAAAAATAGACAGGATGTTTGAGGGAGAATTGTCTAATTTCATAGTGAACACTGTGTGGTAATAATATTTTCTTTTGTTTAAGGGAGATGTATCAAGGTCATTAATTTGTCCCTAATATCGTATATATCCTCTTAATTTTTCTTTAATATGGGAAAAAATAAAGAATGAATCTTCTTTTCCTAGATTATGCGTTATTTATTACAAACGGTTCTCCTCAATTTATTCTGGCTTCGACCAGAATAATTGAAAACACGGATCCAATGGTCTCCACGATTTTCGATTTTCAGAAGAAAAACGACACGGATACCTTATACATCTAAAACCAAGAAACTTTAGCCTCGAATATTCTTTCTTATCCTTATAAATAAACGAGGTATACAGGTGACCTATTTCAAGTGCTCTACCCTGTATACGTTCCTCTACGTTCCAGATCAATGGGCAAATCTTCTCGACGGATCTTTTTTATAAGGCAGAGACAATTAAATAAACCAATTTGGATCACTCGCGGAGTGATAGGTCAGCGATCTGCAACGAACGATAAAACTTGAAAACGAATGCTTGATATCAACGTGCTTTTTAATCCTTGGGACCGGCAACGTCAGCGTAAGTATACAGGGTGTATCACCAACGTCGAACATCTGAGATATCGCTACTATTTTAGACAGTGGAACAAAGTTCGTTCAGGATTGTTTGATTATCGCAAATCCTAAGAAGCGTTTCATTCTAAAATTATTGTAAAATAGTATTTAAAAGATTCTTCGTGGTGTAGAATATTTACGCTAACGTAACTTTTCATATCTAATATGAAATGCAAATCTACAAAAAATGAATAAACTATAACATTGTTTATTTCGTGTATGTTAAATCGTTTTCTACCTAATAGGGTCGTAATGTAATGATACTGACACCACACCAACTGAGGGTTAAGCACTCTAAACACTAACTTAAAACTTGAATATCTCAGAACTTATTATATTTACAATACGTGTGCTCTGATTCTTTTTCCCTCAGAATTCATTACTCTACTGAATTATAAGATAAGATAAAGATCCTTGTAATATGTCATCACTATACTACAATATACCTTTATACATGTAAAGCAAGTATTTATCTCACAACAAATTCTTATACTTTAAATGAATGTATCGCAACGAAACACATATATACTTCACTAATATCTGAATTAAGTCGACTTTGAAATACCTTTGTCTGCTACTTCAATTTCTGCCTAATATTTATGATAGCAGAGATATTCAGATCGAACAAAGCTGGTTACTCACCCTGTACTGGAACGATACCCGATAATAGGAACATTGGCCGTTGAAAACATTGACGACACAAACTGTAATAATACTACAACAGGACAGATTCGTATACCAAGAATTAACATTCAAACAACTTCAGACCTCATCAAAAACCCGTCTCCATCTATATTATTGTAAGAATGGAGGAGCAACGAATATTCAGGATGGGGAGGGTAAAATACAAATGGCAAAATCATCGTTGGAGATTCTCTGTTTCAAACGTCTCCAATCAAATCGATTCAGACTTCGATAGAGTACGTATACTTCCAAGGCTGTCAGATAAACTGGGACTTCTTTTACTATATCTGTTGCTGTACAAAATGAATTCTGTGGTTCAGGGTGCAAGATCTTCATTGAAATAAGGAACATGATTATATTGCGATACACCAAGAACTGAACGATTTGTCAGAAAGAATTGCGCGTTTGGGACATTTTAACGAGACTCTGTCCGCGGTATGCTAGCTAAGATCTCGAGAATCCCCCACACCAACTCTTCTCATTTACTCAATTCCCAATCATCAACAAATATTCAAAGTAAAAGGATGCTGATAGAGTCCTTGGTGGAGTTTCTTCAAATATTTTCTCCACCTTGAACGATTTCCCCAGAAAGAATTGCGCGTCCGAGCCATTTTAACGAGACTTTCTCTGCAGTATGCTCGCTAAGATCTCGAGAATCCCCCACACCGACTCTTTTCATTTACCCAATTCCCAATCGTCTCTCGCAAGCCTCCACCGACACCCTCGTACACAGAAACGAATATTCGAAATAAGCAGATAAAGTACCGGGGAGAATCTTCGATGGAGACTCGCCGAATATTCTTTCGCAGTGCACGTTGCAAGCCCTCGATACGGATAAGGTAAAACAGTCACGTTCGACTGAAAACATGGAGCACGTCCGCTTCAGGGTTTCCTCTCGTTTGCGGTCTCCTCGAGGTCTGGGTCCTCGTTGATGATGGAGATGTCGCGAATGGAGGGTCTGCGCGCCTTCCATGCCTCTGGAGGCGCGACCGGCGTTGTTGTCTTCGTCAGGAGCTTAGGCCCCGACAGGGTGATAATTATGGCACCTGCGGGGGCGGTGAGCAGGATGGATAGCACGCACATGGTCACCACCGTTTCCGCGTACATCATCTGGACGGGGTCGTTGGGGTCGACCTTGTCCAACGTGGTCGGCGCCAGGGCAGCTTGGACGGTGGCCTTGGCCATGCAGGCGAAGGCGATGAAAATCTTCTCTTTCAGGTTCAGCTTCGAACGAATTCCAACGAGAATGGTCGTTCCTATACGGATGATGATGGCAGTTAGCAGACAGCCAATGGCTAGATAGACGGTTCTTCCATCTAACTCGTCGATTTTGATCTGGGCGCCCGTCACGGCGAACAGGATCGGCTCGAAGATCATCCAGAATATCTCGAAGGCGGTTGCCACTGGGTTCTGCAACAGAGGATTGCTGTGGTTAGGGATGGTTGAAGCTTCTGGCCAGGTGCAATTGAAAATATACTTTGTACAATATTATTATTGTACAATTATTGTACCGACAATATATAGAATATAAGTCCATATATTTAAACAGATTTTTAAATAAATTAGTAATGCGCATATATTATTACTACAGTTTCATAGTTTAATGGATGCTTGGGTAAGATCTGTCGTAAATGTATTTCTATTTAATTATCGAACAAAATATTTCACGTGCACAGGTGCGGTCGTTGACTTCGAATTTTGTCGAGAATTTACGATGTCCAAGTTTTCGAGTTTTCGATATTCGATCGACAGGTACTGTGCCATTTGCTACCAGACAAACACACTACACGGACAGCCCACTGGGGACTAATCCTCTTATGCGACACTATTGCCGTTGTAGCGGTGACATGGTCTAAGCGTGCAACGATCGTATCGTGAAAAATGGGAAAAACAGAAAAGTTCACGTAGAACGACGATAGCTTATACGGAAATCCTTTTTTTCAGAATATCATCCAGCGTACGTGTAACTTCTGTCGAAAATTGTTGACAGTTCTACTTCTCTATAACAAAATCAATAATGAAAATAAATATAAATAATGCTTGTGCCTGTATTAACTTTCCTTAAAATTAATCAGAATAAAAATTGCTCGACAGTGCTTCGATTGATAATTAAAGTCTCGTATTGCAGACACTAGGCTTCGAATCTGTTACAAGTTACGCTCCTAGGCTGTATCACGCGATACAATCACCTCACTCAGGGTGGTGTCATTATTCTTCATCCCCTCGCCGCTGACACCTCACCAACCAGTTATAAGAGGCCGTCAATATCATTAATATCTCACCGTAGATATTGCCTTACTTAATAACCCCGACTTAACGACCTCACTTTTTCTCGTTGTAAATCAACACCACTAATATCGCCACTAACGCAGTGGCGCCTTCCTCGTGTCGCCTCGAAGCATTAAAACAAGTAAATGAGCCCTCAATAACGAATATCGTCCATCGAGAGGATTATCGAAGTTAACCGTACCTCGTAACAGTAACGATCTTTGCTAGAAGTTCACCCATAATAATTTACGAATAATACAGGTACGCCAAGTTTGAATGTTTGAAGAGCGTTAAGAGGAGTGCTTGAATTCTTGTTGTTGTCTAATGCTGTAAGTTAAAATTTTAAAGTCGTATTTATCACCAGAATTAATATGTGATCCATAGATATAAATTTTATTTACTATATACCGTGATAGCATTAAAAATCTTTTAGTTGGTACTGATAACATAAAGGTGAGTTATATTATCTACCCTATACCGATACATTATATCGTTTATTACGTTGTATATTGTGAACACAGTGTGGCTGGCATCACCTACATGCCACTATAATCGACAATCATAAATTGCTACGAAAGGGGACAATAATGTCATCATAAATATTATTGAACGTATCGTAATTACTGCTCAGTAATTACCGGTTAATTGTTTGCACTCATACTGCGTTCCGAGTCGAACAAACGACCAATCGATGCCGAGCTTGGGTAGATTATTTAATTCATTTTAAGAACAATGCATCTACTACATATCAGATATCTTTTTCTAAACCTAATTTAAACCATCCCATACATTTATCCACATTACTACATATAACAGATACGAGTCTACCTACGTCCCATAATCTATGTCTAGAGTTAACATACAAGTTAACTATAACACACCATCCCGAATACTTCACCGAACCTCCCAGGATTCAGTAACCCACCGCCATTCCAAGAGGACAGTCCGAATCAAGCTCGAACCCCGAAATCGACGGAGTCGACTGTTTGGAAACCGAAATATAATTCTACCCCAAGATAAGAGCGGGTCCCCACAACATCGTGTGTCCGCATTAAGCTCAGACACAATCCCAAGCGCCGGCTGATTTCACGTAATTGAATTGCATCGCTTCTACGGTCGACATGCATTAATTAACGCGACCCGATCGAATAAGTTAATTAGAGGTTGCAAGTTCTTTCCGTTTCCGCCGAATCGTGAGTTTCTTTCTGCTCCTTCCCCCTCCCCCCTCCCCCGTTCCTTTTCCCCTTTGACCATGAAAACCCAGCCGAATGCGCCGCCCAGCCAGCCTTTCGCTCCTTTCCATTTTCTTTTTTCTTTTTTTACCCCTCTGTCTTACCGGGAGCACTTCCGCGAGCGCTTTCAGTGCGACCTGTAACCGGAGCAACCCTCGGTATTTCGCATAATTAATGAAATCGATCGTCGTTCGAGGAAGGAGAACTTCATTATATAACCTCCACTACTTAATTACGAACCGCTCCCATTCTCTGTCGATCGTGCCCGCTTTGCCTCTCGCGTTCTGGCCGGCTTCTAACTGTCCTCGTCAACTCTTGCGCTTATGCGCAGATGCGTTATCGTGTAAAATTGCTTATTTACCGATCTTCTAGCAAAAGAGGAATCCTCCCCCCTCCCGAGTTTCCTCTCTGTTAATTACACGCGAGGCGAGCGTGGACACACGAAACGACGCGATCGCGAGCTGTGATTTTATCTCCTAGATTTAGATTGGAATATATTTTTCTACATTCCCTTCTATTTGATTTGTACCACTGGAAAATTGATTCAAAATTATTACGTTTTCCTAAAATTGGGACTGTTAAAAATGTGTCTCGAGAATATTAAGAGCGAGTTCGTAAAATTGCCAGAGATATGGACGTTTGAAAGTTTAGTAGCTATAAAGTTTATACCGGCTTGCTCTTAACCTTTTTCCTGTTTTCTGGGCCATGGGTGCACTTTGAATCAGTATTACGTCGACATCTGCAATTCTTTTAACGATGAATTGATTTTCAAAGATAAATTTTTCGATCCATGTGATTTTGAGAGAATGTTCAAATTAGGTTCATTCTACGAAAATTAACCTGAACGAAAATGTGACATATTTCTATATAAATGCGAGTAATTGAATTAATCGAACATGTTCAATTAATATTCGTAACGCTAATTGAATTTGGTTAAATATCGTAGTCGGCAATTTTGCTAAAGCCAAACAAAGGAAATGTCGCACAATGGGTATTGCAAAATCAATCAAAGTTGGAATTTCCAAGTCGTACGAGACAAATTACCATCTACAGCGTTAATTACTTTCGCATTATTAATCTGTGGATATTATTCATAATAATACCTACAGACAAACATAATATCGACCAATTAACTTGCTACACGAGATATTAATTAATTTCCGATCTCCTATGATCAAAAGAATGAAGATTAATGTAAAAATTTCAAACGTCAAATTACGGAAGCACAAACCTAAAATATTTGACCAATAAAGTGGTCAAATATTTGGAATGTTAATTGCTTTCCCTTAAGTATGCTAAAAATTCAGCTGCTTCGTAATTCTAACGAAGCGCGTTTTGCTAGTTTTAGTGAAATGAAACCGAGCACACTGAAAATCTGAATTAAAATTTCAAATATCAACATAAAACTAATGTATTCTCTCCACTAAAATTTAACGTGGTAACCTCTTTCATTCGGATACGTCCAAAAATTTGCTTCCCTCGTAACACCACTTTCCGCTAAACTTAATAATCGTGAAATGGAGAGAGTAGCTCACTAAAAATATAACAGACATAAAAACAGTTCATCGAATGTACCTTATACTCTCGAGTGACGGTACAGAACGAATAGACTGGCTCCACTGAAATTTAGAATGTTAATTTCTATTTAAATATCTAGAAATGATCAAGTATAAAATTATTTCTCCCTTTATTTAAACTTTTAAATAACGAATAACTTCTTGTTTAAATAATTACTCAAATCAAAATTCTTCTACTTGAGAGCCAGTTTTGTTATAAAGAGTGTTCCTTCGAGGCTTACTTATTCATGGTTCTGATACAAATTTTAAAAGCGTACATTCTTTTAAGTTAAACTTTTTAATCAGTTTCAAGGCATCGTTTATGATTTTTTGCAGCTGACGTACTTGACACGAACTTTTTAAATTTGGTACATTTATTTATAAAGATGGATACAAGATTCTATTAAATTTACATCCGTCTTGTTGAATGCGTTTCGAAGTTAATGAAAACTGATTTCGTTCTATTCATTATGAATGTGATTATAGTATGAACTAAGGTTATAACTTTGACAATTTGGAAATTTGATCGACCCATTTACTGGCAGGCAAATTTAAAGCGTTTTGCCTTGGCCGCCAAGATTCGATACAAATGCGTAATCTATTTACCTAAAATAAAAGGGTACTCCATAACTGAAATATATTGTTTTGAATAATGCAGAGACGTTTCCCCAAGATTTCCTTCAAAAAGCCTCACTCTTATCAGCACTAGGATTAAGTTAAAAGAAACCGAAACTCTTCTTTATCCTCCAGATTGCATGGGATCCTAATTAAAGGAAACCAGACCGCTAATCCTGCCACGGTCGTTCTTACACTTCCGCCCATTAGCCTTGGAAACGAGGTGCGCGAGGCTATGCAACATCGATTCGTAACGAGCGCAAGAAGCCGAATTTTAGTAGACCCTGAATAATATTTCGACATGTCGAACTATAAACTAAGTACAGCTTGCGAGCATGCAAAACTAACTAACTATATATACATATATATTCTTTGAAACAGTAAGACAGTCCCGCCTCCATCATAAACTCGGTTGCATTCGGTGCCCTGAATACTCGGTGGTGTACCTAGCGGCGCATCCAGGCCAAACACCTGTGCCACAAGGAAACACATTTGCACAGCGGAAGGTGCATTCGCTCAGAACAGAATTTAACAACGCTGTATAAAATAAAGGACGGGAAACGCGTTTCGGTGACCCCCTTTTAAAGAGATTTATTTCATTTTTCGCGGGAATGTCCGAAAAAAATAAAGCAATCCGGTGGGGCTGAAAGTTTTAATTAGACCAGAGGAACAAGTTGACACTGTTTCGTTTCGATACTCCCTCGTTAGGAAGACTAACAGACTTTGGAAGGATAACCAATTACTGTTCGTGGCACTCGCATGTTTGCGCGGGGAGTTTTCACCCACACTGTCGACCGATCGCGATCGACGCCACTTTCGAATAATTTTGAGAATTTGCTATACAGGTGATTTTGGTGCGGCTGATCCTTAATCCGAATACAAAATTTAGAAATTCGATATGAATTAAAATTACTCCCCCTCTACCTCCATATCTGTTGTCCGATCGCTCCAAATCTCGTTCTTGAACACCCTCCAATAGCTTCGTTCAGATCATCGCGGAATTAACCACCGGGTGAAATTGTCCGTGTTTGTCCCGTACGTGTCCAAATTGGATACCCCAACGCGATTTCCCAATGCGAACGCCGTCGAACGCTCGCAAGATTAACATATTTAGCTCGATGCGCTGGAAAGCGGGAGGTAGGGAGGAGGGGGAGGGTTTGTGGTGTTCCTCCCCGTGCGCGGAAGTTGAAGGGAATTCGTCAAACTCCGAAAACGGATCTTGGCTGCGTAAAGGGTGAGGCGAATTTGAATACAATCGTCTATCCGCGTTCCTCGCGTTGACGACGGATGCACGGACCGATGACCCCCTCCCTAGCCCCCTCGCCGTTGCTTTTAGCGACCACGTAAATGGAGGTAAACTTAGTTTGCGGTAGTTACTCGTTGAGTTTGAGATAAGGGAAGGAAAGGGGCTACCCGTCCCCGGTTGTAACTTGTAGCGCAACGGTAACTGCAACGACTAACGTCCTTCCTCCGCCATTTCCTGTCGGACATTCCGCCAGCTTGGCCCCCGCGGCTCGTCAGCTATTTTTTCCACGCAAATAGACAATTTATCCGGTCGGATCCGATCGGATTTCTGCGTACGTCGAGGAAGACGCGACGCAGACTGTTTTTCCTACGGATTTCTTCGGAGTTTGCCCGCGACGAGTCGAGCGTTTAACGCTGTGGGCTTGTTTGAAGAGGGGCCACCCAGAGAGGTAGAACCGCGGGGAGACAAATATATTGCGCGGATATTTGCATCGTTTTGTTTACGTTTCCTGCGAGGAAGCTTCCTTTTTGAAGTTATTACACGAGGGGTTGAGAATCGTGCCACGGGTAGGTAAAAATAAAAAAGAAGATAGGGGAAGCGTGATAAGCTGATGAAAAATTGGCGAGATCGAGATTAACTTGTTATTTATCAGATTTGTCATTCGGAACATTCTTGTTTGTTAAGATCAAAACGAGTGCTTCTTATGCGTACCACTGTTTCTTTGGAAATAGTATGGAGCGGGTCGATGTGTTTCTAATTCCTTATTCCAATCATTTTCAGTGTGAATTTTAAAGGAAATGTTGCTAATCCAGTTTTTAAATTTTCAAACTAGTTTCACGAGGATGTATAACAACTACTCTTTTAAGAGCACGGAATTCCCAGCTGCAAGGAGATGGACGTTACGCTCTGGATTAGACCAACTCTCTTCGTGCACTCTCTTTTAAAACGTAACACGATCATCCCTATTCTCGCATTTCACCGTTCAAGCAGCCCTGTTCTTGCATTTCGGTCCAACTCAAAAACGTCCAAGGCCATTTGTCCTTTCATCAGAGTTTACACCCCCTGCAACGTAACAGGAGCGAGAGAGAAAAGGATAGAGAAAAAGCAGTGGAGACACGAGGGTCGTTCTTTGATCTGTACGGTAGACTCTAATTAAATCCGAAAAGTCACGGTTCTCCGATGGTGTACCGGCGCTGGTAGCCCGCAATTAACCCACGAAACCACCGAAATGGACGAGCGTTCCCCGAAGAAAAAAGTAAAACAAAAACAATCGAAAATTTCAGCCACTCCCGAGGGACTCAAGTTTTTCAATCAAGTTTCTATCAGCAGCAATTTCGGCAGCTACCCACGGAAACGCGTTAAACTTTGGCCACGATATCGACCGGAAAATGGAATCCTAGCGAGGCAGGGGATTTGCTTATTCTATACGCTTATTAAACATTCACGTTCCGTGCTATCCTAATTTCGATAGCATCCCGAGCTTTTAGCGCTATGGCGTCGCTTCACGTCAAACGGGAGGCACAGCTTGTGTGCTTGATTCCGCGGCGTGATCGAATCTGTGTTAGATCGAATTGATTAACTTACCGAACACGGCTTTTCACGGTTGAAATGCTTTTTATCTGTAAGGATAGCGTGTATGCAAATGGTATTCATATGCTTGGAGCATTTGAGTGTTTACTAGAGATAGAAATTGTTTCTGTGGCTTTGTGTTCGATTATTTGTAAGTGATTAATTTATCGTTATAAGTCGCATATAAGCACCATAAAATTCAGGAGTCCACAGTTCGTCGCATTCGAAACACCCGACATTATAAATCACGCAAACCCGAGGAGATATATCTACTGCGCTCGTAGAAGTCCGTTATTCCATAAATATTGTTTCGGCACGCACCGAATACAACCACAAATTTTCGTCGGCTGTTTTCCGAGCAGCTCATCCGAATCATGAGAAAACACCAGCCAATTATCCGCGCACGCAAATTGCTTATTGATACCGTGGATCACGTGAACGCCTTTAACGATTCGGCGTCCCGGCGAACAATATCGGCAGGATTGCCGTCGCAGTGATATATATATAAAGGATCACGTAGCTCATGATACGGGGATCGTGCGGAATTAAATTAAATAAATCAACACGGAGGAAGATACGTTACGTAATCTGGATTGCAGGTAAACAGCGACAGTAAATATCGGAGGGCGGTGAGCGACGTGCGAATTTCAGCTATTTCGAACGCGCACGCGAGCCATCGGTATATTTCCATATTCCAATACCGAGACGGAGGATTGGAGACGCGTTAAGGTTGCGTGGCGTTACATTCGAAGCGATTCTCCATCAATAGCGACATAGCGCGACTGTTCGCGTTCGATTGTGCTCCAACCACGCTAGACACTGGCTGAATCCTATTTGAATCGTCGATGACGAATACATAAGAATTAATTTGCAATGTTTTTTCCATTGGGCAGTAGTTTGGATAAGTTTTCATTGGTTCGGTGCGAAGTATTGTTTATACTCTATTACTGGGTAAATTAATATTTCTTTGAGGGATGTTAATGTGCCTCCTCGGTCGTAATTTAAAAATTGTCGTTTAAGATTTGATGAGAATTCAACGAACCTATTCCTACTTCGGGTGTCATGCTCCTTTTATCGATAACCAGCAGCAGAATCATTTTGCCTGGAAATTTTGATGGGTTTCAATTTACACTAGTACGTCGTAAACTAGCGCCAGAACAATAAAACTGAAAGAGGGGCAAGAGGGGACAGGCTCGCCACGATAAATGCGACATGGAAGTAACGACTGCCTTTCGCGAGTATTTCATAAACAAATACGAGTATTCGAAACGATCACTAAATCCTGTTACAGTCGATAAGAGAGTAATAGTTGGCGTAGAGTAGATTATTTTTCACTGCAATAACTGAATAAAGCAAATGGGGTGTATTGTTTTTCATTTAAATCTCTCGTTACAAGTTCGTGGATATTTATGCATTGACGACAAATATAAAATAGTGTGTATGAAGATACGAGTTACGATTTGTTCTATCTTAATATTCAGGAACAATATATCCCTTTTGTTGTTTTGCACGGAATATGAGGTGTCTCGAAAAAGACGATGCAACATGGAAAAATCAATTTTCGAGTCCGGAGATTGATCTGGATGCTACGAATCCATAAACGATATATAAAACTAGAATCGAATTACGATATATAAAACTAGAATCGAATTTCGATATCGATCGTCACCGCGACATGGGATACGTGCTAAGTCTCGAAGTCGAAGGATTTATGAGTAAACAGCGGTAAATATTAACACGTCCGGTGTTATGAGACTACCAGTAACCGGCGACGTACTTTTCGTTCGAGTTATGGGGGTCAACGATAAGAGACAGGGTGCTTTTCACTCAGTGCAGCCGGTTTATTGGAACTAAAACGCTGCGGGAAAATGGCGACAGCCTGTCATCCGGAACGCTTTTCGTAGTAGCAGTAAATAAACGAAAGGAGGATACCGTTGACGGAAATTCAACGTCTTCGTAATTAGCCTTTCTAAATTGTCTAAATCTATGTGACTCGTTTCTGTTTTTAAATCGAAGTACAGATATAGCGAAGAGCGCAATAACCTCACTGATAGTAAATTTATTCACAAAGAGTCTAATCGATAACAATAACGAGAAATAGACAAATATTTCTAAGCAAGCAAACATTCAACGTCCATTCAATCCTCCACGTTTATTTGCTATGTTTTGCTAAACAAACTCTGCAAATTTAATTAGGCTAGCCAGACTAATATATCATCATTTATCGTGTATTTAGCACGAAACAAGAGATTTCACTTTCACAGGTACAGTAATCTAATCAGCGAGTAGTCGTGCTGCGCATTCGAATAATCATTGATATCCAGGGGGAGAATATATATAACACCACACGGGGGATGACATTTCGAGCGTATAAAATGCTGTTAATTAGCGACGGGAATAAACATACACGGGGAACGTTCATTCGCTAGAAATGGCAGATTACTATCCCGTTTGCCCACTTCCGCGATTCCTGGCGCGTTCGTAACATTATTACGTTTTACGTCATTAACAAGTATCCGGTGAATCTGATTTGTCAGCAACAGAAACAACGGAGTGCAAAATAACAATGGGACGCGGTTTACTCTCAATTACGAATTAAAAATTAATATTGTCGATGCAGTCGTTACTTTAATACACCGCGATATCATTTCTAGTTTACAATTGAACCGTTTACCATGTGTTCATAATTCATTTCTGAACATTCTAAACACAATGTTAAGCCTACCTGCAACATTATTCGATCGACACATAAAACGTTGAGAATAGAACGATTCTAAGCAACAAGGGTGACATGGAACTCGTAAGAAAGACAATAGGAGACAATGATATATCTCTCCAGTTACCCAGTTTGCCTTCCTCGTATCCAAGTCCTGAAACAAGACGGTTGCAAAATGCTGACTTAGACGTAATTTAACGCAACACTGAGGCCACGTTAGACGTTTTGCCTCTGCAGGTGGTTACGAAGTGGGTATTGTCGTTTCGAAACTAAAGGTTGTCGCGGTAGAGAAGGACTAACAATAAGATCGAAGCTTGTTGCGGTATAAGTAAAGTTAGAGAGCGAAGCTTGAAATTCTAGTCGAGTCTTGAATTCTGATCATAATGGCAGACATGCGGAATTCTCCAATTGTTGCTCGTTATTCCCTTAGAGGGGACATTTAGATTAGATTCGATTGATTTCTCTCTCAAAATGTAAATAAAACATTAATTGTTAAGATAAGGTATTATCACACAGTATATCGTGAAATAATTAATGAGCCGTAATTTTAGGTGAGTGCTGCGGTAGATAAGTTCTAAATAATTTACTAGCATACTAATCAGATTACCGCGATCCTTCGTTCAATAATCTAGTGACATTAAATTCAACGACACGACGTTAATTACTAATTCACATGTAATTATAATTTTACACTGCGAATGTTTGCAAAGTACAAGTAAAACGTACAAAGCATATCACGAACATCGCTAGTTTCGTTTAAAGCCATTTCATCGACTGTTTAACTGAAATAATTTAATTTCAGGATTAATAACACTTGTAACATATTGCCTCATTCTGTACTTATTTTACCAAGATTCTCCTTATAATTTCATTTAGGAAATTCCAACCCCTTAGGATTATTTTACGTTACAGCCAGCATCCCAAATGAAGCACTCGACGTGGAAACACCGAGGTTCCCTTAATCAACGTTCCTATGTCAATTTAAATAATTTTGCACTTTCCGCGCGCACACGTCGTCGCTCAAGGATTAAAGAGTCACTCCGTTGAATTTATCATCGCACAGGTGGAAATGTACTTACGTCGTCGACTTCCCAGCCCTGTTTCTGCCAGAAGTAGCAGCTGATAAAGGCGGCCGCAACCACTGCCAAGGGTCCGGCGCCCCCGAGCTCGATCGCCTCGCTTCCAAACACCGCCAGCAGTCCACCTCCTAATAACATCAGTACTCTCATGGGCACCATGAACGGCTGAAACGTTACGAATTGAACGATCGATTAGATCGGGTTATGACCACGATCGCTAAACCGTGGCTCAACCTTATTGAAACGCTGACTAACGATTCCTGTGGATTAACCCTCTAATGGTCCCGTGTGACTTTCAGGTCCAATGCTAATATATCGACATTTTACAAAATAATTTTAGTTTTTTTCACAAGATGACGTATACGTCTTAATCTAAACTTGAAATACCAAAGTAAATGCCTTGCAAGTTGTTTGCAGAAAAAAATTGTATCGAGTTGATCTTGAAAGTGGGGTGAGTCAGCTTCGTGACAAGAACGAATTAAAACTGAATCTTACTGCAAATCAAGGTGAAACTTATTTTTTTAATCAACGCTCAATAAATATGGAAAATTTGAACCCTTGATAATTTTAATTTGTCGTCATTCAAGATCTTATAATTTTCAATTTGAAACGTTCTCGAATCTATTTTGTGCCGCATAATGAATTCTGAATATCTCTGCGCGCCACCAATGCGAAGTAGTAATATTATGCAAGTATGATTTGCATGGAACACACTTGTCGCCATATTAGAGTCCTAAAAGGTATTCTCACGGCGCAAAGAATGAAATTACTTCACAAAATGAACGAAGCTGAATTAAATATACATAGAATTTTTTCCTTGAATAATCGTCGATTAGGTTCTTACGGTTCTGAAAGCATATGTTCAAATCGAAAGTGTCCAAGGAAGAAAAGTTTCACAATGATTTATCGTCACGTACTACTAACTCAAATTCCTGACAGCTGCAGGAAATGTAGAAAAAGGGAAACCCTCCATTAATTCTAATATTGTCAGTTCCACTTGATGTACTACTTCTCCAAACATAAATTACCTTAATCTGATAAAAAGCGTAAGAGATCCTTGGAGATAGATAAAGCACCGTTTAATGACCCGATAGAATATCATGAAAGAAGCAGCCATTTATTGGCTCAAGTTTATCGAAGTTGTAGGAAAATATTAATTAAATACGTTCCAGAGAACTCTCTTTAGGTTCTTGCAATTTTATTCAAGATAATTAACGAGTAGAAGAAGAAATAGAAAAAATTGGAAAAATATAGAATTAATAACGAGTGTTTTTGAAATATAATTTTCGATCAAAAATAACATTACGTGGAAGCTCGAAATTGATAGAAAAAAGGTGATAATACCAAGGATGTTTTCAAATATAAAGCTTTCAGTTGTGACCTAGTTGTAAAAATAAGCGATATATCTGCAAAAACGATTTGCACGAGATCAAAAATAAATCGCCATGAAACGAACGCATTTAATAAGTTCCTGCGAGGCGAATTTCCATTTTCCTGTAAATGGAAACGGATTGCAAGCTCTGCGCGAAGTACATTGCGCTGCCGCGCACACACTTGTACCTGCTCGTTCGATGGAATCGATGGAAACTTGGACAGAGGGAACTTTAAGCAACGTATGTACACAGGAGGAACCAGCAAATACTGTTCCACCTTTCGCCCACCGTGAAATATGAATAAAGAGAGAGGCTAGTAGGATTTTCTGATACGTATCCATCTGGTTTCCTTTCCTTATCAATATTGAAATTTTCATAACATTCAATGTTTCAAAGGGAAACGAGACTATTTCGGTTACTGCTCTCTCTCTGAAGGATTTCCACGTTTATCTGCTGTGTACTCTAGCAGAAAATTAGTCTGCTTTTTATACTCGTAGAATATCCTTTCAAGCAGTTTTCTCTTCGTTTGCAGATTTTAAATTTTAATTGGAAGTTTTTAATACAATATTAAATTAAATACACGGTATTCATTTTTCCCAGTATTATTTTATTCTTTGAAAACTATTTGAAAACGGCTAAAATAAATGGCTGCTATTTGAAAACTATTTGCTTTTAAAAAACTGTTGAAAAGAATAACGTACCGGTGTAAAAAGCACACAGTGAAGTAGACTAATCGTCAGTAACGTGGTTATCTCAATAATTACCAGACTTTCGCTGAAACGGAGCAAATAAATGAACGAATTAACATCCCCATATGGCTCTTGAATATCGACTAATGGTTTTCCATCACAGTCTTTTAAAATCTCATGAAATTTCAACATTCGATACATCGACTTATTTGGTATTCGACGTAGAAGAGTGCTTAATCGCGTGAGTAACCACGACAGGAAATCGGATCGGTTCTGGCCAGAATCGGGGCTCGATTAATCTTGTTTAAAAGAGGTCGAAAGGATCCGCGTCGACAATTAGATTATTCACCTTGACCTCCTCCAAAGTGGTCGTCCTACTCGCAGCCCGTCCTCTTTTCTTCGTCCTTTTGAATTCTTTTCGTTCTGGTCTTGTTTCTCGCTTCATCTCCAGGCAATTTCGTCGGCAACCACGGTAAATCCGCTCGCTTTTAACGAGCGAGTCGTTAAGGGTCAGCCGCACTTTGTGAAACTGCACGGAATAAGATGCTGCTACCTTCCTATCGTTTTCTTTCCCTCTCCTTTCTTTCTCTTCATTCTTCTTCGAAGGGATCGAAGACCCTTCGCAAGATTCTGTTTGAACTTTAATTCAATAACGCTTTGGCGTGATCGTCCCCCGTTTCCACTTGCTACCGCCACACAGTAATAGGAGAGAGAGAGAGAGAGAGAGAGGGGGGGGAGGATACCGAGAGGATTAGATTCCTGATCGATGAAGTTGTAATTAAAAATATCGCGACGATAACGAATTCGCCGAGAACAAAAGGTGGAACCGGATATGGAGAAAGAGGACATAACCGGATGGTATTTCAAGCGTGGGTGGAAAGCCACTGTCTCCAGTTTTCACGGGGTTTCACCGGTTGTTTGGCCTGGACGCCGTTATGAGATTTTCGTGCGCACACAAATCACGCAGACGCGTACGTAACCTGCACGTGTTCGTAGCGATCAGTCGCCACGGTTACACGTGATCCTGCGGCTTCTCCTAAATGCGTCGCGATATTGCCGTAAGTCGCTGAATATTGCGCCCTGACCACGACCGATGCGTACGTGTGCAGTGCGCTGAGTTATAAAGCTTGCCACTGATGTTGGCGATCTGAGAGAAATAATCCGTCTTCCAGCCAGTAAAATTTGTTTAATGGTAATTTTATCGATTGATTCAATTTTCATTGTATTATTTCACCCAAATATGTAATTTTAGTTATAAAATTACGTTTCTCTTGTTAAAAAATATTACATATACAATTTGAAGAAATTTCCATAATTGTCATTGAAGAATTGTTAACGGGAACGTGTAGCAGGGTCCGATCGAATGGGCCAATAAATTCTCCGTGCTTCTAAAACGACTACGGCAGAACAAAAACCAAGAGGGGTCGTATGCATAGAGGATACTTGCGAGAGAAAAACTAAGGCGATAGATATTGGAATCGAATCCTTCTGACTGCGTTTCTTGCCGGGGATCGATTACGAATGGGAAAGAGGGGAAAAACGAAGACAACTCCGTATCGTAAAACTCACACGACGCGGTAGTGATGGAAGTGAGGCGATTCGAATCCCGCCCAACCCGGGATACGAGTCTGCCGAAACTGCTTTCCGAAAACTTATGAAACTCGAGAGAATTTTCGATGGCCTCTGTGGCTTTAAAATTCTGCGAGGTTTCTATACGTAGGAGTGTCAATTATCGAATTTTTAAAGCAAACAAGCTTTAAATATTCAGATGTTTAACTATTTCAAGAGGTCGAAGGCTTACAAGGCATACAAGATTTTAAAGATATTCGAGACAAACAAGGCGTTCGTGACATTCGAGACCTCGAAGCCTTTCAGGACTTCCGAGAATTTACACAATTTTCAGGATTCCCAAACACTGCAGTCTTACAAAGTGTTTCGGAGCTTCTTCAGTCTTCCTCCTTGACTCAAGATCTTACAGGAAATTTGCAATTATAAAGACATTTTCGAGAAATTCTGTATCCTCTCTCGATTCCATCATGATTACTAAATTTTTTGAGTTATTCAAGATGTTTTATTTTCTACACTCTCATATTATATACCTCTATAATATTAGACTTTGTACAAGACCTTACTTCCTAAAAAACAAAATTCCAAACAAAACGAATCCCTACAAAACGACGATAACCTTAGAAAACCCTCAAGAAAGCTGCTTTCACAATGGCACCTACCAAATCCAGCCCTAACTCCTTCCGCAACATCTTCACTGAACAGGGCGTCAAAAGCTTCTCCATTCCAACTTCTCAGAAACTTCCCCCAAAGAAGACTGGAACGACATCCTCGTCAGAATTCAGTCCCAAAGTGACCAAAGTTTTCGAGGGATTCTCATGTTGGAAACAAGCGAGGGGTAATTAATTATCGGATCACAAAACGATCGGACACTCGAGTGGAACAGGCGACGGAAACTAGGGGAAAAATACCACGGAGCATTCCCTTACGCCATCCGGATATCCGTTTCTCGATAATCCTCGGTTCGTTCCAGGACGTAGCTACAGATGCCACGAACCTACGCGGAATATTCGCCTCGAAGAAAGCGATATCTCGCTCCGGTAAGTCGCCTCGACGTTTCACGACTGCGATCCCCGCCGCTGAGGGAGTCGACTTTTTTTATTGTCGTCACGGGAAACCCGTGGCACGCATTGCGGGCTCTTCGAAAAGCAGATTCGTAGACGGAAGAGGCGGGGACGCGTGCCTGGAATCGATACACCCGCTGGAATGTCTATTCAATCGGGAATAAATTCAGAGCAGCTTCGAGCGGCCCGAGTTCCTATCGAATTCTCCTGCGCCGGTAATCGTCAGTCGCGATTAAGAGAGTGCACGCAACTCGCATGCAGTTGGAAGGGTGAAACAGACGGGTATGCTTATTGCTTTTGTTCGAATGTGAAATTAAATTTATGAAATTGGAATATTGATTGTTTATAGTTGTACGAAGGGATGGATTGGTGATACAACTGTATACAGTGAACAACTGTATACTTGAAACAAACGTAAATTATAATAAATAAAAATATTGCATTTTTAAAATTCAACTTTTTTTTAAAGTAACCAGTTCCAACCAGGATTACGCTCCAAGTTGTTACTAAATTCAAAAAGAAACGTTTCTGAGAATTAATTATTGTCCGTCGGGACGAAACGATCGAGTAACTTTTATTCGAAATTTTCTCCGCGAGTGTCGCAAGCGAAGCAGGACACATTTCCTTTGGGGGCGACAGAAACGCATTGCAATCGACGACGAAACGATATTTCGTTTCCCGTCCGTATTTTTGCCTTTCGAAATCCATGGAAAAGACAGAAAGCGAGCTGATACCTCGCCGTTTTATTTCTCCTCGCCCGAACCTATCGAAACCTTTCGATATCCTGCAGACGGGAAACCGAAGGCACCGACGAGGGACGAAAGAGAAATCGTTTGCTAGACGAGTGTCTCGAACAAATATAATAAACGTCTTCGAAAATACGGGTGAATTTCATTTGCAATCATTCCGGTGGACGAAATCAAATTCTTTCGTCGATTCTCCATTGGTTACTGCGTTCGAGACGCGCGTCTCGATTGAAACGGGTCACTCTCCGTCACCATTGGACAGTAATTCTACGTCCTCCTTGCGAGAACATTTTCAGTACGAATACGAAACAAGCGAAGAATGATTTGAGCTCGATTTTTAATCGAAATTTGTCGTAGAAGATTTTTATTTATAATTGTATATGGAGTTACGCAAATTATTCAATTCGTAGGTTACTGTAATTTACTGCAATTGATTAAATTACTATAATAGTGACTACACATCTGCAACACAGACAATAAAAGGTTGCCATCGATATCTAGAAACGCGAACGCAAGTAGAAATACCGAGTAATGGTCAGACATGTCAGCCAAGGCGTGCTCAATCTTCTTTCCAAGGCTTTTATAGAACCTAAAACCTCGCATGACAAAATCTTATTCGAAATTTCTGATGCATATGTGCACGAAGAACCACCACCTTTATGGTTGTACTATGATTTCGCTCCAGCTTGTATATCATAAGAATTCTTCTTCTTCTTCGAGAGAGAGAGTGTGACTGAAATATTCAGAAGGAAGATTTTTAGGAATACGTGCAGGTGTAGGGTGGCTGAGTGGTGACTATAAGTGTGCAGGGTGAACATATGTGGAGGTAAGAGTGCTTACGAGTGTCTAGTGTGTTTTAGGATTGTCAATGGGAGAGGTTACGAGAGTCATACGATGAGCCTGTTAAGAGTCGATGAGAGAGCCCTGTTTCAGCGAGTCTAGACGGAGGGTATACAGAGCCTGTTCGAGATTGTTATGTCGCAACAGTAGCTCCATAAACCCAATTAATTTAGGTATTATACAGTTATAGAGCTATTAGAACTATGAATTTTCATTGATACCTTCATCACGCCATGGAAACAGTTGGTTAGACAAATTAATTGCAGGTTTCTTCAAGTTACGAGTTACATGAGTTAACGAAGGGTAGTTAATGTTACGTCACTTGCGTTATTCTCAAAGGTATGGTTGTTGAACATGGAATATTTATCTCTAAGTGCGAAGATATTTGTAATGTAACTGATGTACGATTTATACAATTGTGGAAGATTCAATTTATACTTTTTTTTCTAGAAATGAACAGGAAACAATGGCAATATGGTATTAAAATATTAAAAAATAAATATTTTCGTGAATCATAATCCAAATCTCTATAATCTCCCTCATAATTAAGAAACGACGTCTCTCAGCGTCTACGTTTGCGTTAGCCTTTCTGATTTCCTCCGTGGGTCCAATCCACCGACCGAAGCTCTAGTCGTCACAACATTTGACGTGTTACAATACTCTTCTATTCACAGGAATGAATAAATGTCGACTCGGTTAGAGCTGGACCGCCGTAGGGGGAGAAGATCATAGGGAACGGAGACGCCCCCGAGGGAGCCAACGGGAGAACAATATTCAATTTGCAAGCGTGATGCGTACCGCGCGGCTGTCCGCGGGATATTGATTGCGAAAGATTTGAAATTCAATTAAAGCGAGTTCGGCCGGAGGGCCCAGGTCTAGAGCGTCTATCGATTTGCGCGAATTAAATGTTTGTGTACGGATTCGGTTGGAAAGCTGGCCCGCACTTGGTTGCCGCATCGGTACCTGCATTGCCATTCGTGTTCCACCTCCTGCCTCTGAAACATTCGCCGCCCTTACGACCAGCCCTCTTTCCGCGAATCCCTCTGAATTTGCGGAAAACTGTGAACAGACTGCCGCGAAACGGAACGATGGAGGACGGATGATGCTGCTCGAGGCTTCAGGGTATCAGAAAGTCCTTTAGGAAAGATATTCGAACGTTTCGTCGGGGCTGCAGCCAGCTTCGTCAAAGAGATCGGATGACATGCCGATATTCGTGTGCGTGAGCTGGCCCTTTGCGATCGTATTCAGTTTAGACACGGGTGCTATGATGGTTGGAATGAATTCTTATTCAACTTAAATCGTCTCAAAAGTTTCTTTATATGACTGATCGTAAAATATTCACCAAGTAATTATTACTCAAGTTTACAGTATAGTCGACACGTTGAAAGAAATAATTATTCTTCGCCAATTTGACCGCTGTTAAATACCCGTTCGTACGTTATCAGCAGAATAATTAGTTGGAAGAGAACATCAGCGAACTCGTGCAATGTACAAATTTCAATTTTGTATTATCATATCAAATGACAATCGTTGGGACAGAGCAGCCGAGCGGATAATTACAATTTCTATTCCGCTAGATGGAGAATTAAACGATTCTTTCACCCGTGAAATGTTAATCACCGTGTTTCACAGTGGCAAATATAATTACACATCCTGGCAAATCTTTGTTTAAGCCGCAGAGCCATGCCCGCCGAGGAATACGTACAAATGTAATCAAGGATCAAAGTTTACTTAGGTTTAAGCACGTTCCACTGGATCGTGCCGCATAGCTTTGCAGAGAGTAGCCTCTTAAGGATCTACAATAGACACACCGAGTACATAAAGTAGGGATGAATCGCATAACTGACCGCTTCCGTTAACTATTCTACAGTTACACGAATTGAAAACACGAGGTTTGAAATTTCGAAATTGTACTATCAGCAGGTATTCTGTAGAAGTTGTAAATGAAATTCGAAATTGTAATCTAGCCAAAGGAGAATGCAACACTGAATACTAAAAATCACCAGAAATCAAATGTGCCTGAACGAAATCGAATCGATTCTTATCTGGCAATTGTGCTACGATGAAACTAGGAGAATGGCCTACATAACAAAAGATTCGTTCGATGCATGGTCGAATGGAGGCGAGTCTGATCGCAAAAATTGCATCTGTCGATAAATGCAGAACCATTTCCACGTTCCACGGTGAGGTGGTCCTACGGACTGTTGGTTGGCTCGCAGTGTCTACGCGAGGCTCACTCTTACAACGTTCAATTCACGGGAGCAAGTCGATGCTCCCGCTCAGCTTTCATTCCTCCTTATCCGCGACCGACGCTGAATCCATCAGCCATGCATTCAGGATCCTGGCTGTGGAAAGACCTCGCGGAAAAGCGTATTGTCTCCAGCCGCTTCTTTTTTTTGTGACTGCATCGCGCTGCAGCGGCATGTCAACCATGGCGTACTGTCTGCGCGTAAGTCGCGTTTCGCTGCCATCGGTTTGCCTCTATTTAACTGCGTGGCTCCCTTCGAACCGAGGGATTCTTTCGACCAAGCTCGATGATTATCAATTGCACAGCCCAGGACTGTACATTGTGTTCATCGTAACGAAGGTCACATTCCCAACTAGAACATTCCAAACTATCTGTAAGTGGAATTACTTAACAAAATATAATCTACTCTCGATAGTATCGAATACAGAAATTTTGCTAGCGAATTGCTTATGCCGATTCACACATTCTTCATGAGCTCTATTTCTGAGAAGAGCCGATGAATCACCTTCTGCATATTAAATTTCTCCATTGGGAAAAACTGTTCTTTGTGTCAACGCAATGAAACGTTTCACTTCGCTCCGAATAAACAGTTGAGTGGCTCTCAAAAAGTAACAAATCTACGGAGACGTCAATTCGGTTTATTCAAAGGAGAAGAAGAGATGCATTTGCTCGAATGAAATTTACGTTTTTGCGCTTTTGTCACGTTCCTTGCAAATACATTTCGTAATTCTACCATCGCTGACGCGACACCGTCTGTTCCACGGAATAATGTGGAAAATTTAATAAACGTCTTGGCGCATAAAATTTCGAGTTATGTTCGGTATACCGGCGCAAATATTTTTTCCACGATCGTTGAAACATTCATTCGATATTACGATGGAAGTGTTCCAATTGAGACGAGAATAAAGTTGGCGTTAACAATGCAATTATTTCATAAACTACTTTCAAAACAATTTTAAAAAGTTACTCGAAGCATACGTACTCCATTATTGTTTCTAAACAAGACCGAAAAAAGATACTTGAAAAATCTTACAATTATTAGTCCACAATTAACATACATTTTAATCTATGATCCACCAAAAAAAAAAGCATGAATGAATAATTCACATCCTTGGCCATTTATCAGTTCGAAATCGATATATTCGACGAACCGCTTTGCAAGTTTGATGTTCCGTCGCATTCATATTCATGTTTTTATCAATTTTGATCACACTTAAATCAATCGATGCATTTCGTAACGCGACGCCAGCGTTAACGACGGATTCTGTCTAGAGTTTTTGTCGTCGATAATTTGCTCCGCGATCGCATTAAAATTTCATTCATCTTCCTGTCGTATCACTCTTTAATTCCTTTTCGAGGTGCAGCCGGGAATATATTTACTTCGACAGATTCCAATCTCGTGTCCCGTCGGCGTCGGTGACAGCTGCCGCTGACGCAGGTTTTCGTAAACTTCATCACCGACATTATTGACACCAGATTTAACGGCAAATGTTACTTTAATGCAGCCACGGTATCGCATGGGTAAATATCCATGTCGCTACGTCAGTTTTCATTAAAATCGTGCGAGTTTTTAATCGCGTTATTTTTATCGTTCCGAGTAACTCGAACCATAACCATTAGACACCAGGTGCATCTTCGCAGTTTCTTCGTCTCGAACTTTTCTTATAACGTGCGAACGTTGCCTTTGCTCCCACCCCAGGCTTGGAGTAATGCGATCGGTTTGTTTGTTAAGTCTATTGACCCGAATTGACAAATTGAAGCAAGTGCCAGGAAAATTGAATTGACCCTAGGAAGACTGAGCCACGAGCCGTCACGTTAAGACTGAAAGGGGAGACTCCTCGAGCCTAATAGTGTTATCTATAATTATCGTTGAAAAATGATCTTTTCGTTAGGGGAGCATGTTTCGAGTTATAATAGTTTCATGTATTATAGAGATCGATACGAAGAAATAGGAACGTAATAATTTTTCTCTAATCATTCGTCGCATTATTTATAACATTTAAATGCCATCAAAAAAAATTACACTTGGTTCATTTATCTCGTTTACGTTAAAAATAACTCGCTTCTTCAATTACTCTATTTTTCTCACAGATAAATGATCAAGTTTGATATCTTTAATACGTGTTATGTTTTTTCAGAGGCGGTTAAATTTTGGGTAACGTAGGGCTAGAGGTAGTCGAAATTCTGCAGCTTTGTCGCGAGTAAAATAATATAATGACTTCTCTCGACAGTGGAATGAAAATTCAGGGTTTATAATATAATGGACCGAGTCCAGTAAAGTTAATTCCATAGAAGCTGCCTTTACCGTGAAATCATGGTTATTAAATCGTAACATAACGCCGTGGCTTACAATTTAATAACGGTTAACACCATTTAGCATACAACAAGTACCGTGGGTTGCTCGAGGAAGCTCTAAACTCATCTTCTAATACCTACTCAGGGAAAAGTAGTATTATTATTTTTTTAAATTTATATGTAAAAGATATGTAATTTTCTGCATTGTACGGTACTAAAAAATTGTGTTCATCAAATCATAAAAATAAAATTCACCAAGTACCCACCCTTATTTTTCCCCGATGTTACAATTACTAGCAGTTAATCAACCCAAGGATATAAAAGAATCAAAGGAACGTAAACATGCTCAGGTAGGATAGCCACAAATTTCATTTTTGCATCGAATCAGTTTCACGTCGTTGGATCGTTTTAAAGGACATATATCGCGCAGGAGGGACCAAGGAACACAAGGGCGACATATTCTATTCCACGGTGATGTATTTCTATTTTAACAGGGACGAAACGCCTGAGTCACAGTTTTAACTCGCCGTGCCGTCGCGTGTTAGAGTCTCGTAAAAATCCACCCGTATTTCGCCATTTACCACCTACTGTTTCCCAATACCGTCCGATCCACTCCGGCGTCATTTCCGCGAGATCGACTCCAACACCTTCTCCCCTGCGGAGGATTTACAACGCGGTGCTTTAAACTCGACGAAACAACGGGACGCACGCGTGCACATGTCGCGCAAATATAAAATTCATATCCGGATAACGGTTTTCCAAAAGGGGCTTTAGGATTTTATTGTTTAAACAAACACGAATGGTATACGAATAGGATGTACGCGTATTCTTTTATTTTCAATGAAAGGACGCACGATTATGGCTAAACGCAATATGAAATATAGTTCACAGGGAGTATTTTCTTATTAAAAAATAAAGCCGTGGAAGACGATTTGGAAAACTCTATTCTTACGAACGCGTGATTACCAACCACAGGTATGGCTATGAAGGGATCGAGACTTCGGCTGGACTGCAAATGAGGCGGGAATGGCAAGAGAACTGGAATTGGAAGCGGAGCCCGAGGATGTGATTGAGTTGTTAGCATTTCATCACCAGGCTTTAACGGATGAGCACTTGCTTTCGGCTGATGAGCAAAGAAGGTTGCTTCTTGAGATGGAATCTACCCCTGACGAAGATCTAGCTAGCTGAAGAGACAACGAAGGATTTAGAACGTTACGTTGACTTACTGGACAGTGGCAGCGGACTTTCCGAATATTGACGCAAATTTTGAAAGAGTTTCTACTCGTGCGAGCAAACTTTGCTGGATTATTTTAGTAATGTTGGCACCGCAACCTTTCAACAATAATAATTTAAATAATAACGTGTTACTTATGCCATACTACTACTGCTGATAAATTCTTTTTATGCGGCCTGAATTCAATTTTCAAGGGTTGTACAAATGCGGAAGTAACAATTCTACGTGTAAATATACGTCAGATAGCGTGTATCCAACACGTACGAGAGAAGAATCTTTCCGTGGAATTGGATAGACGTTCTTCTTCTCGCTTCGCGGTTCGATGCATCCCGCATTGCACAGGACCGTCGTCGACGATGCTGCGAAAACGCACTCGGATAGATAATCGTGCACGAGCAACCCGGCTGGTTGATCGACCTACTGGTCCGTTTCTGGGCGTTTCCCTCGACATTCTTGCCATTGGCTCGGAAACCCCGGATGGAAATCGCGTTTCTTGCCAGACAATCCGTCCGGTCTGTCCGACGAAATTTATACGAGCACGCGACCGAACCGATAATCCCACAGCAGCCTAGTGGTTTTGTCGCGAATCACGTGTACGGAATGTATCAGGTACGGAATGGGACTCGGGAAGTTCTACGGATATAGACAGTCCTGGTTTAAAGGGGTTACACGTACAAAATATTTTCTCTGTTGATGAATCGGAGGCTTAGAAACAAGAAACAGTTCTGGGTGAATATTACTTTTTAGGTAGATAATATTGCTCCTGAAGTTTTGCTTCGAGTACAAGTTCTCTAGAGGTTAAGGTAACATCTATTTCGGAACTTTTCCTCTCATAATCAAATTTATGAAACCGATGCCTTTCGTTGTCTTTTTTCCTCGTTAATCACGGGCAAACGAGCACCCAGTGGATAAATTTCTCCACAACGACACCCAATGAACTTCCTCCAGGCAGATTGTCGTCATGATTCGCGACACGTGCAATTTATTGCCCGCCAAATTCCACGTTCGTCGCGGAGTTATTACCCAAGCATGGTCGTCACGTAGCCCCCTTTTCGATGAATCGCTAAGACGCGCAGTTTGGATCCTCCCCTTCCATCCGGCTACGAGCCTAACTTCGAACCAGTCGGACCGAAACTACATTCAGATGTTCGCACGTCCACGTACGTAGCCTCTGACCACGTGCGGTTTACGATCGGTTTGCGAGATCTCCTCGCTCCGGCTAGCCGCGAGCGCCTCGATAAAGCTGGATTTATCGCGAGAAAGTGGATTTATTTGGTCCCGCCGCCGAGAGATGCATTCGTAAATGCGATGAACGCGTAATTTAATGCGCGCAGTGACGAACGAAGTCGAGACCAATTCAAGATTAACTGGTGGAATGTTGTCTGATCACGTGCAACCTCGTTCTACTAGTCTGGCCAGCGAGAGGAATAAAACTATACCTGGTTGTATTACTTACAATTAGTAGAATACTGAATAATGATTAAATACAAGTTGACTGACCTCAAAAGGTATTCAAGATTTACTCGTTTAATATCGTCTGGCCATGCGTGGTCTCATTCTATTAGTCAGACGAGCGAATGGAATAAGATTGTACTTGATCCGACCCAGAGGGAAATTGTCCGACCAATTACAAATAACGTAATACTCTCCTTTACTACGATACTCTATGAGACTACATTGTAAAGAATTATTTCATCCTCGATTCATATTTTGCAGGTACTCGTAACTCAATCGAGTTTGCCTGTTTAACTAGCCTGTTCCTGTTGTGCTGGCTCTACCGACGTAGTCCCCATGGGTCTGACTTCGGAATATATCCAATTAGAACATCGGCACAGATTTCAAGCTACCTGTACCAAGTACTAGATTCGTTTGTGTATCTACATTAGTTGGTACCTTGCTAAACCTCTACTGTCTCCGCAGGACGACGTCGAGTTGATTAACATGTTTGCAACCATCCACTTCCACTTTCTCAGTTTCGTTAACTGAGATCGATCTGTATTAGTGTACACCTCTGTTCAACAAAAATCATATCTTCTCACCATTCGAGCTGTTTCCATTTAATAGAAAAGAATAACTTTCTCATAAGCGCGTTAATTAAAAATACAATCTCGACTCAGCTCTGTCATTTAAATAATTGTTTCGTGAAATGTAGAATGCAATTGGATACACAATAAATGCAGAAACATTCCGTAGAACGGTATTCATTATTTTCTTGAAAAGTTTTCCCGAGTTTTCCACGAGCCTCGTCATTCGTCTTCAGCGTCGTTAACTGCGTAAATAAACTTTCGCGATGATGTAGGTGGCATTGAATAGAAGTTGCAAATATTGCAAGTTTTTCGCGGCACTGGGTACTCGGAGCTGTTCGCGTGGGTCGAATATGGTTCGCGAATTTCGCGATTCTTTTTTTTTTTTCGTTGCCAGCGTAGAGGGCGCTGTTGATTTACAACCGATCGGAAACTCTTCTCGACTGCGACCATCGATTCTGAAAAAGCTGCGAACACAGCGAAACTTTTTTCAATTCGAATCGGCAACGAGCCATCGTGATTCAAATAATAACAAACCACGAATATCCCAGAGGCAGACACTGACGACTCAGCTTCGACCAATGTTTTTAAATGTCTACCGCAAACGTTACAAAATTGTAATAAACTCGAGGCACGTGATGTTTGACATGTTAGAAAAAACAAAAACGATAATGTACGTTTGAGAAGCTTAGGTTTCATTTTGAAAGTACGATTTAAATACAAAGAAATAGAAAAACAATTATTTAAATGTGCAATTATGATAACAAATAATATATACAGTTATAATTAATATAATAACAAATGCTACTGGACAAAATAATGTAAAAGCTGCAGAGTAGGCTCTTTTTTTTATGTACGTTGACGATATATAATAATGATAACTCCAAAATTTGCACAATTTTCAGAGATGCTTTAGCGGTAATTAATTAGGATGGGAAAATTTAAACTATGAACTTCATTAAAAAAGATGAAATTATTTTTCAACCTAACCAAAACGTGTTTATAGTGAAGTGATTAATCACCCCTTAATTACCAACTTTGTTGAACGAAATTTTTTATTGAAACAATCTCCACGAGCCGGATTTTTAATTAGCCAAAACGAGGGTGAATAAAAAGTAAGTAGATTCCCTTAACCCTCATAAATTAGCTAAAATAACTGGTTTTATTTAATAAATTTTAACGTTTCAAGTAGTCCATCTACTCTCACTCTACACTTACCGAGTATCCAGATCGCACTTCTCAAAAGCCAAATATGCCAAATAAAAGTAGCGTGAATCTGGGTGTGCTTAATCGTTAACATAAATGACTCTAACATAAATGACTCTACCTTAAGAATACGAGGCTCTACTTTACCAATATAGCACACTACCTACCAACAGAGTACTCTACTTTAACAATACCGTACTCTATCTTGCCTACGCAGTACTCTACCCTACCTACAGAATATTTTACTTCGCCAACTGAGCACTCGCTTTTCTTCTCTTACTTAACGCAATTATTGTACCAAAATTATCCTTTAAAAGTATCAAGCGACGAAACGAGCGTTGGGAAGTGCACGAATATTAAAGTTCCGCGCTGAAAGGGGCAGGATCAACTAACCTCCATCCCCTTTGGCTCGGTTGATCGACCCACTGGCCTGCTTTTTACGTTTCCTTTCCCTTCGAGCCCTCACGTTTTCCACCTTTCTCCACCTTGGCTCTCGGAGTCGTGGTGAGCCACTCCGCCGGCACCGGAAGCGAATTTCGACGATTGTTGGGAAATCGATTTCTCCCCTGTCTCTCTCGCGGCCATTCACCCTTCGACTATCAACGTGGAAAAGTTTGTCACGGTTTGTCCACCCGGAGCAGAGTTCGTTCACTTCGTTCGCTCGCCGATGTCGCGTCAGGTTTTCGTAATTGGTATCATTCAGACGAGCATTTTCTTGCTCGCCATAAATTCAGTAATCGGTGATGGTTCGAGACATTTATTTCTGAATTTTCTCAGGGAAATTTGCTACTATCGGAGCGATGACAATCGGTACACGGAGTTCGATATTTGTTTTAGGGGTTGTTCGATTTTAGAATTTCTGTAATAACTGTTTGCGGTGTTGCCAAAAATGGATTACGACAAACTGTTAGTAATAATTATCAGGTAACAACACGAGGGAGCTACCGCGGCGGCCTCCGGCTCCAAATTGATAATTCAGCCCTGGCACACGGAGGGTTTAAGACAGATAACGTACAATTTGCGTCAACTCGCGGAGAAAAGCGGACGCGCGGGCCACGGGTGTAAATCACGCTGAAACACGATGCGAATAATAAATTCTGTCAGCACTAGCTGCTTCCCTGGTTGGCTGAGTCTGATATCTTGCGGCGTTGCGCGGCTGGCCTGCAGGGAACTGCCAAGATGAGGACGCCACGGATCCGATGAAAAACGATTCCGTCGAGCCGCGCCTTGGAAAACCGTTGCAAGGGCTTTTTTCGTGGCTGAGGAACGAGGCCAGGGATCGTTCGATCGGCTACGATCGATCCACCGTCGCGATAATGCACGTCGGCGACTCTCGACGACCGCGATCCAGGTGGTCTCTCACCTCTCTTGCACCGAGAACGACACTGTGATACGTTTTTATCGCTCTAGGATTCGATTGGGGGTGGACTATTTTGGATATCTCGCGAGAAGGATCCGTGTTTCTAGAGAAACAATTTTAACTCGAAGGGGGCTGAGAAAAGAATATTAAAATACCTTATCTACGGACCATTTCTACTCATTTTTATTTATACGCGCACGCTTATCACCGACTAAATAGTGCAAATCTGGTTCATCCTTGCCCTACTACTATACAAATTTTTCTGCAGATGATAAACAATTCGTTGCGTTACATTTACATTTTCTGTAGATAACGAGCAATTTATGTAGCAGAATGCTACTGCGATAAAACATCCTGGTTGTTTGACCACATCGTTTTTTTTTATTTTTTGTAAAATATTACTTGTAAAAGTTGGGGTTGTGTTTTTTCTGTCTTAGCTTCAACCAGTGGTTCTTCTTTCCGCGTCAAAATGATCCGTGAGATAAAGGTTTCACTTAAAAAGACCCAAGTGGGCAGCACACGCTTTAGACACTCTGACCGACTACTCATTGTGAAATTTTAATGCTACCCAATGGAAGTCCTTTACGGCTCGCGTTTCCATCATTTTTCTTTTTAATTCGACGTACTTTAGGAGATAAATCCATTCATAGGTGAAAATGGGTCGCACGGGGCGTACGTGGCTCGCGTATAGTCGCGAGAGAAAAGTGCACGGATGAGCGTGGAAGATTCGAGTGATTGTTTCTAAATGGCGAAGCTTCGCGGCGATGTATCAACGATCGAGATTGATCGAACTCGAGGAATGCGTTTGGCGTTTTTTTGGTGACCTGGGTGTTTCGCCATGAGTCCGTGCTCGAGTATTGGAAAGTTCTGAACAGAAAGGGCGCGAACTGTTGGAATATACAGTCAATTGCATAAACATTCTATTGACAAAATTTGTCTAAATTAAATGATAGCTCAATAAAGACCATTTTTAAGAAGTAGTATTAATTTCGGAGTTCATTAAGTGTCGAGCATTGTCTAAAAGAAGAAATTAATTAAATAAAAGAAGACTTCGTTACAAACTGACTCTCCTTTCAGTCGCCTCGATTACCATTTTCGTCTCTTCCCTCTCTAAACGTATCGCGGAGTTGAAAGAGCACAATAAACCAACGGGGCAATTTTCGAGGACCATTCTGTACCTTCCGCCTCGGCCACGAAGAAAGGATGAAACGACCGCCGATTGCTCGCGTTTCCCACGTAACCAGCTTATAACGAACAATTGCTGGTCGTATTGTATCAAAATCGCTTGCGCGGGTTGTTGCCGAAGGTGCAGGGGCGGCGTTGAGGAACAAAATCGCGGGGCCATGTGCCAAACGTTGTCTTTTATTGCCCCGGGGATCGGGTCAAGCGTTATGGTGCCGTGTATCATGCGAATGGCCGGCATTCGGTGAATGACAAATGACGAAGCAGCAATAACGGGCTCGTTCGCGCGTTGCCGGGGAATTCTTCCGTCGAGGAAGTGTAACGGAACGCTCGAGAAAACTGTTCCGCTGGTGGAACGACGCGGAGACGTTCAAAGTTGGCAAAAACAGGCGACGTTATCCGAACAAGTTAAGTCGTTATTGATATAGTGGTTCGGTTTACGACGGGGGACGATATTGCAGGGAAGGCACTCGAGCCAGGGGATTAATTTTTAATTATCCGTTATATCGCGATCCGTGGCTTTATGGCTGTCTGATCGCGCACTCGCTGTCACTAATAGATCGATGGGCGAGCCTTAATTAAGGGGTGGTATATTCCAGAGCAGGAGAGTGGCGGTTCTTAGGGGATTTTTTCGTTGCTTTTTTTAGGTTGTTTTAAGCATGAATATAAATTTCAGTGTATCTTCTTGAAATATACAGCATATAATAAAAACACATTTACATCATTCTGAAGATTCCATGAAAAATAGCAGTTATTGGCATTAATTGTGCTTGCAACCGCACAAAATCCTCTTAGAAAGAAAAGGTACAACTTGGATGTTGAATTAGGTCAACTTGAAGCATCAAAGTATTTGAACTCTTGTGACGGAACACTGAACTTTGAACTATTTGCATTATTAAAGTAAACTAGTTGAGCTCGTGAACTATTTCGACTAATCTCGTTGCACTTCTAAACTCTTGAATTAATTGAATCCTTAAATCGAAATAAATGAGCTCTTGAACTCGACCGATAGATTCTAATTTGTTGAAGTTGACATTAATTCTGAGTCTTTTATTTTCATTATTTATTTATTTTCCTTTATAAAAAAAATACTAAGTTTACTTTAAACAGGCACAGTAATAAATTCTGTTAATACATCCTTGGTAAAAATCTAAGCCACCACGTTTCGCTCATGTTTGGAGAATTGTCATCGAAAGCAAACTATGATATTCTCCATAAATGTAGAAAATTCGAAACAATGAGGAAATTTTCAGAGTTTCAATCCCTCACTCAATTAATCCACTGAAGTGTGAATATTCTCCACAAATGTTTTTCAAAAATCGCACGCTTCGGACGACGACATTATTAAACACAGCCTTTCGAAATATCCAAACACAAACGCTGCTAATCAACGTACGATTCTCTCTGCTTGCGTCAAAGCAGAGTCCTCCTCCCATTGAGTGTAAGGAAACAATAGAGTACGTTGAATCGTATTCGCGAAAATTACGCGTTGGTCCACCGAAGTCTACGCCATTATTTCGTTATCGTCGCGCAGAAATTTATCAGAGTAGTTTCTCCTTCGTCGGTAAATCAGAAACGATGAGACTCGTATACTCCGTTAAGCGTATTTAACATGGCGTTTAACAATGCCAATAGCATTAAATGTCCTATTCGACTGGTCGGGGGTGACGAGTCGTTCCCGAGGATTTGGCAGCGAGCTTCTTCGTTATGCTATTACTATATAGTCCGAGACAAAATGATACGTTCGCCTGGTTTCATTTATTACAGCCTCGGAATCTACGATTACTCCAGACGTAATAAAAACGAGTTGAAATTGGCAATTAATGGTTCTATTACAGGAATCGTAGTCATAAAGTTGCTCCACTATTTTAAAAGAACTTACTAAAAAAAGAGGAGAGTACTTACGTCGCCCTTCTCTGGAACGTATTTGGCCAGCCAACCCCACAGGATACCGAACCCAAGACCTCCGATAATGGCAATTGGACCCTGGAGGATTTGGTACCATAGCGCGTCATGGGAAAACATGATGCTCTTCACGATTCCGTGAATCGCCACTGACGCTGCGTCATCGATTCCAGAAATGGCGATGATCAAGGTCGGGATGCCCTGGAAAAATGAAATGTTTGGTCTGTAATAAGGGAAAAGTAAGTAGCAACACAATATTATTTTGATTAAATTTCGTCAATTATTCGACTACACCGTTCGAATTGGATTTCGAATCCCTGAGGGGTAACAATGGGCACGTAGGTGAATCGAAATTGAATCCGAAACGGGCCCCGTTAGGAGAGGAAAATTATCGGAAGGAGTTATTAAGCGTTTCGCAGCGAGCAATCTTCCTACCGAATTCGATCGCGACGAGGGCTTTTCCGACGCGAATCGAAGGCTTCCGCGATTTTCCAACGTTTCCACCTCCGACTTCTCTTATTTTCCTCGGACGGCTACAACATCCGTGATTCGCGGAAACTTCGTTATCGAGTGCAATCAGATTTCTTCGAGGCAACTTCAAAACCATTAAGGAACTTCGGCTGGGGGAGCGTTCGAGGCCGGTGAAAATAATCTGCGGATGGAGGTCAGAGAAATCGCTCGACGGAGGGGAAGAGGAAGGAGAAGGAATTATAAGTGGAAGGATGTAACGAGACCAGTCGACGACAACGGGGAACCGATTCCACGGCTGCTACGAAAAGCTATCGGGCAAGCGATAGCTCGTGCGGGATTTAAGTCTGCCGACTATCGTGATTCTCGAACCAGTCGAATCAAACTGTGGCTCCAGAAAGAGGTCCCTGGGTAAACGTTCCAACTGGTCAGCGGTTCCCGCGACGCTATGTTTTGTCGTACGTTTTCTGTATCCAAGACCATTCGCTACCCCGGCCAATTTTTCGATTTAACTTGCTTCCCCAGACGGAAATATACGCTACTTCCGAAAACTACATTCCGTATTAGATTTTATATTTTTATATTATATACGTTACATTCGATACATCATTCATATTATTAATACAAGATTATTGACAGTGCAAACACGTTTTACAATTGAAATGAAATTTCAGGTTCGTTCAATTAAAAGAAATCGTAATCATCTCTGCTTTCTATTCGCCGCGTTCGAAACAATTTTATAACAGACCACCCAACTCCCTGGAAGGTAATTCTTATCCTTTGAAGTCGAAGTAACTCGAGTTTCTTCATTTTCGTTATATCTCACTGGGAAATGAGAAGATGCAAGAAATAACGAAGCGGAATTATCAAAGGGGGTTTCCAGTTTTGTCTTAAAGCAGCTGTTCGCAAGTACAGATATGGCGGACGGTAGTTAAATTACAATACTTTACACAAGTTTCAACAGAAATTACGTAAAGAATTTCTTAAACTACAGTTAGATTATTAATGTGCTCTATTTAATTAAGAGAGGCGAACAGTTGCCATGCAAAATAGAATTGTGCAATTCTCGAAGTAAAAGTCAAATTTAAAAAAATACTATTTTAATATATCGACTTGACTCTTAAATTTTGAAAAAAAATTCATCCTAAATAAAATATTCTATATGTAATTAAATTTTAAATGATAAAATATAAATATTAGCTACGTAACGGTACAAACCTACGTAGACCTTTCAATTTAATGCATCAATTGTCCGCGAACAGAATGGTTGACAGAATAACGTAAATATTGACTCTATATGAATAGAAACACGAACAAGGTTCGTTGTTTGTTCGTTACAAGAGAAGGAATTCCTCTCGTGACGCGTTAAAATCATAAATTCGGGTACCTGTTACACGACATGTTCCGGTTGACTAGCCCGGAACAATGGAAATGAAATTCAGACCAGAGCGACGGAGTTATAATTTATAGCATAATTTTTAGACTTTCGTCAGCATATTTTAAAATCGCAGTAAGTAAATAATAAATGTTGTTTACTCTTTCTTGTCCAATTATTCAGTGCCCCCTTCTCAACTTCGGATCATACCAAAAAAGTTTCAAGAAAGAAAACCATTTCTTACTCTTGTTTTCCACCATACCGATACAAATATTAAAAGTTCCAGTCCATCAAGCATAACAGACAACTCATACCCAAGCGCGTGCATTTTACTGTCGTTTTTCGTGCCAAGAGGCCAACGATAGTTACAAAGAGTAATACACCATTTAAATTATTCGCGTTGCGATAAACACCGGTTTTACAAGAAGAGCAATGCCCCGTGTACATCATACTATTGAAACGGTTATTGTCCGCGAGAAAGTTCTAGTGCGAGCCCCGAAGAAGAACCGCGAGATGAATTTTGCTGCGGCGAACTTTTTCTCGGGATATTTCGGTCCCTCCGCAAGAACAGCAATGTACTCGAGAGATACGTCCAAAGGATACGTTTATTTACGAAAGCA
The DNA here is from genome assembly GCF_026283585.1 of Hylaeus volcanicus. Lineage (NCBI taxonomy): Eukaryota > Metazoa > Arthropoda > Insecta > Hymenoptera > Colletidae > Hylaeus > Hylaeus volcanicus. Next base: position 29,142,179 of record NC_071976.1, read on the forward strand.
ACGAGAATCGTCCTCTCTCCTCGGCGAAGAAGAAAAGCGTAGAACGAGGAAAGAAGTTGGACGCATCTCCATCGAATTCGCAAGCAGGGCGAACCATTTCGATTCGCTTCGACTTGGCGAACAAAGGGCATATGAAAAACTTCTTTGATCCCTCGAATAATGCGAATTACCCGACACACTTCTGACAGGGCATTCAATTCCTTCCCAGGACGCTTCCACCAACGACCGAGAAATAAACAAAAAGCCTCCTAACCCCTCCCACCGTCTAGATGTTTCATCTCATGAATATCACATTCACGGGAATGGCCTTTGCACTCTTCAAACAGCTTCCACTCCATTTTCTAAACTGAATTATTTAACTTCACCCCCTCCTCCCTCCCCGCCCTGTCGCCTGTTCTCGCTACTATATCTGTCATTATCATTTTAAGCAGGACTGCATCGCCATGACAAACATTCGAGACGCTTCGCGTGCAACGTCCGCGAAGGTCTTCGGGAACACTTGTTAAATCCAGGCTTGGGTCTCATTAATTTTTATATCGTTCGCTGCTCGCGGAAACCTTTCAATCCTATTCGAAGAAATCAACGAAAATAGCAAAACTGGCGGTGCTTAAATTTTATAATTCAAGCACCGCCATGTGTGCGTTAAGGGCGAGTTCCTTTCTTTATTTTTATCATTTATTCGCCCCTGTTACATAATAGATTAAAAATAAAAACTTGTTATAAATTTATTTGCTCGAATTTAATGTAAAAGAAACGACATTACTTTCTGGCCCCCCTAATAAATATTTTTCTTTGATTTTTAAAATTGCTCTTTTACATTAGAAATTGTGACTCGAAAAGCTAGAGGAACTTTTTATACTTTACATTTATTTGCATATATGATCTTGTTCCCTTGTCCTTTGGTTTCCTCGCATAATACTTAGTGGTCTAACAGTCCTTGACACGGCCGTAAAAACGCGAACTAGAAATTCTATATGTTTCAACAATTTATAAACCCTACACTTCTTCGCACTCGAAACGTTCAGGTCGCCCCAAACCAGGCCACCTCGTCAACGTGTGGTCTACATTACGTCTAATACTCATTACCAGGCTACATTGCGAAATAACGAACTTACCCCAAGAAGATTGTCCTCGATTCGAACGACGAACGTTCCACGCTGAAGATCGTTAACGAAAATCAAGGTATTCGAAGTTGTTTGGCGCGGTAACTAACCACTCGACGCCCTTATTATAAATTTATTCTTTCGCCGGAGCGCTTTAAACGAGCGGAAACTTTGTCAACGCCCCTGTTTTTACATTCGCCAACTCTTCGGACTTTACAATTTATTACTCGCCGTAAGCTGCCTCGGAAAGTTATCGACTGAACCGGGAAGCGAACCGACTACGGGGATCCTAGAGTTTACGTGACAGAGTAAATAGATACTTCACCTCACGGAAAGCCCATTCCGTGAAGGAGTCGCGCCAGCTGGTGCACCGGCAAAGAATGGACCGGTCAATCGTTTGAAAATCAAAGCATGCTCTCTTCCCTTCCGCCCAGCCTGCGGGAAAGTTTTCTTTCTCGGCGAGAAAAGATCAACACTACGTATATTAATAAAACATTAACAGAAAACAAAATTACAACGTCTTAATACGACATAACTACACTTATTTATTCCTTAGACATAGAAGATTACAAAAAAAAAGTCGAATTTAAAAATTCTCAGTCTGAGAAAATTCCTTGACTACGTCGTGGTCAGACGTCGACGATAGAGAGTCAACAATTTATGGACATTTCCTTGTTCCGTCTGAGAATTTGATCAATACGTTGGTTTGTCAATAAGAACTGTCGCTGACAGGCTCATCTAATACACCTTGTGAACAAAGGGTGTCTAAGTTCACGCTGACGACAGATTTCTTCGACAGCTTTTATATAAAGGCGTTTCGAAATTGCACGACCGACGTCGAGGATTGACGTTCGTGATTATTCGACCATATGTCTTTGATCTCCTTCCCGGAGAGAAAATGTACATCTTCGTTACAGGAATGCAGAGAATTTTGATATGTCGCAGACATTATTCTTTTAGAGATTATAAAAGGCGTGCACTTTTTTAATTGTATTTTACTATTTGTATTAGATAGCAGAGAAAAATCGTATTAATTTCTATTTCTTAATTTCAGTTTTCTTTATCAAGGCAGTCGTAGCAGCCATTCGCATAACAGCTAGGTACAATGCTGGTGTATAGTAAATTCCATCGATAAAGATCTAGTTAAATCCAACCACTACTGCAATCTTCCGCAATTACGAAACGTTGTTCGAACTTTAATCCCATCTAGTTCGAGGAAAATGAACACAGATCCTTTGGCTCTGAGACTACTCTACTCGAAACTGCGTGGGAACACAATCGTATTGTTAACTGTTTTAAATTAAACAACGCCCTATTAGATCTCTAACATCGCCAGATACCTCGATTACGTAGTATTTATTATCATTAATTTTCCTTGAGCTGTGGACCATTCTTCTTCACTTTTTACGCTTTTTTAAAAATTAGAATAATAACTTATTCATTGATTGTATAATTATAACCGTATTAGATTTTATTGATGAATATTAGATTTGTTTTAATAGCGCTAACAGAAGAATCGATGGAGTTTTGTTTGGAAAACTGAAGAAGAGTTTAAACTTCTCGAAGAAACATGTTTAATCTTCGGAGTTAGTGAAGTTCCCTCTACTAAATTAAATTCTCCAAGGCAAACAAGTCTTAAACTGTTCCACTAACAACGCTAAGTATTGTGTATAATTATTCTTACTAACAGTTCAAACAGAGATAATTTCAAATTCAAAATGAATTTAAGTGAAATGAATAATGAAATGAAATCGATGCAGTTTGACCAAATAAATAATTCTCGTCTCAATTTCTATTTCTAACAGTACTTTTACGAAATTTTACGAGTAAAGTTATCGCAAATTCAAACAATGTGTGTGTGTGTGTGTGTGTGTGTGTCTGTCAATTAATTTTCTCGAGTTTCATTTTGTTTTCGCCATACTTGATTTTGCTTTCGTTACGAAAACTTTGCTGTCGTTAAAGAACAGCACTTTACTCGCTTTGCATAGCTGTTTGTGTAGGAAGCTGCTCGAAACTTCCAATACCTTAGCAATTTTAAGAAACGATCTTTGCCAAAGTTCCCCGGAGTTCCTTATCAATTTTTTCTCTCCGATATTCTCAATGACTCAACCTATAACGTGACTTGAACTTTCCAATAGTAATTTCAAATAAAAATTTACCGATACCTCGCAAATTGTCAAAGATCAAGATTACAATGCAATTTACTAACCGAATTCTACCTTTTATTATTTTATCGACAAACTTTCGTAAAGAAAGCAACATTCCTACAAATGAAAATTAAATCAACCAAAATTGAAAACTTCCAGCTGCAAAGGCAAACAATTTAATCGATGCGCTGAATCGAAATCTGTCCCAGAGTTTAGCAACAGTCTCGGCATTCTTACACTCGATTCCTCGCAGTTCACCGTTCCCAATTTCGCTCAAACCAAACACAGTGGACTCACCGGTTCACCCGAGATTTCGCTGGATCCTGCGACCACCGTAACTCGCCGCAATTACAAAGCGCTGCTTAAACCACGATCCTATCTAATTCGGTAGTGTACCTTTTGTCGAATTTATCGTCATCGAGCTGACCCCCGCGCGATTTTCGTATTTTAGCCAGCTCGACCACGCGGACAAACCGCAGCTGGGTTTCTCTTATTATGTCCGCCGAGGCGGAATAAAGCTGGCCGTTCTTGGCCGAGTCCGTTTTCCGCATCGATTATCGAAAGGCGGCGGACCGTGTCGAAGGAATACAGATCAGACCACCCGTACCGTATTCAAACTAATTTCTCTGGACGCCGCGACGCTTCACCTAAACGACGTCTGAGACAAAAGTTGTCGAACTCTCGTGAACTTTCTTTCATCGTTGCGAACCGCGGTTGATACTTTTTCAACACTTTCGCGGTGGAATATTTCATCGACCGTCGAAGGCTGCGAAGAAACTTCGGATAGTTGGCTACTTGAGTATTTCGTTATTTTAATATACCGAGTGGGATATTTAGAACAGGAAACAGAAAGAAAAGTTATTTTTGGTTTATATCATTCTTACCAGAGAATGGGAAAGATATGTACATTTTAATCTAATAATTAGCCCTTTGGAATCTGTTTTACATAGAGTTGAATAAATTTTGCAGATTTTTCTGCTGAATTTCTTTATTACCTACAACTCATTTATCTCCAAAACGCACGCAAGTCCAGAAAGGGGACTAAACGGGCAAGTCAAATAAATAAGTAAACCGAAAGTCAATTATTGCTATCTTCCTCGTAAAAAAGGGAGGCGCACCGTGTTCAAAGCGCGTTATCAAGGAAATTTTTGTCAGCAGCGCGCGCTGCTAACTTGCGTAGCCGATTCACAAAGAAGCAATTCGCTTTGTTTTAACTTTGTTGCGAATTTTTCCCGCGCCACGCAGGCAATTGCGCCCCGAGCAGACGCGAAATTACACCTACAGTAAACCGGCGTTCAAAAGAAACTTAATTAGTGTCGAGGAGTCGCTTTTGGGGAAGTTTAGCACGATGTTCCGCGTGTCACGCTGCGACGAACAGATTCAACTTCGTTGCATTACTTACCAACGCAGCCGCTCCGAAGAGCGGAAGCATCGCGTTTTAGATGAGACCTAATTGGACACGTGAAATTCTCTGTCGGGCAACTTATGCCTCCGTCAAACGATATCGCGATCCTTCGAAAGACCTGTTTCTCTTTGTAATTAGTTTACAGCAGCATCAACCGCCCGAATGAGTTATTAGATGGGGTTGAAACTGTTCGAGAGGTCCTTGTTCACGTCATCCTGCATTTTGAGGAATAAAATGCAACGAGTGGTGATGGATCTGGCACTGAATACTACCAAGGACGGTTGCGTGATCATTTTTCCATTTTTATATAGTTTCTTATACAAAATGTTACCATTACACTGCGGATGTTTATGCAAGTTTGTAAGTTCACAGACATAGAAAAACGTGTAAAATTTAGACGAAAGTATATCTTATCTAGAATAAGCAAAGTCAGTATCTTCTTAATTAAAAAAAAAAGGAACTTTTATTTTTCAACCGAGTCGACGTTTCGTTTACTCTAATTCGAATAATGGAGACTCCACCGCACCGCAAACTCCGTAATTCAGAGTCCGACCGTTTCAATTACTAAATGTCGTAGCCTGAAATGCATCCACCGAATTCAACGAATGAATTTTCCAGCGCAGAAGCCCGCCTTCGCGAGAGCTCAAGTATTTATCAACCGAGCGGTCGAGTAAGAAAAGACACGCCCGAGTCGGAAATGTTTTAAGTGAACGTTTAATCTCACCTTGGCAACCCCGTAGCCCTTGCCACGTAACCTGAAGAGACACGGCACCACGACAGCTGGCGAAACGGCGGCCACTACGCTACCCAGCAGGAAACCCCATATCCAGGGCAGGCCAATCAGGTATTTTGACATTATGGCTATCACAAACGCCTCGACGACCCATGGTATTAGACCGATCTTCGGCACGGTGACTCTCAACCTTCTCAGAGCGTTTGGGTCCAAGTCCAGGCCTGCTCTGGTGAGGATGATCACGAGAGCGATTTTTCTGCAACAGAAAATAGCCAGATAAAATTAAGTGTTAATAATCAGACGGCAGTCAGGATTAGTTCAGGGTGTTAGGGTGGCCCACCCCAAATGGTATACGTTTCAAATAGCTTGTAATTTTTCTTGTTAAAATAATTCATTTCACGACTCCAATTCGCCCTAAAAAATTCTCCTCCCTTTTCAAAGCCGCTTTCCAAAAGTTACAAAACCACCGACACGATGCGGCGTCATATTTACTTTTCCCCCATTCATAGTTGCGTCAGATGTTGAAGTTGTTGACCAGGAAAGTTCTGGAAAACAACATCCCCTGTGTTTTTCGAATATCGAGGATCATCGAGACCGATGCTTCCACTCAAATTCCAGGACGAACTTTGCCGAAGATGTTCGAACTCGTCGCGAAGGAAATTCCTCTCGACCGAAGCCTCGACAAGCAGATCAGCTTTGAGGGAAGAGGGGTCACTTGTGGCGGAGAACTCGCTTTGAAGACGCGTACTTCGTGTTCACCCTGGATAGGAGTGGTAGCGTGGGTTATCGCACGAGTTTGCGTCTCCTGGTGTAAATTCGACGTGGTCCCTCTTCAGATTGGCGATGCCTTGCTTGCAGAACCACTCGGTTACCCGACCGGGACCGTACTCTCACCCCGAGAAACTCGTAATAGGATAAGTTTCGGACGGCCTGCCTCCGCGAACCGGTTTCGCAAAGTTCCAGCCCGTCTTTAACGATCCGTGAGTGCCGGAGTTTTCATCGAGTAGCTTCCACGTTTTCCAGAACCGAGGGACCAAGCTCGAGTTCGCCGATTTTCATTTACACAACGTCTGGAACGGTGGATACCTCGAATTGGCCTGAGAGAGCCTTCTTCTTGTACGACGTGAGTCGCGTTGCTTGGATTCGAGCAAAGTTGTTTAGTGATTTACGAAGGTTAGGATTTGATTTTTATCAAAGAAGGGAGTGGTATTTATGGTTTTATGGTTTTTTTAGGGATGCTGGGGAGATGAAAAATGATAAAATCAATTTAATTTCACACCGTTGCGTAAGTATGTATTAGACGAATTAGGTCGATCGTTGATGAAATGTCAACGCAGAAGTGCTTATTATTCGTCGCGGAACTGATTCGAAATTCAGCCACGTGAGTCGGTCATTAAAAATCAAGGTCGAATTATTAATTTCGACAGGCGGCGAGCATGATACAATAAACAGGTTCAGCTGATTTATTTTCAGAATCGGTCTTTTCCCGCGGGACAGTGCTCAGTTGTAAATGCAGAAAGCGTATCGGGTTTCCACCGCCACCGGTGGAAATAACTTATTTAAAAGCACTGCTGGTGGAAAATGTCCGTTTTAGCTTCCGGCCATGCGATTATTTAAATTTTTTAAATTCCATTCCCCTGGGACCTATTTTCCTTTTCAGGAGACGTGCCACGCTGACTTAGACACGCACATACGAAGAATGTTACAAATTTACAACGCTATTTTTCTATTCTTTTTTCACTCTGTTGATAGACGTTCCTCGAACGTGCAATTTAATTTTATTTTAACGGGTAGAACACGATCCCATTGCGAACAAACTGCATTTCCATCTTAACACGAACAATAGAAACGGTGGAATTATAATACTTTCGAGTAATGAAAATATAATAGAATTTCATTTTTACACATTTTCACGCATTCTGTAATAAATTTAATTTTTCTGCAGAATTAGAAATAAGGAGAAACTAATAATAGGATTAATTTCAAAAATTATTTTCGATGGCGGAATTATTTATTTGGATTCGAGGACAGACATAAAAAGTATGTCAAACCACAGTTAATATTTACGTAATGGCTAAATACTCCAGTGCATGATGCAACTCTAATCGTTATAAACAGAAAAGTAAAGCAAGAAGAATTAAGTTCTTAGAAGCGTGCAGCTGCATTTGGAGGAAACAAGCCACTTAGAAGGAATTATTATCTTCTGGCAGGCGTTCATTGACGAGCTTGCTGTTCTCCTGCCAAAACGTGTCGCAAGAAAGAAACTTGACCTACATTATGGCCGGGCCGCGATTAAACCAGCGAAATGTACTCTAATTTGAATCAATGGTTCACTGTAATGCGCGCAAAACAACAACACCCTCGTCGAAGCTTACACGCGACTGAATTTAATCGTTCGTCCTTCGATTGGAGCTGGCCCCGACCTCGTTTTTCGGAGGCAGCGAGAATTATAAATCTGTTCCCTGTATCGACATTAATCTTTTTGCTCGTCGATACGATCATATCGTCGCTCGATCGAGCTACATCTTCCACCAGTTACGTGGAAAACAGTTCCGTTCGATATCAATTGCACTCGATATCTGTACGGACACGATAGATAATCTTAGACCGTGTTTACCTCACATTTTGGACATCTAGTATATTAAATATCCATGGAAAGTATAATATCGTTATTAGTAGCGAAGATATTTTTATTTTCATCTTAGAATCTAATTAATATGGATTTCTATGGATCTATTTTTATTTTGAGTTCATAAATTACAAATTCTAGCAGCACGTTTCATATTTCTATACAAGCCACAGAATTTTTACTCCCTTAACATCCATTACAATATAAAAAAATAACTTTCAACCAAAATTCTATGAAATACCATAAAACAACCCCAAACGTTCAGCAGAGGTTACGCTGGGGTTAATGAGGACATCGTGCATGTGACCCTCGATTGGTCCTGATAATAGAGGAGATGGGCGATAAATCCAGTCTGAATAAAGTCCATGGAGACAAGCATTATCGATCGAACTAGGGGTTACGCGCACCTTCTACATACATCCGTACGAATCGGCCTTAACGCCTCTAACCCAGAAACGCTAGGATTCCTGGCATGCCTTCGCGTCCCTCGATAATCTCGATTCGCGCAAGAGGCGCATTTGTGCTGGGAACTTCTCTACGCGTCTGCCCAGAGGACGCTTATCCGCGAGCAGTAGACTTATCATCCAGCCACGGTACTTAATCGCGAACGTGCATGTACAGGGTGGCCATGAATCGCGTTACCACGCTCTACCCCTCGGACTAATCCTGACAGTCGCACGATTCTGGACTCGAACATCGTTTTTCCTTATCTTTACCTACCCTACACTATGCAGAGTTAGGGAGGTTAGTTAGCGTTATTGGTGATCAAATGAACTCCTCGAGGGGTAGGTTTAGTTTGGAGTCCTAAAGTTGGGTGACATTCGAGATTTCTTGACTATTGGATGGATTAATTGTTAATTTTGTAACGTACCTGGCAAATCTCTAGGTTTAGTGGGGTTTTGTAGATATCGTATGTTTACTTTGGGATTCTATAATTCGACCAACAAATGTTTAGATTCAGGGCGTAACATTGTATGTATTATATATTTAGTTTAGTATAAGATACTTTATCAAATTAGATATTCGTTAGTAAGAGCTTGTCAGATTTGATATAAGAAGACCCAATGGATAATGTTGATATTTCGAGCGACGAATACGAGTTACTCGTTGTATAATTTGCACACTTGTCATCGCAAAGTCGATGATAATTTATGATGTAACACCGTAAGCGCATTATTACTTGTATAACGACATCATTGCCAACTGTATCGAGTTGACCTGGAGAAATTGTCGCGCAACTGAAGAGGAAAATAATTTTTGCGATTCGTCGATTTGAAGATGAATTGTTCTGGAAATTTTCGAAATATTTCTCTTTCGGCATATTAAAGTATACTGTAAAATATTAAAACTGCAAACCCAAAAGTTATAAATTGGGATACACTACTCTTGCGTATTAAAGAAAGTCCATCTGCCTTATGGTTTCGTCATTACGTAACTACTTTTGTTTCTGATAACAAATATGGGTGACTCATAAGCACGCGAATGCAATACATTACGTGTTATCAGATCAAAATATATAAAATCTTGACAGTTATTAGATAAGGTAATCTTGCGTGCTATTTATTCTTATTGAGATTGGTCAAAAATATTGACAAAATAATCTCGAAGACTGATTAAAATTTATTTGTCATCGAACTTTTCTTATTCTATATGTTCGAAGGAAAAAATTATTACAAAAAAAAGTTACACAGCGTAAAAAGAGGTAAGAGGTGAAAATGAGCGAGATTCTACCAGAAAGAAAATTATAAGGCTACCGTGGAAGTTCTGTATGCGTTTGTTTTTAAACTCCCTCGAAACTCACGACTGACGTATCGCGAAACAAGAGGCTGGAATAAAAGTTTCAACGATAGTATCGCTTTCTCTATTCACGACGATATGCGAGACGTTTTGAAGTCATTCCTTCCCTTAGTGATTTCAACGATTTCGGTACTTTCTAGCGTGTCTGCCCGGGCACGTATTCTCAATGAAGGCTTTATCTTCCAACATATCATTCAAGTCAGAAACAAGTGGTCGATAAAACTGTCTCCATCAAATACTGAATTCTTTTTCCCCCAGTTTCGTTTTCGTCTCTTTAACACTATAACTACCAAGGTCTACGTATACCTTTTATACGTACAATTCCATTTTTTTTCATTAATAGAAGGAGGACAAAGATAGAAAGAGTTTTCAAAGATTTATCGAGGTAACAATCTAAACTTATAACGAGTTTTTGAGTCTACAAATGTAAAGAAGCAAGTTTCGAACGTTTCAAAATTGTTCACGAAGATACCGGAAGAAATTCGCGAGTTTCCTAATTCTTCAACATTTCGTATTCCACTAAATTTCCAGCAAGATTTAAAGCAGAATCGAGCAGGGCTCAACGACGAAATCGCATTTTAAACGTCTTCGGTAGACGGAGACTTTAAACTCTAAATTCAAGCATTACATTTACGCGATGATTTAAAATCTACTTTCCTCTTTTCAGCGCTGATCGAAGGAAAAGATAAGCCTTCGACGCAGCATCGATAGGAATTGATTTACGATCCTCGAGGTAAACGTCGGTCATGAAGAGGAAGGGAGGAGCTCGGTTAACGAGCATCTTCAATGCGTCGATCGGTCTCGAAGGATCAAAGGAATCCTCGAATTCCTCGAGCAGGGAAAACTTGGAAGGACGTCTTCTAGGATTTCGTAATTCACGTTCTTGAAACCTACTCCCCGTGCATTCCATTCTAGTTATGCGCATAAATTCATTAGCGAAAACTTCCACAAGGGTGAAAGTTCTGGAAGACTAATGAAACCAAAAAACGCACTAACACAAGCAATTTTCGTCGTACGAAAACGATCACGGTGGGAATTTCAGCTGCTCCCGTCGAGATTGCCGACAAATACAACGTCCAAGTTACCAGCACCGTGTTCCGAGCTGAGCGGCTCGGGCAGGACGAAATATGTATTCATCGCGATCGCGAAATTGCATACGACTTACAGTCATTTTTCACCGCGGAACGTAGCAAAGATATTCCTCGAAAACCGTCCGTGATGCCAATTCTTCGTCCGCTCAGACGCCGGCGAACTAGATGCGCGAGGGTTTTGCATTTAAATGCGGCTGCCAGAAAAATGCGCGGTGGCAAGCTTGTCAGCGTAGAAACACTCTAACGGGGATCGCGATGCAACCGTGGATCGATCTTCCGAACGATCGAGGAACGATCTATGAAAAGCGATTGTTCTCCATCCTCGTTTTCACCTGCATTTATTTTTCTCTCATCGCAGAGAGGAACTTATCTGTATAATGGCAGACTATTTTCTTTTTTATCTTTTGTCCACTTTTTTCCTCTTCTATTGAATATAATTGTTTTATTATACCAAGTGGTTTCATAATATTTTTTTTTTTTCATTATTTTCTTTGATATAGCTTTTTATATTGTTAAATTGTTCTTTAATTCACAAAATTTTGTTCATCTTATATTCTTATCCTCAATTAAATTTCACAGATTTTCAAAGTCACAACACCACCTACGCGATATTTGAAATTAACGAAAATTAACACTTCGCCAAGTTTTTCATCTGCCTCTAAAAGACTCGCGTAAGAGGATACATTTCCAAAGGAAGCGCAAAGCGCATCCGATAAGCGGAGTCGACCAACACAAGGAACGCCGCGACAGAAAGGAAAGACGAAAATTAACAGTGCAACTGCAGGTACGCGACCGTTCCTCGAATGTTTCACGTGTCTCGGTGTTCCATGGCTGAAAAGTCTTGCCAGCAATTAAAACTAATTACTCGTAGGCATAAATACGCGAGAAAAAGTGGAAAGAAGAAAAAAAAACAGGATACGACGCGGGGTAAACACACGCGATGTATGCGGCGCCACGAAGGATCAAAAGGATGCTCCGGCGCGATGGCCACTCAAAGACACCGTGTGTCGCCTATGCGCGAAACGTTCCACACGCATGCAAATCCGCAACGGAATTTTTCATTCGCGCGTGCCATGCCGCGAACGCAAATTACGCCGACATCAAAGGACATCCGCGTAACGCGAACAAGTGCGATGATACCGCGAAATCAAGGCTAAAGTGGATCTATTCGCGAGGCAAAATGTCGGAGCTGCCCACACGGCAATCTAACAACCGCGATTCCAGCGAGCGGAGTGACGCTTGCGTTGCGCTGGCCGTTAGAAGCCATTGCTGCAATAGTTATAGATATTAGCAATATTAATAGATTTAAAAATAATTTGTATTTATTTGAAATTCGCATAAAATGCGATTGTGAATTTTATCGCAAGTTATACACGATACTCGAGATGATACTCAATTAATAACATAGAAGAAATCCAAAAGTGTGAACAAAAACTACGTCGATGAGTATTATACTGTGCATATGCGACCAATAAATTTGATTTTATAATTACTACCCTAAACAGTAATGTATGAATGTCTGTAATCGACGACAGACTGAAAATCATCGATCGAGCACCATACACCTTGGTCGAAGCTCGACCTACTCGATTTATTGCTCCGAGAGCCTTGAACCGAGCCAATCTCTCGGTAGCCTTTTAATGAAATCACGTGGAAACGGGAATGATAATGATATCGAGTGCGCGCTTCTTTCGACTCCATTTCTCTAATTGCTCCGATAGAAATCGTTCCCAGACTCGACGATCCTTTTCGTGTCGTCGATTATTACTCTCGTTCGATGCGACGATGCCTCTTTCGTTTATTGCATCATTCGCTTTTCCGTTTCATCGTAGTCTTTCTTTCGCTCGGGTCGCGTTTCGAAGCAGAAAAGCGTGAAAAGCGTGAAAAGCGACAACGACGAAGAAAATTCATTTTTAATAACTAATTCATTTATCCAACTATTATACAAAGTCTCAGCTCTCTGATGTAGTCTTGCAGAGAATTGGGGAAACATGAACGCATTCTAAACTATTCGAGTCAATTTGTAAATGTCAACACTAAAATAATCGTTAGCAGCATTGGTACTTTCAATATAATTCGATACGATTCAGCTGGAACGTTGGCATGTTCCAAATTTGGAAACAAATCTGGAAAAATGGATCAAACATGATCGAAAGTCAATAAATAGGCTTTACGTCGGCACTGATACTCGATAAAGTTGACATTTAATGACAAATAACCATTGCCCTAGTGTATCAATCGCTTTATCTTTTATCTGTCATACGTGCGTAATATGTATGCACGGTAGTATACTCGATAACAATGGAAAGATGTATAAATTGTTCTGCGGCGGTTGAGTATTGTTATTCGCGTCAGGGAATTGTTATTTAAACCCGATTGTTTGCTTGTCTTTCCCCTTGAATTATTTTCCTGGTATACGCGCAGCATTAATTTATGTAAACAACAATAAAACATTCGAATTAACTTACTTTCCGTATCTCCAATATTTACCAAAATAACATTATAGGACCGAAATTACACGTGCAGTATTCAAATTGAACAAACTCTTACAAGTTCGATCACTTCGTCACACCCTCCACACCTACACTATAAACCTAGATACATTCGTGTAACGATACTTTCGAATTGAAAAATTTATCCAGAATAAATTGGTTTTCCGCTCGTAAAATAATGACTCTATCAGTTCAAAAGGAACGACCTGGCTAAAGTACTCGCGAGCTAAGGATCTCTTCTATTTGAATACAATGAAAACAGTCGTCTTCGTCCCTCTGCTCGCAACGCGAACGCTCGGAAATTTTCGTGCAAGACGATCCGAGGCTTGATCGATTTTGCAATCTATTGGCTACAGAATACAGGAGTTCAAGGTGTGTATACACGTGTTTAGACGTGGACTGCCACGACGTGGAAAGTGGCTAACTGGTCGAAACAAGCTCGAGGCGTGCAAACATAGAATTGCGCATGCTGAAAACGTGTTTAACACTCTCCTAACATGTGCCATTAAGATACTGATACGAAAAGGTATTAGGAATCTTGCGATTTATTAGTGTATTACTATCTATTATGATATAGATGTAGAATAATATTGAATTTAATAGTCTTATTTGAACTGTTCTTCTTTTATTAATTTTTGTATCGTATATACATATAGCATTCAAGTAATTTCGTAAACCATGAGAAAGATAATGCAAGAAGAGTCCTACAAATAAAATCATTCTGTGGCGATCTTCGTAGATGTTTGTTAATATCCTCATCTTCGGATTAAAATTGATTCTAAACGTTGGAGCAGCCTATCAGGCATCACTGTTGCTTCAAACGTACCCAGATGCTTTTCAAAATGCACTTTGAAGAGTGACTCGTGACGAGGTCGACGGAGATAAAGAGCCCCTCGAGCGTTCGTGCGTCGAGCAAGTGGATATACACATCGCATGCTATGTACGTATTAAGTGCTTGAATTTTAAAATGGATTAATACACGGTAGTTAATGAGGACAAGTATTTCGCGACACATCCCACGAACCTGTACACGTGTCGCTAGTCGAGTGGTTCGACAAAGCTTTGCTAAAAAAAGGTACGGCAATTCTCTGGCACGGAATTTCTCGAACGTTACCTCGTGGACACCTTCGAAGACAAAAAGAAATAATTGCATAAATACTTTCGCAACTATAGGATTATCACATTTCCAATTTTTGTTGCAGCAAGTTATTATTTTTCAAAGCAGTTGACACGAAGTGAAAGCTTAATTAAAGCTTTACCGACCAAGATCTTGTAATAATCATCCTTGAAGATTTAGTGACTATCGCTAGTCTGGAGTTATTCTAGTACGAATATTTTTACGACCCTCTGTACATGTCGCTAAAGTAGGCCGTCCCAGGAAGATCTGGCTTGCGAAGCATTCGAGGCTCTTTAACCATACTACGGGCTTTAACCGGATGTTTACGTCGGATAGGGGATAGGTACGTAGCCAAACGTGGCCAAACAGGTCCGATACACTGGCGTCGTAAGCGATTTACCAGCACCCTAGCTTGGATAGACCAAGCCCTACTGTATATCTACGTAAACACTAGCTAGCAAATCCAACAAAGTGGTCGAACCGTGACCGAACACTTATCCTGTTGACTATGAACGGCGTATATATCCGTTCTCGAAAATTAAGTTCAGACTACAAGGGACGTACATATTCATCGCTTTATGTGATAAGCAAGTGACCAACCCTGTGACTATACAAAAAGTAAAAACGATTAAAGCCTGATTAACTATTGATAAAGTATTAAAATCACTTCGTCAATGGTTTCTAGGCAGTTTCTCTCTTTGGTCTGCAATATTGAGTTAAAGTCTCTAATCAAGAATCTCGAAGGGGACGCTACTTGTTGCAAAACGAATCAAGTTCCTTGTACACGATACAAGTGTAAACTTGGCGAAAGCCATCAGCGTCATGGAACGAAAGAGACGGGGTTAACGAAGTTGACACTTTCTTTTTGCTCGGACAGCTACGCAAATATCTAATTTGGCTGGTCTATTAGGATCGCGTATAACGACGTTGTTGAATCGGGGTTGAGCACTTGTTGACACCGATGTTTAATATCGGTCGAACGTCAAACATGGAACTGCGTTTACACCAATTTGTGAAATTTGTAACTCGACGTTTCGATGAGGGATAGTGTAACAGCAAAGGTTATTCATTTGAAAGGGAAAAAGAATATTTGTTGGAATGACCAGACTGAGAATTTAATTTTTCCTATAGCCTTAGATAATTTCAAATTCTACGCCAGACTGTAGAATTCAACCTCAAACTGAAACCATCGACTGAAAGATTTCATCGAACATCTCCAACGAGCCGTGAATTAAATATATGTATAGGAGTTCAACCATTCGTTCGAGAAGCAAGGAATTAAATGTTCGTTAACAGACTTTAAATTATTGATTTTGACAACCTTTGCAGGCTTTCGTTACTCTCGAGTGACTCGGCCGTTCCCAAGTTGCAGAGTATACACTTGAAAAAAATTTGTCGTACGTTCCTTTGACGCTCGCTCCTAACGAAGTGATCATTGAAACGCGAGCATTTATTGATTCGAACACTTAACGATAGTCTCTGACAGATACAGCGTGTCCCGGTGCTAGCAACGTGTTTGAGATCATTTCCCGAATACGGAAAATCTTGCGAACCAAAGGTACCTCTGTCCTTTGACGATGTTGTTTGTCGAATGGGAATAGTCTGACAAGGACAGCTTGCGAACGATGCAGCAGAGAATACATAGATGCGTGTAATCTTTTTCAATGTACTTCGTTATTACGTCGCGAAATCTTCCAGTGCTTTATTTGACTTTTAAGCCAACCGAAACAGGGAGGATTAGCGAGGAAAATATTATTAAGAATAATATCGGTTAAGTTAAAAAGAATTTATATTAGGAGTACTTGTATCAATTTACAATATGTTAGTACAAAATTACTGTGGTAATGCCTCGAACAGTAAAAAATACTCGGAACCCGAGAGAATCCTTTATATGTTATAGAGAAACTGATACAGTGAGCAGCTCAAAGGGTACGAAGTTTGTGAAATTTACATGAATGCATATTAGATCATGCGCAATTACTCGGTAACTGTGCTGGCTCGAAAGGGAACTTCCGTGTTAAAAATTTAGAGGTTCATTGTAATAAAACCAGGAGAATTCACGAGAATATTAAGCTGTGAAACTGTTCTTGAATATATTTATTACATGGATCATGCAAGTGTCATCTATTGCTATTTCCTTATCGATATGAAATATTTAGTTTATAACAGTAATTAAACACTCGCTCGAACAGTGCCGTGCTTGCACAGATAAAGAAAGGAAGAGCTACTGGCTGTCAAAGGTTTACAGCTACGAGTTCCACGCGAACGTGTGAATGTTTCAATAACGTAAAGTAGGAATCCGCAAAAATAAAATCGCGGGAAGCCAGTTCGAAGGCTCTGTCTTCGTCGTCTGCGACGTGTTGTCGTCACGATCCTCGTTCCCGTGTAAAGTTCGCGATAGAACGCCACGGATGGGCGTCTCCCGGGTGAGCTTCTGAAGGAATTTTATAGACTGCTCCCGGACGTCGCATTTTCTACGCTCTGTTACCTACCAGCGACTCTTGTGCGACCGTGTCTTCGCAAAACTACACTTGGAACGCATTCCTTCCGGAGGGAAAAACGCCGATGGATATTGGCGATGGCTTAGAATTTTTAACCGACGATAAAGCAACTCTCAGGTTTCTGTGGAATCATACTTAATTTGAATATTTGTCGATCTATACGGATAAAACTAACCTTATGCAAATACACCAGGTGTATCTGATCCAATGTTTATAATAAACGACTAGGCAGTAATATTCCTCGACGGAACACAATGGATTCGAATCTAGTTGAAGATAATAGAGTTTGTAATTTCCCTTGTGCCCTCGTTCAGAAGCAATTATCAGTATTTACAATTGAACCACCTATCGCACTCCTTCCTGCCACGAATAACTTTTGCACTAACGTACTTGTTACTTTGAATATTTAACAAAAATAATAAGAATTAACGAAGAACTTTTAAAAATGAAAACATGCCATTTTAACGAGGAAAAATAAACATTTTTAAATGAATGTGTATTTAAATCTCAAACAAAATTCTTGACTTTGGCTACGACAACTGCGTATAGTCCCGTTAAAATAATGTTCCTCGCATTATTTTATAGCGATACACTCGCTTTGAGAAATTTCTGAGCGTAAAAGTGGGAGCAGCGCGGCGCGTTTTCCAATACTAATCTTGGAAGAGAACTCTCAACCGGCAATTTCAACGTATTTCTCCTCATATACGCGGGAGTACATGTTGCATCGAAAAAGGAAGCCGAGTCGTGCCTCCTCAAGAAACTCTTACCACGCACGAGACCCTCGGGGAATTTTCTTGTAGAACGTCCTGGAAGGACACCGGATCCTATGTGAATTTAAAATATCGTCGTCAGATTGCATTGGGATGACACAACGTGTTCCGCGGAGTAATACATTTTTCCATGCACCTAGTAAACGTACAGGCGACGCCTACGAGGATGTAATTCCTCCGCGAGATCCTTGCAAGTGTCCTTCAGAAAACCAAAAGCGATATCGGCAATCCTTATGGATATTTTAGGTATATAAACGAAAATGTAAAAATAGACGATTGAAATTTGAGAAATTTTGTTTTGGAGCAACAGAAGTGCCACTGGATTGGATATATGAAACAGCTTGCCAAGCTGCCAGTTCCTTGCGTGTCGGAAGAACATTTTTATCTACGACGACGTTAAAGCCAACGTCAGGGACTCCAAAGTTTTTAGGTCGATCCGCTTGCGTCGCTTGGCTCGCGTTTAACGAGCTTATGCACTCACAAATTTCCTGATATCCGTGTGCCACGCGGAAATTAACAGCCCTGAATCGTGTTCGGAAAAACTGACCGAGTAAACGTTCTATACTTCATCTTCTGCTCGTGTGTCCCCTGCCAAAAAGGACGCGGCGACGCGGTTCGCCGAGATTATACTCCGGGGTACTTATTCAACCCCTCGACGCCATAGAAAATTAGTGACAAATATAAATTATTAAATGCGATATATATTCCTGATCGATATTTTGAGTGTTATAATAAGAGAACTATCCTACGTCAAGTTTCACGCTGAACATCAAGGAACCTCTGTCGAGTAAACATAGAAGTGCTGGAATAAATTCTGCGATCGATCAAGATCTATATATGTAATCGGTATGTCACACAAGCCTCTAATTAGAATCATTGAACACTTACGACCGCGTATCGGCGGGGAATCTTGTCACAAATACTGATAAAATAACGAAGAATGCCTTATCTTTCCTAACACGAGCAATCGATTAGTTTGTTTGGACACTCGTCATCGGTCTTCGTTGCGTATTTGCGTTCGACTCCGAGCCGTCGCGGCTTTTACACGAATGAAACGTTAACCAACAACTAGTGTTTCAGTGTAAATAGTGTAGAGTTTTCGATATCAGTGGAAGGTATGTCGCGTGACCACGAAAGACGTATACGGTGTTTAATATCTAACTATTAAGAAATTCATGTTTTTTTCATCTAAATAATTTTCGTCTGACTCTTAAAATGACCCTGCTAGATTGGTGCAATGCCTAGGAGATAGGTAGATGAATCATACTTTCGCAGGCAGATTTATCCCGTTTTTACAATATCCACTTTGCCACATGTGGTCGTGCGTCGTCCAAATGGAGGAAGGATGTTCTTCTTCCGTTGGATCGTGACGGTTTTGCCTGTGATAGAGCGGATTCCCCTGGATTTAGCTGCTGTCTCCTGCGTTTAATCTTCTGATACAATCCCCACTTTTCAACCTCTGGCTCGATCCTTTCCAAAAATAGCGCTTCAGATGGACCAGAAGAACTCCTCCAATAAAGATTCTTCTTTAGACGATTCGTGTAGTTCAATTCTTGCCCAATCCAAAGTTAATGTTAGCGCCCACATGTGGAGGAACGATTCGTATTGAGATGTATCGATAATCCAGGAGGACCAGTTGCATTTCGATCTGCGCTAGATCTCGATATTTTGCTGCCCAATTCGTATTGTAAACTACATTTGTGATACGACTTTGATACAGAAGAACAGGAAATGTAACAAAACTCGTCGTACAGAAACTATGGTAACAAGTAAAATTGAGTGCTTTTATTTTCGCAAAATTCTCTGAAATTCTCCACTTATTAATAATTACTTAAAAACAAGGAGGTCCATTGTAGCAATAAAGTTTATAAAATTCCTTAAAATAGCAATAGTATCGAACTGTGATTCAAAACGTTTCATATTTCAACACCTTTCAATTTGAATAAATTGTTCGAGTCACCAAGGAATATCTTCCTTCCATACGTTACTTGTATTCCTTCTATACATGACGTTACTCCTACTATACCTAGTGTCTGGATGTACTTGTTGAGTTATGGTTATACAGTTATTCTCCTTCGAGGAGAAACGCTAAGGAAAATGATTATTTCATCGATGGTTTCGGTAGCCCCCGGAATTTTCAATACGTTTTCGAATCGATTTTGCTCGATAATGCGAACCACTTCAATTTTTTATCCCTGACCACGCCCATTTCCATTGTCAGCATTCTGGATTCTTGTTACATTTCCAACCACTCGTAACTTTCGCGAGTTCGAGAATAGTTACGTGAATATCGATGGGAATATCATTGCTGGGAGTCGGGCACAGTTCGGTTTCAGCATACATACAGGGTGCTCCAGTAGTACAACCAGGAAATGAACAATTCTTCGTGCAGGAAGAAATCACGAATAAACGATAAAAATTCTGTTTTGAGAATGTGTATACATATTATCATCGGGGTTTCTTAGATTTCGTAGGTAGTGATTCTATTATATAATGTTTCTTTTTTGAGACTTAAGTGATGTGTTCTTTAGAAAATAAATGAAGTATAATATAAGTATATTTTCTCCAGGTCCATATAAAAAGTGTTATAAAAATCTTGAGTCTATTTTTGCAAGAAGAATCAGCATCTTTTTCGTTAGATTTCGATTACAGGGACACCCTGTACAGGAACGCGTAATGCAACACTTCTCTGCTGAAACTCGCGCACCGATACACCGATGGGAAGTGATATACGAATACCATGCGTCAAAGACATAAATTCTCCGTTCTTGACGGCTAATATTTCATGAATCGCGGAACGAGAGCATCGTCATATTTGTACATTAAAATGTGCAGAGTACAATATTTTCTGTACAATTCCCTTCCGCCTGGTATCCGCGCGTTCCGTTCCTTCCGTAATAAATGAAAAATTACTACATTTACAACTGATGCACGCGAAACTGTCAACCATACGTCCAGATTTATGCGTCGTTTTTCGAATATCGAGTGAAATTAATCATGAGAAATTTATTCGTCCATAATTGATTTTTATATATTTAATAGAAATTAGTCATATTTGAGGGATGAAATACCTGGCATTCGGCTTTAATTCGAAAATCTTTCGAAGCATTTCCTATCGTACAATTTATTAGAGATATATTTTTGAAATATCAATCGAGTTGTGTGTTTCATATAATATCGAATCGTGCACAGCTGTATACACGTATACATAACGTATAGATCAATATCAGCAAGAGCGTGAACGATGATTTATAATCATTAAATCACACGAGGAGGAGGATGTAAATTCTTCCCCTTGACGTGCCGTATTTTAGAGAAGACAAGCGACCAAATTTACATTTAATGTTAAGATAACGTACCTCGGAGGGGAAAAATGTGTGCTTCATACATAATGTTCCATTTATTAAGTATATTCTTGTAACGGGCAATAAATCTTGTTAACTTTCAATACATATTTGAAATGACGAAGTGGAACGCATGTTTCTTTGTTTCTTTGTCAAACCAAGTGTGTTCTTCTTTCATTAATGTAATTTTAATGAACAGTTGATACTTATATCATATCATCGCAATCGCCGATTCCAACCATATCCTCCCTGTTATTTAAAATTCCATCCAATCCCCAGTAATACTATTATTATTCTGGGTATACCCATCCGTCGTTTGACCTAGAAGACATTAAAAACTGCACAATTCGCAGAAAATGGCGCTACATCGAAGATACAAAACTCGTTCCAGCGAAAGTTTTGCTCGTTATTTCCGCATTACAAAACAAAGTTCCCAACGCATTAAGATAATCACAATTCATACGAATGCCGTAGTTTCGTTAAGAAGAACCATTTTCAGCTGTTTCCTCGTTGGGCTCTCGGTGTGGGTGGCGGTACGGATTGTTCGAGGTTCATTCCGCGTAAACGCTTATAATAGAGTACACACGGCCGCGTTTACCAGCAGGTATCGTGCATTATTAGAGCAGCTTTAATGACGCCGCGTACCATAGTGCTGTTATTATATCGAGGCTAACATGCGAGTTCGAGCGAATTGTCAAGCTCCACGGATTAAACCGACAGTTTGGTCAGCGTTGTGTGCGCAGCGTTGCTCAGAAATTGCGAACAGTGAAACAGTTCACGAACGCTTTGTCGCGCCGGTGCTTGAACGGCCAGACTAATTAACTTTCCGTTCGTCTCGTAATTAACTTATTAAAGTCTTTTTTCAGCGAAGCCTGGCACGGAAAGCGTCGCAATGAGTAATATATGTACTTGGAACGATTTCAAAGACTTCCAACCGCATTATTGTGAAACTCGCGCAACGGAGGCTTGCCTGATACGTACAAATAAAGACCACAACGGATCTAGTATATGATGTAAGCTGTCTAATAACGCAAAGTTTCGATTAGATGTATTTAGTAATTTTAGGAATTCTGGCAAAATAAAAATTGTCACGTTGAAGTGGTTGAAATAATATTGGATTGATATACAACTTTTGAAAAAGTAAAACATTTTGATAAACAGCTTAATTGAAACTCCCACGGAGGTTACGGCTAGAATTTTCTACTCCTTAAACCGCGATTACTATGCTGAACGAGCATTACCGCCTGCGACTACGACGAATCGTTAGTGCTTGTCCTCGACATTAAAAACGGTCACCTTATGATCGCGATGAACCGATCGTTGCTTCGAGGACTTTCTAGGAACCTTCCACTGTTTGTCACCGACACTTTCCATGGCTGATGCGTGAGTGGAAATTATAATTGTCTGCCACGCAATGGTCAACGGAAATGACAAGGTTCATATGTGGAACGTTCAAACATTAAAGCAACGAAAGAAAATATCGATAAGAATTCTACCAGAATATGAAAAAATAAAGTTGCTACTTCCGATCCTTGACTCTCGAAAAATAATAACGTACAAGTATCGAGGATACAAGTAGTCCATGGCAGTTTTGTAATTACAAAAAGCAACAGTTTTTCTTTCTAATTAAAGAGTATTACCTCTTAACTTGGATGAGAACGTTGTACGCGAGCAAGAAGTTGTGCGCGAGGCAATTCGTTTTCAGTTCGCTAAGAATGACATAAAACTGATGATACCCTCCCGTTAGCAAAAAGCCCTAAATCCCTAAAACCGTGTTACCCAAGAAGAAGCAGCAAACAAACGGTTCTAATATTTATATTCCCTGTGGGAGTACTCCGAGGAAACCTGTAGATCCTCGGGACCCTAAAAGGGACCACATAAACGGGAAGCTGAAAAGCCAAATAAAATAATGTGAAAGGAAATTAAGGGGAAACGAGCGCTATATTTCATTTTAACGAAGAATCCCGGACCAAAACATTTCATGAATCATTTATTTTAAGGTTGACGAATTTCATTTTTTTTACGTTCGCCGAAAGGGTGGGTGAAGTGTATAATTTCGTGAAGGGGCGAAATACTTTAACCTAGAATAGTACATTTTAGGAAAAATTATTGTATAACGTATTTACATTACAGAGTGAATTATCTATACTCTCCCGACTATAGGGGAACTTTCAACAGTTGTCTGAGTTCCAAACGAGCAAAAACAATACCTTTTATTTCTCACGAGAGAGGGATGAAGCGCACATAACGCTGTGATTTAAAACTCCGATATTCTCCAAGCGTGATCTATCATATCCTAACGAAATAGCTGACGAACGAACATCTCTCTATTATATCTTATCTCGGGATGCTGCGTACCAGCGAGTTTCATCCAGTTTCCCTCATATTCTCATCCAATGGACCTTTTCCATCTATCAATTCGTTCAATAGGCCAACCTTCACCGACCCTATGAAGTTTCTTATTATCGTTCATAAAATTCGATATATTTTTTCGATACATGTTTCATTTCAATTAATAACACTAACATTCTACATTTCTAATTTTGAAGTGGAAGAGAATTATTATGTTTCTGTGATGAAATATTTAAAAAATTCTAAACCGTCTTTCCTTCTAATAATTTAATTATGGTGTCTTTTGTTCATTTTATTGTCATCTATGGAAATGAAGATCGCTCCGACAAAATAAATCGAATTTTATGAACGATAATAATAATACACGTGTATATATTTTTTTAACAAATTGCTTGTAGTCGCAATCATTCGAAAGGGGTGCAAGTATTGGGATAAAAACTACCCTTTACGCGTTATAGCTTTCGAAAAAGGTCGCTCTATACGAAAAATGTTAAAAGCCCATCAACGGTTCCCACTTTAATCCACGATGAAGTCGTTGGATGGATGCATCGATCACGATTCGAACCACTTCCGAAACGGAAACCATACTAACAGCTCCACCCGGCGAAACACACGTGACGATGACAAATAACTATCATCACATGACGCCGAGGAATAAATTTCAATTAGGAAATGATGAAGTTCCATTTACAAATTCAGTCTGAGAAGTAATGTGTGCGTAAGAGCACATGATTTTAATCACGTGCCCAGTTAAGTCTAACTGTAGTCACGCGCAACAGCATAATAATTAACCCCTTAGCTCGCTTGGGTCAACAAAGTCGTTCAACCAAGTAGAAACATTCCACCGCAATGCCTCACACTTGTAAATTATAACTCTGAATGATACATATAAATTCTCCCGTCGTATCGATCGATAATATTAGGGAGCATCGCATTAACCTAATTCACCGTCGATCCAAAAATTTCTTTCTTTTCTCGCGGCGTCTCCAGTCGTTCTTGGTAATATTCTTGGTGTTTAAGGTTTTCGGAATATTTGTACTAAATTTTATCGAGGACATTTCAAAATTAACAAAGTTACAACAGTTAATATCACAGAACGTCCTACTAGGTTGATTGAACATGAGATTTTATGTTAAATGGATATGTTATATGGAGAAATAACAATATCTATGTAAATTTCAATAGTTATTGTAATGTTCATTGGCGAGATTGAATAGCATTTCATTTATTGACTTATTTTAACTAAGAATAGAAACGAAGTAAGAAAAGGACTCACCGGAGATTGGAGATGACGACGGTGTAGTTGCCCTCGATGCTGACCAGACCAACGTTCTGAAGTATAATGCCGGTGATCAGCATGCCGATTAGGGCAGGAAGGGTGGTCAAGGAGAACAGCCATCCTCCAAAGTGCGCCGCGAGGCAGAGAGCAGCTAGACCGAAGAGCTGGCCACCAGGGGCTGCGTCGTTGCCTATCACGCAA
The DNA here is from genome assembly GCF_026283585.1 of Hylaeus volcanicus. Lineage (NCBI taxonomy): Eukaryota > Metazoa > Arthropoda > Insecta > Hymenoptera > Colletidae > Hylaeus > Hylaeus volcanicus. The sequence continues at coordinate 29,167,140 of NC_071976.1, forward strand.
TAGACGATACCCCAGAGTAACAGCCCTAACAGGAAGAGGCACAAAAGCCTGGCGAATTTTCTGTAGCTGGGACAAAATGGCTGTGGACAGGCTCTTTTCCAGCCGGGTGGCTCCCACGATGGTGTGTCATCCCGTCCGTGGCATCGCGTGCAAAATAGGTACAACCACGACCTGAAAAGGACATTAAAGAAAAGTAGTGTCAGAGACGTTCTCTCCCTTTGACCTGTTGCTTCTACTCTATTCTTTGCACTTTCAAACAGTAAAGTGGAATTTTTTAATAAAAAGACAAAGATACACTTGTTCCTATCGTGTTTTCGCGCATATTTGAGAACGTGAAGTATATTTAAAATTATGGAGGTACCAGTATGGTCGATTTAACTCGAACTTGTCGAATTTTAATATTCTCTATTTGAATTATTTTTAATGTGCAATTTAATGTGCTACAAAATGATCGTTTAATTAGAGTCAATGTACTGTGGCACGTATAAACGTTTACTCAATTTTCCACATGCATCTTTCTTACAGAAAAAGTGCATGACGTGGCTAAAGTGTTGTTTCTAAGGCAAACTTCGAATATTCGTTCAAGTACGTTCCCAAAAGGAATTTCTTCTCACCATTTTTTCCCCTGTTTTCAAAGTCACCGATTCGTTTTACGTGTAAGAACATATTTTTTGTTTCGCACATTACACTTGACATTAATACGCATTCAACAGTTATGACGTGACCCTAAAACGACGTAAAACGCCTGAATATAAAATGTTCTCGTAGAACGCTTATTTTCCGTGTATAGGCACGTAAATAGCGTTAACTCGAATATATTAATAAATAATAATTATTACTAGTAAAGTCGACATGGAGTAACTTTATCGCCAAAGTTTGAATAAAAATGCAAGTATAGTCGAGATGTAACTAAATTTCTGTTATACAAACCTAACCCCAATTACTCGATCGAAACGCAAGGATGACATGAATAAAATCGAACAGTACTGTGGTATTCGCAGATTTCAGATATTCGGAGCCGAAAGTATCGCAAAATCACAAGACCCGATATTACGAGGCGCGCACGAGGGAACTCGGAAATAAGAAATACAAATAAATTGTGCAAAGTGTGGAGTGCTGATTCAAAAGTTGGAGCCACGGGGCGGTAGAAGAAGTAGGATAACGAAGAAGCTAAGTCAATATACCTAGCGCAACGAGTAAAACGAGAAGTTTCGGAACGAAACCCTATAGTAAATTATACCCATACCGAAGTCAATATCTAAAACGGAAAATAACGTGTTCCACGTTACTCAAATTACCAATAATTACGTCTTTCATATTTAAAGTCTAACATATTATATAGTAAACAATTCTTGCCTTCTAAAAAAATCTGAAAAATGTATTCTTACGAAACGCAGGTCGTTACGTTGGAACGTACGCGAAACAAATTGAACATTTTCAACTCGGCCCTCATTTAAAATTACACTGTTACGGTCTCGACGATATTATTTGTAGCCTATTGACTATGATTTAACAGACCGCACAGATTGTCAGCTACGGGTCGTAAATGTTCTTCAAATTTACTGCCAATGTTTCGAACTCTTTGGAAACCGACGTAATAACGATTGGTGATATTCTTTTCCTAGCATGTGACAACGTTACACCAACACGTACTTATCTATAGTACTTGCTCGACAAATTATGCACGGAAGCGTTTATTCAATGGAAAAGCTATTAGTTAAACTGAAGTAACTAGAAATTCTATATTCCTTTGATAAAATACCACTATATTGTATCAGTAAATTAAAGAAAATAAATGTATTACTTCATAATATATTACTCTATATAGCTTTTATTATTATTGTTTTTGTTGTTGTTGTTGTTGTTGTTATATGCTTGTCTATTAAAAAAACTGCTACTCTAGTACTATTTACAAATAATACGACGAATTATGGAATATTCCGTATTCCCAAAGTGTTCGAGGGCAGCGGATCTAGGAAAGTACCAAGAAATTGACGAGGTTGTCGTATTTTGCAGGATTTCGGATCGCGTGCACCGTCTTTTTCAGTCGCGTGATTTATGTCAGTTGGCCGAGTTTTTCATGCACGCGGGCAGACTTCGCGGATCGAAGGAACCGGAAGAAGAACTTTGGTCGAAGATTCGGAAAGTCGTGCGACGCATACTTTACGGAATGCGGTGCACAATGAAATGCATAGGAAACTCGGGGCTGCGGTTGATTTAATCTCATTAGACTTTATGATCTTATCAAGGCGATTCGAAATGACAAGCTTTGTAATCGCCACCGTTACATCACGACGCTTCCTGGATCCGTTACGATCAATTTTATTCGCGATCGCCTACTTCGAATAGTTTCGAATCGTCCTTGTTCGAATCGATCCACGATATTTACGATCTGACTATCAAACTATCAAGGACTTGTAAGCGAGTACTTGACCGAAGGACTGCAACGATTCCTCTTCATTTTTTAACAGCTTCAATTCTCAGCTCGAACCCATTCTAACCCGAGCCCAGTTCGGATCACGTCCCCGTTCCATTCACCAGAAAATAAACGAGCGAAATCTCACCGTTTGAGTTCCTCCGAGTATTCGATCTTGTCCCTGATGGAGCTCGTCAGGCTGTGCGCCGACTTCTTCCTGTTCCCGTTGATCCTACCGTTCTCGAGATCGAACTTGTGCTGATGTATGTTCTCCGAGCTGCCGTGGTTACTGCCCCCGTGGGCCAGTATAGATTTTCCACGGCCCTGATCGGAATTATGCTCCGAGCTGGCGCTTATGCGCCGATGGTGATCAAAGGTGGGATTATCCGTTCCGAGTATCTGATCGCTGATGGAGACTCGTCTTTTGGTTAATTCCTCCGTCGATTTGTTTGTCCTCCCGCTCATATCGATCTCCATATCGTGTCCCTTCGGAAACGACGTTTGCTTCGAGAACACACCACCGAAATACTCCATGCAAGCGCCTATGTCTACTTTCACCGAACGATTAATTTACCAGTTAATTATCACAGTATCAGTAAACGTCAACTGCATCCAGTCGAGTGAATCTTGAATTAAGTTGTGCAAGATTCACGCTGAAGAAGTAGTATGTTAGCAGATAGAATCATGTGGGTGGTCGAATCAGAAGGAAGAGTCTTTTTTTGGAATTTATCGAAGCACAAGGGTTGGCCGGACCTCTGAACACTGAGCTGCTTTCGATTGATTTTTAGTACGTTAATAGATGCAGTCCTGGCGATTATAACAAGCCGCTGTTAGTTAGTCGAAAGTCTCAAGTTTTGAGCTTTGGATTTCTTCGAGAAGTTTCTCGATGATGCAAAATCCATATGCAGTCCAAGTAGCTATAACCATTCACTGTTATTTATTCGAAAGTTCCACTTCCGAACTTCGAATCTCTTCGAAAAGAAACTTCCGAATTATAGAAAATCCGTTCCTTATCTAAGAGTCGAAACAACTGCCGAATTCCTCCAACAAAAATTGAGTATTCAAGTGTCCACAATAGTTCACTGACAGCTATGCGATAGTTTCAACTGTTAAATTTCAAATCTCTTCAAGAAAAAGCTTCTCGAATACAGAACATCCATGCGAAGCAGTTCACTGCTCCCAATCAAGAATTCCAAACTTCTAATCGTTCGATCTTTTCAAAAAGAAGTTGCTTGATTGAAAAAAATCCATCTAGACCTCGGGTGTCTCGACCACAATTTCGGCTGAAAAAAGTCTCGACTCCGAAGCTTTGGACACACTTCGAATATAATTTCTTCGAAAAATAGAAAAATTCCACGAATGTTGGATTCGAGAGACTGGATTGCTCGATGCGACCAGCAGCCAGTTCGAGGAGCGATCGGCGACTTTCCGCGATTGACTGCCGATGGAATCGACGCTGTTCGCGATCGTAGTCCCTGTTGATCGTTGACAGCGTAGTCGCGTGACGATGACTCCGAGAAAGTCCAAACACGATGATCCCCGATCGTCGATTAGCGATCACGCGGTCGATAGGGGCCCGGTCGATCGTTAACAGTGTCGCGTGACACTTTGTTTTCCTAGGGGAATCGTCGCGCTAACACCTTCTGTCGATATCTTGACGGCTGCCTTAACGTCTTTGACACCTTGACCCGCTTTTTCCTCGACGCCGACGCCTGGAGAGCTTTGTTCGCCTCGTTAACGCCGCAGATCAAGGTTGACTCCACCGGTTCTAACTCGCTTCCCTCTGTCGACGTGCGCTCGTCTTTCCTTTGCGGTTCCCTCCAGTTCGTCGACGATTTTCGGAGGCGTCGCTCGATAACGGTAGACGACAATCGATTGCGCGACTCGTCACGGAAAGGATCGTCCAGATAGATGAAAACTCGGCCAAAAGTGGTCCCCGTTCGTGTTCGTGTTCCTAATCCCGTTCATCTCGAATTACCGAACCGGGGTGCACCTGTTTCGAGGGATTTCGTCGACCCAACTCCCATTTTCGGCTGGACCATGGAGTCCTCGGGAGGATCGCGAAGACGGACACCGACGAAAACTTCATCCGCCGTGGCTGACGGCTGCTCGACGTGGTGACGAACACAGTCGAACGAGCACGGTTAAGTAGCGACTAAACTGCCGCAAACTGTGCACCGCTCTGGTGTGTTTATGCCGAATGGTGGGGCTGGTAAAAAGTGTTGGAACATGGACACGAGGAGGGACACTGTTACAGGCCGCGGTAATAATTGTTCCCGCGTTTGCACAGGATGGGCACAGCTGGACACCTCATTGACAGTCCGTTCGGGGCCTAACCCACCGACCTGTCGTGCCCCTGATCGTCTCGGTGCTGTAGGTCAACGCGATGATTTAGCAAGATCCGCGTGAAACGCGGAGGTACGCGAGAAAACGACCTCGGAATACGAGAAGAGTACGACGATTAATCAATTTCCCGAGCTCGGGGGATTTTCTGTCGTTCGTTCCGCTCGATGCGCGTATCTTCGCTTCGAGGTGTCTTCTCTGATGCCTGATCCTTCTTAATTATTATTAAATTGTACGCTTGTGTTTTAATCCAAATGCTACTGGTTTTAGATATTGCGTCTGCAATTGCAATTGCTAGATATCTTTATTAAATTTTTCAAGTATCGTTCACTTATTCTCATCCAGCTTGGAAGATTTCGCTGACTTGGACGCTCATTGTGCGACTCCTGAGCTTGGGGATTTTCTATTGTTGCTTTTATTGAGTGTTCTTATTATCACTTCTTGATATCTTCTTCACGTCGCCGTGGCCTGTAATCTTCTTTCTTGTACGCTTCTGTTATTTGATCCATACGGTATAGATTTATGGCACTTATTTGTTGGTAATATGAAAATACAGATGCTATATTTCAGGTGAAATTAGAAGGGGTTCGAGTCATCATTTTACCGGGTTCGAATGTTTTTAGAATATGCAGAACTTGGACGCGTCACTTGTGTAATTCTCGTCCGTTTTCGGAATTTCAATACACCAAACTAGGAATTATCGTCACTTGCTGCGCGTGGTGAGAATTCCCCAATTTCAATAGCACGCTAATCTTCGATTCGATCGCTTAGTCATTGCGAAACAAGCCCATCGAACTCCAATTATCCCTTGTGTAATCAGTAATCACTGACCCGTTGACAAATTTCGTAGTTCTTGATGCATGAAACGTGTGATACAGTTAGCGAAACAATTGAACAATGTATAAATACAACTTTTACTCTCGTTATCTTTCTCGTATCGTCTCTGCTATCTGTTCTTTCCAATATTGTAAACGTTGTAACAGACGCAATTACATTTCATACAGCCTCTCCAAGATATAACCGTTATATAATATTCAAAAGCACTAATAGAATCGATATCTTATCACTGATTCAGTTAACATACAATCTCTCGAAAAAAAATTCTCTCCGACAAAAAAATTAATACGAAAGACACATATCTTTCCCTCCTGTACAGTTGAGTGAAGTGGACATGTGACTGAAAGGATTAAAACGCAAGTATACCTTCTAACAGAATGTTCCACGACAAAACAAACCTTATCATATAATACTAGTTAGTATTTGGGTCAACACTGTTGGATCTCGCTACCTCGTTGTCACTGCGTGGCGATAATCCGCAAACAAATCCTTTAGTTCCCGATACATAAGTGCTTCATCTCTAATTAAATTTGGATTAGAGGCAACAATAAAGTCTCAACGTCGCTAAAAAAAAAGAAAATAGAAAGCTGTTGATTATTTCCAGTGGAAAAAACTTGGCACGTGTTAACGAGACTTTTACAAATTATTCTGTACTTTCACGTATCAACGAAACATGAATAAAATATTCATAGACACAAATAAAGAACGTCATGAAGAAGATAAATAATTTTGTATATTTTATATATTCCAGCTCTGCACAAAATAATGTAATAAAAGAAATCTTTTTACAGAAATGCAGAAAGAGTAGTCATTCATGCAAAACTTCCACTGCTGGTTGCCAGTCTTCTTTCGACTCGCATTATCATTGTTTTCGATTCCAATAAGAGAACTCGATGAATTTTGGGTTCCACTTCGATGCAATACTCGATAGTTTATTTTTACACGCAGAGGAGAAAACAAAATTTTTTCATGGAAACGATCAACGAAACTGATCGCATCGGATATTGTAAATGGGATTTCCATGGGTGTCTCTGATGGGTCGACGATAACCTATCTTCGAGGGGTGCTATCTATCGACCATGACGAGCAGATTAATTGCGCTGATTACAAGGGTATAATTACTGAGGCGCGGAATCTTACGGGTCCTATAGCGTGTGAATTAGTCATGACATTCTATTCGCCGGTCATGTGCTTTCGAGAAAACGAACGGTTAATTGAATAACCAAACGCTACTCTAAACGTGTCGACACACGGTGTGTAAATAGCGAAGAAAAAGTACAGGTACGAAAACAAGTATTAACTTTCAGATGCAAATCTGAGTGCAACTGCTTCGCAGCAAGTAGATTCCGACAGTTTCATGAATACATGCGATAGTCGTAGCTGAATGTAACGATTTTCGGTGTCTTTAGGTGTCGGTGAATAACTTCGTTCGCAGAATTTCAATATTTGAGTTCTTAGCTCAGCCCTATAACTGTCTCGCCTATGTTCATACAGATTTCAGTATGTACCCACATACCGGTAGTGTGCTTTCAAGCTTTGTCTTGGAACGTTTACCGAGGTGCCAACGGTGGCTTCTAATTTTCTTTGGAATTAGTTCGCATTCGATTTTCACCTAAACTCTCTGCATTATTTGTCGTGCGAATAACAAATATTTTAAATGCGGAGTTTCCTGAATTTTAAGAAATTGTTGCCTTTTATGAGATTAAAGATTCACGATAACCAAGAGATGAAGAGATCATCTTGAGCTAGGTGATCTCGTATATGGCGGCGCGATTAAACGCAGAAATGGGCATAAAGTTTTAATTGCGAACGTTCGCAAATACTTTCGCGACTCGTTGCAGACACTCGTGGAACGGCAGACGAGTAATTAATTCTCAACACTGACCGTAATACCGTGCAATCGAGCCGCGAACATGCATCGCGTTCCAGCGTGGCAGGAAGATGAATCGCGTCACCGGATTAGAGCCGACGACCGCCCACGACCACTTTCAGCAGTTCCCCTATCGTTTCATGTCACCTAGCTCGAGGTGTGGTATCGACTAGAAGCAATTAGACACGGAATTTTGGCAATGTTACCCGGCTATCGCCACGGAGCTTCACTTTCGCGTGGACGTGTTCGACGTTGCTTGGCGAGCAACCGCGTGCAACGACAGTACAACTTGTTAATTGGTGCGACACTTTTAAACAATAAATTTTCCTTCATTTTTCGAGCGTAAGTACATTGAAAAATGCCTAAGTACTTTTGGTTAATATATTCCAACGCGTGGTGCAATGGATAATTCGTGAACTTGAAGACGTGACCTTGGATTTGTGCAATCGCGCCGAAAGTGTATAAACTTGTGAACTGCTAGATACTTGTACAAATAGGTACAATCTTGAGGAGATTGCCTCCGGTGTAGCGCGATATTTTATCCTGGTGTGTTTTCCAAGTGAACTCCTCGAATTTGTCAGAAGGAAACACCCGTGGGATACCACTTTCTTCGATGCCATGCTATGAAGAGATAAGGGGAGGTCACCGCAACGGGGTCGTCGAATTCAATCGACTTTTTACTAAATTCAGATCGTAAATCAGAGGATACATGAACCAACTTAGGGCAGTATTTGGAGTTGAACATTTCGTACAACATTCAAATAGAATTTTTGTTTACATTTTCTGTGAAAAGAAGAAAAATACTATAAATACTACGTATCTTCCTCATGCTCACCTACCATTCATCACTCATTTCGTACAACCATTGGAATTACTCCAGCTTTTTATTCGATGCCATTTTGTTGCGTTGTAATTAAGAGGTAGCCAATTTAATTTACAGACGTGCCGATCCTCCCTCCTCTGGAAAAATGACAAACGATTAATTATGCGAAGCGACAAATGTTTCCAGTTTGCCGAGTTTCTTCCAGCGATTCCGTTTATGCCGCATCATTTCGTCTGAAATATCTGCGGAAACAAGCAATTAACCGCAAAGCTCAGGTGATGCGGCGGAATGTAATTTGCGCTGAACTTTCTCATAATCGCTTTACGAACTCTTGCGTCCCCTTCAGCGTTTCGCGCGATATTCCCTTTCGCTAACGGTGCACGATACGTGACGTTTTAGTTTGCTGAAAGAGGAATTGGGGATCTCGGGAGTGCTTCTCGCAAACTTCCATGACAAATGAATCGCGCCTAAGTGTTTTGTAATTAGGGGAAGCTTAAAGATGCCTAAACTTTCGCTGCGAGGCGATTCCAGCGAATTTGGACGGCTTAGGATAAAATAGAGAATTTTCTATTAATTATCAGAAGGATGGAAATCACGCTTTATTTTTTATTCAGATGTATATTGACATCTTGTAAAAAAATTCTTGAATTTTCACTATTCTGTGTGTACCGCCTTAAGACGTTTCGGCCAGTAAGAGCGGAAGAGTATCGAAACGAACGTGGAACATTTTAAAAACTCGTAAGTCCTCGTCGCGGACGTAAAAGTACGAATATCTGCGAAATTTTCAGGCTCTTGAAAGTCTCGAAACTCCGGAGCATATTACTCTGGGCAATCTTATTCTTCTACAGCGTAAAAGACACGTTATCCTCGGATACTGTTAGACATTAAAGTAGAACAAATGCTACTTCGCAAGAAGAAATTATCCAGGCATGCAGCGAGGAACCAAAACTCTGCAAAGATATGGTACTTTTACACGAAGATAATAAAATGCTATAAACAGACAATGGCAGGGAAGGTTCAACTTTCTAGACTTCTCTCTGATAGCAAATTAAGATGAACTCTTTGCTTTACGAAATAAAAGGATTATTGTATTAGAATAAATTCCTTATTGTTGTATATAGATCTCGAGAAAATATTAGAATCAATAATGTAAAGTTAAATAAAACCCAGTGTATTAAATTAGTACTTCAAAAAATACAATGACTATTCTTGAGATAGTCTATCGTGTACATTTTCGATTCAATGTGTTCCTAGAATGTGGTGCAATCAGACACTCGGTCTGGCCAGCAGTCATATGATCCGATATCAATCACATGACCACAGTAATCATTTATTTATCGGTTAGAAATCTGTAAGATATCTAACGCTATTCTTCGAATCTCAAGTAGACTATCGTGTAGATTGTTGTCGCTACACAAACGCAGTCGAGTGTCAAGTTGACGCAACTGGTCTACAACTTAACGTCGCAAATTGTAGTTTGTTTCACTCGGAATCGATACTTTCATCTCGTACACTTTCTTTTAGATTTATATTTTTAAGAATCGCAATAGTTCTTTAAAATATAATAATACGATACGCGTTTCCCATTTTTTTCGTTAGGAACGACTGTGCCGCAGCACTGCAATAAATAGGCGAATCTAATTTTACATGCCGCGACACCGCTAAATTTTGTTTGCCGTTACCCAATCGCATTCGTTATTAACAATGAAGCTGACACTGGAAAATACGTCTAGCGTTGAGTGCGAAATGCAGTTACATGTTTAACTGCGAAAAATAAAACGCCAAATGGAGCTCGTTCTGCATCGTGTAATCGACATCAGATGAAAATGTACTCATACCAAGATGTCAGAAATGTAATAGCGCGGCGCTGGTAAAAATTGATACTCTGGTCATTTCTTATACCTGCACGCCACAATTTATGAAAAATAAAAGAACAGCGATAATACTCGATCAGTCTGAACGTCAAACATAATTGGTGCAGTAACTTTTTAATGTTAAAAAATTCGAATATTATTCAAAAATTAGAACAAAAGGTTTCCCATTGAATCTCTCAGAATATTGGGAATTTTTGGTTCGCGCAAGGTCTCAAATTTTTGCGTTAGGCACAAGTGGGTTAATTCGATTCCACGGAGACACGTCCAGCGTACGCGCCCTTTTACGAATCATATATTCCTATCACTGTCACGCGGAACGGGCATTTTTCATTGCGCGTCGCGAATCGTCGCTCTCCTAATCATGATTTCGCATGCCAGCGCGACTCGAGCTCGCGGAAGTCGCGAATTTTCATTCTTCATTAGCCGTGAATTCTTGCGCGCGTTCGCGATCACCGACGCATATTTCCCGTCAATCGAATATTTCAGATTTTTCGAATGCACCTAGCGATGGGACTGAAACGTGTTTAGATCAGGAATAGACGCAGTTTAATGATTCTTGAATTTTTTATTGATATGCATATAAAAATATATATATATATAAAAAATTTGAAATAAAACGAGAATTTTTTTATTATATCTGTGAAATTAAGATATATTACATATATATTATTTTCAAGATTATCTGACTAAAAAGCACTTACTAAAAATAATTCCTACAATGTTCAATCACGATACAAGGCGAGCCAGATCAGTGTTGTCGAGGCCTCAATGATAGATGATGCTCGAACAGTATTGTTGCCGCAAGAAATGTCAATACGTCTTACCAATACCAACAAGATTTCACATCGACACCTGTTTGACACCTAAACAGAGCGTTTGGTATACAATATTGGTTTTAACGAGCACGTCATTGGATCGGTTCCATCGTTAGGGTGGATATTCATCGTCGCGTAGCGCGAATTTTTCGCGCGCTGAAAACAACGCCGAGGCATTCTCGCGCACCCCTGCTCCCGGAATGTCGAGCCGTATTTACTATCACGCTTCGACCGAAAATACCGTGGCGATTTCTAATTAATCAGCAGGGCAATTAAACGCGCGTTGCTGGCTACATGGACACTGATTCTTCCGTGAAATGAAAAATGGCTGCTCGGGCACCCTTTCGTTCGTTTCTAACGGAACGAATATCAAAAAGTGATTGGAAGTAAATAGCACCTTATCTTTTGAGAATAAAAATGGGTGTCATTGATTTAGACAATAACGTAACCCATGAGCAATCCTTTAATTATGTTTACAGAGGGTTGAATTCGTTGATTGTCATTTATACTGAAAAGTGAATCGAATCCAGATGGCAAATAACAATGACTATTTTTCCTGGTAATACTAAGGAGTGATTCGTTCATCCATTCAGACTCGAGATTAAATTGATGCCACCCTGTCAGTTATGTAACCAACGTTTCTCTGTTCCTGTTGAGGGTCGAATCTCTTTTAGGGGATGATGGATACAACGGATGCCAGCTGGAGCTTTATTTTGCTTATAAATGATTAGTCCCTCGTTCTACAGACGGAGCAAAATTAATAACTCGCCCAGGGACCATTTCCCTTGCTGTGAATCATGTCGGACGTGATTTCTGATTCTCTATTAAGTCCAACATGATTCTTCGGTTGATAGATAAACCGGTGCACGTCTACACGTTCGCGTGAAGAAAGAGAGAAATTAAAAAATTAAATAGCGAAGAAACTACATGTTCAATTTGTAAGATAGAAGTATTTTAAATAATTGAGACTGCAAGTGCACTTTATTGCGTGTTCCATTTTATATTCAGCGTGCATTTCCAGGCATATCCACGTGTATTTTATGGTAAAAACGATAATTAAATTCAGAAACCGATGGAAACTCCGCGTTTCGAACGCTGGTGATGTATGTATTACGGATTTATAGCTTTTTTTTTTATAGCTCTCGTATAAAACGGCGATGCCACGGCGTGACACCGAGTAGGCGTTTCGAATTCTATGGGCGGATGTGTTCTATTTCCTAAGAGTAACGAACGCTAGAAACTTGTAATTCCACTCGAAGAAATACAGGGACTACTTTGGGAAGAATTATAAGCCGAACAGTAATAAATGATTTCGTAGGCGTCGCAGGGTGTAAAGGTGTCTAACATTGCCAACCACGTCCAAAATTCCCAAATTTCCACTGTTGTGTCTCTGCCCGAAACAGAACTCCACTCAGAGATGCGTAAATTTATAATCGGATGAAACTGTCTCCCCTCTCTCGTGCATTCAAAATATACAACTGAAATTTTCAAAAGGTTGGAAAGAGGGCAGGTTAACGGCCGTGGAGAAATATTTGAGAGAAATTGGATTTCCCAGAAGCAGATGGTAGTTCTTGTTCCGGCGACGTCGGCCAGGTCGAAACGTGGGGGCCGTCTCGTCCGAATGCACACGCCTTCGCCGAGTAGTTGAACGTGAAGTTCCGAAATTCACCCGGTGGGTCGCAAAGAAACCCGAGTTCGCGAGAGGTCGGCCCCCCGGCGATCTTCCGCGTTGCGCTTCGAATCGCGAGCACGCGAATTTCCGTCCTTCATCGAGCATTCCGCAGCGGCCGCAGTCACGCGAGAATCGTCCGCGAACGGATGAATACGGAGGTTCACGGGGGGAAGCGAGAGAGAAAGAGACGGACGAGGTCGAAGATGGGATTGGAATTGCAAATATCCCTCTCCCACGTTTCTCTGGTCTCTCTGATCTATCTTTCTGTCCCTCGTCCGGCCCCCAGCGCTGACCCTTTACGCACACGTGCACTCACAGTGGGTCGCGTAAGTATTTCAACGTTTGCCACTGTAATCATTGATAACATGCGTATGCTGAACCTCGAGTCGGATCCGTTTCTATATTCCTTGTGGTTGTGTGCATTTGCGCTTGGTATTTATGGAGTTTCCGCGATTAATTTTAGTATCGCGAGCAGATAACGAGGTAACTGACGGATCTCTAGTTAATATTGATTCTTGCATGCTTCATTCATATATACTTTGTGCTTCTACTTATTTTCACTTCGTATATTTCTGCAGAATTATTGTGACTAATTTTAGTACCCTCGGTAGATGGCAAAAAAAAAACTATAATTCTGTTAACAACTAGTTGGAGCCTCAAAGTTTCCCAAATCACTCGTTTACATCCTGCACGCGGTTTGCATTTCAACGCACGCCAAAGCCTCCAGTTTCAAAGACTTCTTTCACACGCAATAATGTCGGACGTCTCGTAAACCCATGTTAGAATTGACACAGTGCGTAATTCAGTTATGGTAACCGCTTTGGGCCGGTTTTGTCCAAACGTTTAGCTACTCGCGCCGTCATTGACCCGTAAAGTGGACGTCGTGTGCAAGCACGATGTCTGGAACATTGGAAAATTCAGGAAACCTGGTTAGAAAGTGACAACTCGGTCCCCTAATCGATCCCGATGTCTTCCTAGACGTGACACTGATTCTTCCAAGAACATCTTAGAACTAAGCCTATAATTAACCCCCGTTAAATCACGCGAACGTTGTGTCATGCACCTGCGGCGTTGCGAAAACCGTGAAGCGTTGGATCGATCGTTGCTCTATTTGGACTAACTTGCATAATTTTCAATATCTCCGCGATCCGCGTCGTTATTCACGTGAAACTTTAACCATACGCTCGAAATGAATTATTCTATGTACGTAAGGCCGCGGAGCCGAGAAATAATTCACCCTGAAATATTTTAAACGCGCTGAACTCGGATTTTAATTAGACCTTCGTAAAAGCACAGCAAAATTTCGCGAATCATATAATCCGACGACTGATGCTGACCGAGACAGTTTAAGGACTCGGTGTTATTTAAGATTTCTACGATTGTTGCATGCAAGCTTATGTTCTGTTTATTAAAATATCTTGGAGAAAAATTGAGAAATGGTTACATCCTGAATTGGTCCAGAAATCACGTTATCTATCGTCGCATACTTGGTTAGGTAAACTGTACGTTACGCCTACATTTTTGATCGGGGTCAAGCTGACCCTACCCCACCTGTTATATAACAAGTGTTCGAACCTACCAGTTGGGGGTTAAATTGCGTTATAGGTCTATCTGCTTAACCATGTGGAAAAAGACTGAGAGACATGTGTGCGTGTTGCGTGCTTATGGGATGAGTTAGAGTCTGTAGGAAAAACGCGAATTGAGGACGAGCATCGTAGTAGAAAAAACATGGAAATATTCACCTGTATCATAGTTAAATTTAAGAATTATCTCGTTTCTTTTTAAATATACGTTGTCTTATATTTTTTAAATTATTAAACAGAATATGTTTTTTTCTAATTTCTTCGGAAATACTTTCAAATTATAATTATTAATATTATATATACAACTATAAATAATTCAACACAAAACTCATTTACCACGACAGCTTTGTTCAACGTTTGCTCTGTAACCAAACGAAAAGTTTAATTATTTCTCACCGTACCTACAATTTAATTTTTAATTTATTCGAGCCATTCGTCTACCAGATCAATACCTACAAACCGCGTCAAGCTTAATACCCGTTTAATTACAAATCAAAAGTCGTGAAAGATAAAAGAAAAGGTAGTGATAAAATTCAAAAGTCGTGAAAGATAAAATTCAAACAGTCCGAACGTAAAACATAATTAGTGCAATAACTTTGTGAGAATAAAATCCGATACATTTTCCGTATTTTATGATGAATTTGCAATATTTAAAGGCATCCAATGAATGTAACGAGTACAATAATAATAACAATAATTGAGCTGAATTAATGATTCGCAGAGGAAAGTAACTTGATATTTGAGAAATTAATTATTACGGTGCAGTCTCATTTGTATCATTTTATCATCATTAACCATTTGGCTGCAAAGGGCGTATATATTATTTGTCTATAGAAAGTTAACGGGAATATTACTTTATCAAAATACATTGGAATAACAATCTGAAACTTCGAGATGCAATTAAAATTAATATCTATACAGATATTTCTTTGATTCTCTACATATACATAGATACACGCAAAGGATACATTTAGGATACAGTCAGCTAGCATTTCATCCTCTTTTCATTCAAGATCGAACGAGTCCCACCCCTAAGATGACAAAAGTCTCGTCACGTTTGAAGACTTAGAGCAAAAGCCAGTCATACCGAAATAATTTGTCCGAGCTCCTCGAGTCGTGTATTCGCAAGTTATGTGCGGAGATTATCTCGAAGGATCAGCATGTATGTAGAAATAAATTTTGATGGATCGTGGTGCTCCAAAAAGTACGATAGTCTTGTCAAATCGAGCATGATTAATGTGCGAATCTTGCGGTACGATAACCCCTTAAAACATTTGGGTAATACGTATCCACATTAAATTTTTCCAAATATATTCCAAATTTGCACTCTTCTGTGATAAAGAAATATTTCTATTTTTCTGGCACAATTACCATATAGTATTTTGATGAAATCTTTGGATGCTATTTTCAAACATTCGGTAATGTAAAATATAAACAACAAATATTACAATTCTATAGAAATATTAAAATTATCGCTCTCTACCCGAGAATGAATATATTTGAAACGCAAATATTAATTTGCATCTTAAACATCCGAGTATTGAGTGGACATTTCAGCACGAGACGTAAACGACTCGTAGTTTATTTTCAGGCATCGTCATCCGTGGTATTTTAATTGTAAACGTGACTTTGAATTCTTTATCGCGTCATCGTCGATCTTTAAGATGGTCATTGTCTTTGTCCCGAAGGAAGCCGCGCAAGTGCACTAAAAGAAGTCTTGTTAGCGAATCTTGAATCCCTCATTTCCCCGTCTCAAGTAGGATCACGAAAGTCGTTTGCATCCGAGAATTTAACGTGGAAGTAGATCCAAATAATTCGCATGGATCGCTGATAACCGTCTATTCGATGAAATATCTGAATTTCCTCCTAGAAAGCATATTCAGCTTATAACTTTCTCGATATAAAATTCTTTATTCAAATACGATACCTATCCTATTATTAATTTTATCTGCATCATATGTACGGTGCAATTGTTGCTTTGCTGGCAAATTGGACGGTAAGTTTCGAAAATTGAAGACTATACGTCGAGGTTGCTAACGTCGTTAATAGGTGAGCATCTCACAACGCAGCTGTTACTAACAAGCTTTCACGCTGAACAACTCATCTCTGAGATTGAAATTGAAGCGAATCTGCACACGAAGGGAGTCAATCAAAAATTTTTTTTAACTGCATGCAGCTGTCGACTGATCCTCAATAATCGATAGTTCGAACTCCCTTGAAGCTAGACATTTTTAACGTGACATCTCTCAAAAAGTACTTTTCTGACGCAGGGAGTTTCAAGAGGTCGAAACTATTGTGTTTTCGAAATATATCTATGGAATTAATTTTGTTGTTTTTCTTCGATATTATTTCAACCGATACCACGATAAATGTAACGAAGCTTAAATATAATTTTCTCTTATAGTATCCCTTTCTATGTATTCAGTTTAATTATTTTCCGAGAATTTCGAGTTTTAAAGAGAAAATATGTGTACATTGTTGCAGCAAAGGTGTGCAAATGTAAAAAATAATTTTATCTCCAACAACCTGTCTTCAAATATTACAGAATTTTAAATTTTTACCTTTCTGCAAAAATTGTCTATGAATTTTATACAACGAGAGGGTGAATATTTCAAATTCACTTCTGCTTCACATGTAGCTCAATACACTGTATCGAATAATAAATTAGGATTCATACTGAATGTTTCTGAAATTCGATCACTGTACAAAGTTAGGAACCACCTTGAACGTTTTACGTCAGATATCGACGTTTTTGTATATCCTCTACATTTCATATTTGGCGAACAAACATGTGTGAACGAATAGTCGAATACGTGACAGATCGAGGTATTTGTGTACAGTGCTAAATCCTGTTCGCCAAGTGTTAATTGCTAGCACGCGCTTGCAATCGGCAACTTTCTACAAATTGCTACCTGTCGATGCTTGAATATTCCAAACGTACTTCAAGGTGAAAATTGTTGCCGCGAAATTGATGTTATTACAAATGAAACATTTGTATGCGTACGATTGACTCAACTAAAACAAATAATGAAAGAAACGGCAGTCATTTTATCTACTGTCAAACCCCATTTTCATTCATAAAATCGTTAAAAAATCGTTTACTTTGTATACCTTGGCGATACCAATCCTGGTAAAACATACAAGGAACGTTTCGTGCTAACACTGGTTCCAGATTCAAGCAACTGAGCACGACAGCGGTCGCAGACTGGAACGACCAGGAACCACGGGACAGACAGGGTTTCTGGAATTGGGCAAAAAGGTGTGAGCAAGGTGACGAGAAGGGCTCGGTGCAGTTGCAGCTGGCGCGCCTCGAATTAGCTTAAAAGCCCGGGGCAACGAGCGCTGTAACGCGCAGAGAAAAGCGCGCTCCGCTCTCGTATATCACTCGTAGATAAAGGGCTGCCAGACGGCGACGGAAAGTATAGTGGTTTCGGGGACAACCCGCGAATAGGCGGCATACCGCGCAGCTTCTGCGCACCATAATCATTCGGTTCGCTCGCCAGACGGACAACCAGCCAGGGAAATATTACAGGATCACTTCAGAGATTTTCCTTGATCGTCGGGTTTCCCAGCTGGTTTCCCTTTTATGGCGATCGTGTAGCCGAAAGTATCTCCGAATCACTCTAGACGACGCTTAAGTGTAGGCTCGTAAAAAACTTGTTCGTTATTCGTGGCCAGGATGAATCTGTGCTATAGCAAATTGCGAGAGGAACATGTCGTCCTGACTGGGTCGTTAAGTTTCACCGTCTTTATTCGTCTTTATTCTTTATTCGTGATCATATTTTAGATTTTTAGCGAGCTTAATCTATCGAATACCTAACCAGTGAACACTCCAAGTAAGAAAAATAATACCACGGCACCGATTCACAATTTTTCAGTAGTCTTCCAACAGGAAACCCTAACTAGGTCAAGGAAGTACCAGCAGTACTTGAGAATTCTCATTCTTATTCATCCTATCACCTTCGCAAATGAACTTTTTCTATAGAGGTCAGTATTACGAAGAGTTAATGAATATCGCGGAAGTTTCTCACCGATGTGAATATATCTCACGAAAAAGTGGTAGAAAATGTAGCGCACGAAATGTACTATATTCTACCGCGTGCAATGTATTTTTATAATTAAACGGAAAACTGTATCAATATACGAGGCATGTAAGCGTTTAAACAAGAACAATGAAGGGAACGAAAATGGTACGCGACATTTCGTCGTGGACACGACCAACCGTTTGCCCGAAATTTAAGAGATATAAAAGGTTCAACGTTAAGCGGCTCATCTTCCGCGCACAGCCGCAGGTTAATTAAATTTTCTCTCGGCGTACCATATTTTTTCGTTAACTCTTCGAAAAAGTTACATATCCGCGAACAGTATATCCGCATTTCGATTATTTATCGCCGCTGGCCAGGGCGAGCTTTCGCTTAAATTATTTTACATTATCCACGTAGCTACCGTTTAATTAGTTTCGCAATATTCCTAGCGATAATTTCGAGTATTGTAACGTTGGTACCTTCGCGCGGCTCCAAAGGCACCGTTAGATATTTAACGTTGCAGCTGTTGCGCTCTGTAATTATTCAACAGACAAGATGATTAGGCAGAGAGGATGAGAGGTGGTGAAGCTCTTGTTCAGCTTAATCACGGGATAAAAAAACAACACGTGCAATTCAGTTCTGGTTGGGCGAGCAATTATCTAGTGGCAGAGATGGTCGCGAATCTGTTGCAACGTTCGGAGAAACTCTGAAGGAAAGTTTTCAAGCGACGAGAAAAATTATGAATGCGTATACCTGTGCGAACCAACAATATACCCAACATCTCTGTTACACATAAAAAGACGTACAGCCTATTTGAAAAATAGAAGGCACGGAAGCTCTCGTCAATTTCGTTTCGAATAAAAACCAGAATATATTTTCACCCATTTTGGAGAACGAGGCAGGACGTTTAAAGCCTTAGAAACTTCCTTAACGTCTTTCTTGCCTTAAGCACGCCAAGTTATTTTTACCTTTACGCGACTACGCCCGTTACCGTGTCGTTTCCTTCGAAGGGGAAATGTACGATGCCTCGCGTTCTACCTCCAGCTGACGGTTCGCGTGCTGCGAGTGGTGGAAATTTTACAAAAATTCACCGAGAACCCGGCGACTCCACCGTCGCCGGCACCTAGACAGTAGTTTACGATTTTCGAAATCCAACAGACGGCATTTTCCGTTGTTAGCACTTTTCCAAGAGTGGCCGAAGGGGAATGAAAGTCGTTGGTGGACTCTGCGTTCGTCAGATCCACCCTCCCCACTCCAGCTCGTAAATTCCCTGGTTATTAGAGAAGTTATTATTTATAGTATAAAACTTTCCCGCAAGCCTTCGCCCGGCGAGGACCGTACGTTCACTCAAGAGTTCTCGATAAAGTAATCTTTAATGCAGCTCGCACAATAATTCACGGATCCGCGTGGAAATGTACGCTTGCCGGCGTGTTGGTGTTACGCGCGCGAAACGTTGGGCGCAATTTACACCGCGTTATTCATAAATGCGGCCGCGAGGAGATCGCGCGCGATAAATTTTCGCGGAAACTGCGAGACGAGTGCAACAAATAGAGTGCCTCGGAATTTATGGCTGGGGGGTGAACGTTACGACGCACGCGACCCTATCGATTTCCGTCATCTTAAAAAGTTCTGGTTCCTGTCAGTGTCGCTCGCGTGATGCAATGCGCGAGGGCGAATTTCCGGACAAAATAACGAGGGGAATTGACGATTTAACCGAATTGAAAATATGGAAAGTATTGGACTATTGGGTAGGGTAGGGTTAGATCTCTCGTTTTTGCTCTTTATCATACGAAAATGTAGTTTAGACCAATAACATGAATGTTAAATTCATAGAATAAATGTTAAGTAGAATGGAATTAACGTGAAAGGCTTTTACGAGGAAACGATTTTGAAGCTTCATTGGCTACAGGTGCAACTACCTTGAATTCGCCTCTATGGATCTTTTTGTGGAGAAATGTCCCTGCTCGAATTTATATTCCACACAGTGTCAATATTCATAAATACAGACATTCCGTGACGGCGAAACACCGCCAGGCGAACGTATATTCCACGAATATTTAAAATTTATTTTCACGAAAAAGAAGCCTCGCACAACAAAATTCTCTTCTACCTTTTTCGATTTATTTTTGCATGTAGAATCACCTCGTTCTCAGTCGCGTCACTCGCTGTACGACGTTCCATAAAAATGTAAATTTGTTTTACATTTAGATTTAGTGTTTTCCAAAATTAGAAAAACTATCGCTACGTGATAGAATCGGTACTCCAGCTTCTCTTAGATCGAGTTAGAATCCCTTACCGTTTGAACTTGTAATTTTGACAGGTGGCCTAACGAGTAATCATCACAAGTAGTCACGAGCAGTCACGCGCTCTGTTCATTGTTTTAGAACAATTACGTACATCGTTGTTTGGCGATAATATTCTGTACACGCATCATCAATTGCGAATAGCAATCTATTCTGTACTATTTCTGTAAGTAGCAATCTATACGATGTTGAGAAAAATGTACGACATTTTTTTTATAAGAGATTCTAGTATACTAATTGTATTATAACTAAACATTAGAAAACTCCAAAAATTCCTGTTTCACGCGACGACAACCCATTTTAAACATGTTTCAAGCATTCAATTCCAGCGAACGCGGTACAGAAAAGTAATTCCACGTTAATGTCACTATGCAGCAACTAAATGTGAGACAGTCTCTCGAATTAACAGTGAATTCAATCACGGAAGGAATTCGAGGCGTTCCCGTTTACGTAGAAATTTTTTAATCAACGCAGCTGTTTTCAACATGGTTAAACTTATTCAGGAAATGAGACCAAGGATGTTCTACGACATGTAATTTTAACTTAAGTAGTGAAATTTCGGCTCGCTCATGACTCCACTTTACAATACCCTTGCGGACGTTACATGCCTTGGAATTCTCCTTTGTATCAAATTAAACATCTGACAACGTACAGAAACAAGGAATGCATACTGTTGCACAAAAGTTTGGGATACTGCAATTTCTAAAATAAACGATCCTTTACTCGTACACAAAATGTAAAATATTAAACCTCGTATGTTTAATAACTATTTTATTTGAAAAGGAACCCTGACAGTGAAATTTAATATTTGTCAAAAGCTCGATTGCCAAGACTTTAATATCGTCGTTTGGTTATTACTACCAGAGCCGTAATATAAAAATAAGCAAGTCGGTATAGCTGTAAATTTGTTCAGAATATTCTTCCACTTAAACGTGCATACAAAATGCGTGGCGCAATTAACGAAGAATTCATTAAATGGAAAACTCGTTTGTACACCCCTTAAGCGAAAAGTTATGGCGAGGTGAGAAACTCGCGCATACTTTCTCCGACTCGCGCATTTCCTTCTACTCCTTCCTCTTTCTTCAGATAAGTAGTTACTTGAAACACTTTAAGAATGGAGAGGTACACTTTGCAGCCGTGTAGGTTATCATTATACTTGTTTTATAAAAGTTCAATCTATTTATCGTCCTAGAATGAGGGAAAGAATCACAAATACGTTATTTTAAACGAAACAGTTCAAAAGTAATTCTTTCAACAAAAAAATGTACTTGTATCTCTAATCATTTCAAAAGTAGCATCGCAACGATCCAATTTTTCAGGATGACAGACATACTGTATGAACCAGTTTTGTAGTCAATAACTATTCAAATTTGATTGTCGAATTTCAAATTTCGTTTGTGACTTATTGCAGCGTTGCAGCTGCTAGATAATAATTTCCTCGACATTGTACGGAACGATGTATATGAAAACCACGTATACACGGCGCATGTGTTTCAATTACAACGCATGAAGTCCAAAATATCCACAGGTGAATTATCACGCGGTTTCAGTGCCGCGTTAGTATCACTGACAACCCCTTTGGCCAACAATTTCAACTCCGTGATACGTTAATTGAAATATTTTGAAATCGGCTATTCCACGCGGAATATGATCTCTCCGATTCCCTGTAATTATCTTCTCCTTTCGAAAGCAGAGAGGCGGAGAACTTTACTCCTCTTCGATATTTCGTTGATATTACTATTACCTAACAGTTACTTGTATCTGTTACGTACTATTTCGTTATTTTTCGTATTTAAAATTTGACAAAGAATTTTAATTCTTCAATTCCATTGGCAAATCGATATTTTGCGTCGGAGGATTGAAAACAAATGATGGTCGTTTGATAATTATCAGATTTTATGCGACGACCTTCTTATGATAGCAGCCAGAGATGTTCGTGATGAGGAGAATCTCGGTTACACTTGGCTCGAACGTCATTCCTTCCTTCCTTCGTCGATGCGTGTCTCGAGTTCTCTCCTTCCTGCGAGTTACGCTCAAGCCACGATAATGACGGCTAATTGACACTGACGGAGGCTACTTGCGAACGCAGTAAGGATCGTACGAAATCTCTGACGCGAACAAATCATCGTTCCAGCACGAATTCCTTCCCCACTTCGACGGATGCGATCAGTGCGATTCGTGAAAATCTCTACGCCTAAAATCACACTCGTTTCATGCTCGTGTCAAATGACGTAATTGAACGGCAACATTGTTACGATCATTTTGTCGAGTTTGAATTTGTGCTAATTTTATATCGTGTTAAGTGGCGTAACTAATTTTACAGTTTGAGAAAATAATTCTGTGTCAAATATAAATTACAGGTATCTGTGTGATCAATATTTTTTTCGTTAAAATTATACCGTAGACATTTGTAGATATTTTTTACGTAAAAACAAACCCGAAGAACATGCAAAATTGTTTATTTTTCGAATTAACAAAACTGTAACGATCACTCTAAAAATGAATACAGTTACAATATTTTGTTCGAACTTGATCGTGATGCACGTTCATCCTTAATTTATTCAGACGTTATAAATTGATGGTAACCCCAAACGGCTGTAGCAATATGTTCAAAAAACGTTCACGCCCGCAAAAAGTGTTACCGTGTAGAACGTCCGACGCAAAAAATTGATAAACCTTTGAAAGCTCCCTTCGCGTTCGCTTCTCCTGCGGGTAAACTTTCACACCGGCATCGGCATGAAAATGCAAATACCGACCATTAATTTTAATTTTCGGATAATCTTCCACGCACTTTCATTGATATTTACGCCGGGACGGAGCTAAGGCCACAATGAATAATTACACAACGAAATGCTCTAACAATTTCTGAGTTTCGATGAGGGAACTTCCTATAAACTGCCATCATTTTTTATCGGGATTTAAAATACAGAATCGAATATAACGTCAGTTTAAAAAATAGGATGCAAGTAAATATTGTACGAACAGAATTTCCTATGAAATTTGTATCTCGTCCATTTCACTTTGATTACGGTACTAAAAAAATTGATTTCGCTGTTTGTTTAATTGTACTAATATTTACTCGGCCCTCTGTTCGAGAGTCTGTTACTTTGTTGAAATTGCACATAAATTGCTCGATATAAATGAAAAAGACACGGAACATTGGCAAATTGTATTTTCATCGATATTCTTTTTAAATTCAGTCCACTTACGATGAATTCAAATTCTAGCGGGAATTATTCATATATTTTTGTAGATGCGTGAAAAACCACGGAATGCGGAAAATGTCCAACCGCGTTAAAGCTATTTTTCATTTCGTTCCCATCGCGATCCCGGGCCACGGGGAACTTCAATTTCAATATTACGGAATGGACTGCGGATACGATATACAAAATATCGAATTGTATGGTTTCACATGCGTCGCTAACGTTTCATCTGATAACATATTCGAATTAAAGTGCAACACGTCGCTTACGACACGCCGCTATGATTGTAAACTCCAAATAGGTTAGAGATAAATCATTGATACGCCGTTTCTGATGCGGCACGAGCTCAACGAGGAACGAGAAACGAGGATGGATAGCGAGCTTACTCCCCCTAATGTGCAATTTTTCGTGTCTTTCTCGAGATAACAAGGAGTAGGAAAAAAAGTTTTGCAATCTGTGGTTTCTCGCGTATCAGCGGAATTTTCGTTCGATTCCTTTGAGGAGGCCGCACGAGCGTGGGGGGGGAGGGGATGACGAATAGGAAATTTATACGAAACGAGATCCCAGGGCTGTGATCGAGCGATTTCATCGCCACAATTTGTGGGAACCGCACTGATTGCGAATTTGATGCTCAACCGTGCGTATAATTTGTTTTCGTTACTATTAATAATTAAAGCCGATACTCAATAATTGCGGCTAGCGATTATCAATTCGAACTGGTGATTGTTCGTTGTAGGTCAAGAGTGCATTCTGTCCCGTGAATACGGTCTGTACGCGGTCCTTTCGGGTTTATTGACTGAAACGTAAACACGGCCTCAATGATTTTTACGAATTCTTGTATAACTCGAAGGACATTCAAAGACAACATTCGAAAGTATGAGAATGTAATTAAAAATGTAAAAAAAAAGGGTGGCACCGTGTAAAAAGCCGATGTTGCATTTTATCTACGAAAGATGATTTCACTTTTCTAGTATTGCATGTATTTTTATAACAAGGGCTCATGCCAGAAGCACTGCAGTCTACAGACGGAGAAAAACACAAAATGCAGTTCCATTCAGTGGATCCTTAAGTGCATTCGGACATAAAAATGGTATTTTCGGAACATGCTTGGGTGAAATTCATTTAGACGAGGCGACCTCTCGTATTAGGTCCTTAACAGAGAACTAAAATACATTATGTAATGTATTTGAACAGCACTTTCTAATTTATAGTAAAATTATATTAAATTTAATTTACATTAAACTTCACCTATGTTCATATTAATTTTCTCTACAAACCAATCAACGTAATTTCCTTATTAATTTTACTCTCTTGGTAAGATATCATGATGAGATATATGTCCCTACAATCGAGATTGTTGATTCATCGTTCTAAAATACAAATATAAACCCTCGTTATGTTGTTTTCATCCGTTCTTCTAAGTAGTAACCAGAGTCTCGTTACCGTGTAGCAATTAATCACGAGAAATTCCGTATTTTTTACCTCGCGGAAATTATCGATAATAGCCTGTGAACGGTGCAACTGCGAAGCGGTAACGTTTTATCAGATTTCGGGGAAAAGCCGATATCACATGGCCATAGATTGAAACTTACCAATCGACCACTTTATTTCACCCGGTTATGAATATTTATTTACAAAAATGATTGCTTTTTAAAGCTGATCGAGCTGCCACTTCTCATTCCAAACACGCAACGGATGATATGAAAATACCACTGCACAATTTTAAAGCGAAGATACGGATAGGTAAAGATATTTCGCTTCATTGGTTTGCCGTGTTTTATCGTGAACGAAACTTTCATTCGATGAAATGCAATATTTAAACTGCGGTTGTTTATGCAAATCCATATTTACACGGATTCAGATACGGAATTTCTAAAAGAAAACATACTGTAACGTTTTGTTGTTGTTATTTTATATTGTATTATTGCTGAAATATCTAGTTCAAATATAAAAAAAAAAAAAAACTAGCGGAGATAGAACAAAACGCTAAATAACAAAGAGGCTCGGTTGCGACGAGCAACGACGAAGTCCGAATAAAAATTTCACTGCGTCACAGGTGGTGCCACTGAAACCAATCAAATATTCATAAAAATACGATCTCGTTGACTACAATGGTACCACCCATAACATAGTAAAAATTTCATTCGAATCTTGTGTGGGCACATAAAAAGTCATACTATTCTTTGCTGTCTCCATTAATATTAAAATTCTTTAAATAAATTTATAATTTCGTACAACTTCAAGGGTAGTTTCAACCCCTTTGAACAATTCATCAGCGAGCCAAAATCGAAAAATATCAAGTGGGCGATGTTCTAGCTTGAACGAGTTCACTTTTATAATGAATGTATTAAACTGAAACGCTCGTCGCGCGAAACATAAATTGATTTCAGGAGCCGAGTACAATTTCGCCCGGTCTCGAAATTTATTCAAAATGTTCTAAACGATTTCTCGCTCACGTAACGTATCAAGTTACGGTTGTAGTATTATTGAATACTATCCACTAAATCATTACAAGCAAGCAAACTCTCGCTGTCCTCCGCTCGCGGAGTTGATAAAATTCCGCGGAGCGTTCAGCGCGTATCTCACTGCTTCAAGCCAACCGAATGATATATTTCATCAGAAATTTTAAACACGGCACGATCAGCCCCAAGCCTGCAAACCATCGAGCCGTGAATCGATTCTGTTATTTTACAGCAAAAATTGAAGCCTTCCTATTTTCCCTTTTTACAAAGAAAAAATTACAACAGAATAAGAATAAATAGTTACAGTACATGTACTGTAATTTAATGAGATACATATTAAACTTTCGGATAACGTATTTTAAGAAAATTCTAAAAAAGAAAAAGAAAATCGCTCTTTCCATCCGAATTTAGCATAACATCTCCTTAATCGGCGGTAGAGCACCTACAATCGCGAGTCTCTGAAAACATCCATTAACAGGCTGCATAATTACTCGATGCTTAAATACATGGTATTTCTTCGTGGGTTTTTTTATGTTTGCGCGCGTCAAGCGTTCTTACGCAAATCGAGTTTACGTAAAATTCCAAGCACAGGGCGAGTGAAATTTGTAATTTAAATTTTTAAGCGCAGCTTAACTTCGCTCTTTCCGCTTAACTTAATTTCTCGCGAAGGGTATTTTTCACAGTATAAAGTAACTGAAAACTAGAGGGGAAAACTAACGCGGAGTGTATCAGGTTAAAAAATGTACAACTATATTTCTTAGGCGGCTCGAGATCTACGAGGAAATAACGTATCGAAAAATATTGAATGCAAAATATTTATTGCGAGCTGATGATAGACTATTTCTTTTGGTCCTATTCGAATTAAAGATTATGAAACAAATATTTTTGTGAGCCTCTTCGTTACGAAACCAGGCTGATTGAAATAGTATTTTTATAAACACGATATAATTCCACTGGAGACAGTGAAATATTCCCAATTACTTTTAGCAAACTAGCCAACGATCTTTTATCTTCGCTGGTCCCGACCTAATTGACTGCATACATTAAAACGTCTCCTACTGGCGCACCGTCGAAAAGAAATCAGTTTGAAATTTATATTAGGCGAGCGAAGAATAGCACAGAGGGAAAAAAGCGTTCGCGCTTCTATGCGGCTCCATCTTACCGCGCGAGATTTATCGCGAGTCAAGGCTCTCATTTAAATATTTTTCACGGTTCTCTTTCAAGATATAAAATATATTCCGAGCACAGGCTTCGAAATCCTTTCCGGTTTATTCAACCAGCCAGCAATTTTCCGTGTACCGTTTGCACGGGACTGGGCCAACGCATTCCCTTCCCTGTTATGAGCAAAATGCGGTTATTGCAGAAATACAAGAGTGGAATAACGTTTCAATCATCCGGTGTCGGTGGAAATACTTTTACCTCAGACGCAGATATCGCGAGTTTAACATAATGAAAGTAGACATATTTTGCGCCGGTGACCCGATATTTTTCAACCGCAATGTTCATCCTAATCCCTTTCTCTGAATCCCCATAAACTTGACGTCCCACGCAAATATTTTTGGGTTCAAACGTGTTTGGAAACTCGGCACAGCGAAACCGTCTCAAAACTTGGGAGTCATGGTTCGTTAAACTCAACGAAAGTGCGAAATGGGATGGGACTCGTCAGTTAATTAAACTTCCAAGTTCGTATCGCAAAGTATGCTTCCCTTTGATTTTATTCCGCGAAACGTGCGCCGGCCGAAGTCCCCGGATAAGTTTCCGATATCCGTGTCGTCGCAGAGGGAGCACAAGTGTCCACTTTAAAGTGGAGACACGGTTAAAGGGAGAGGAAGCCCACGCACACGAGGGAAACTTGGACTCGCGCGGAGAAAATGTGAGGGAACTGTTCTGGACAGAGGGGAGGACCCGTTTCACGGAATCTTGCTAACGATACGTAGACGATTCTCCCTTCTCTCGGATACGAATAACATTCGCGAGGAAAGCGAATGAATTTTTCTCTCGAGGTGAACAAATATTTCTTCGCTTGGCTCGAGTTATTTGAGTCTCGGTAAATGTAACCGAAAGCAATGAGTGCAATGTATATGGAAATTTTAATAATTTCAGCAATGTTCCTCGATTTTTCGTATTTCATTTTTATTAATATATTTCTTTATACTTTTATATATTTCCGTTTTGTTTTTGTAACTTTTTGTTGCACGAACGAAAAGCATGCACATTGTACAGTATAGCAGGCTTGAAACAAGGGTTAACAAGGCTACTTTATGGAGAATTTAGATAATTAATTCGAGACCCAACTGCGGACACCAGATATTTCTAGGCATAATTAAAACTATCTGTTTATGAGGTCCAGGGGAAAGAACATGCGAATGATACGGACCTAAAAATTCCAGGAAAACTGGTTTCGTGGAAATGAGACAGAGATAGCCGAGCTTCTGTTAACTTAAATGGGAAGCTGAGTTTGAGATTTTAGGGGTGCACTTTTTTCTTTTTATGGTCAAAAAATAGACTCGATATTCTTGTTACTTGTCTCTAGAATATTTCCACCAAATTTAATTTTAAACATTTCTAAATTGTAAAAGTGTTAATTTAATACAATCTTGTATACATAATGTGAAACTACCCTGAACATTTTTGTTAAAGAAATACTTACTTGGATGAATTTTTAACATTTTGATCTTTGCGATGCTCCGTAAAAAAATTGAGTTCGTAGTAAGAACTAGATATTGCACGTCTTCGAGATTAAATGCTCCAAAGAGAAAACTAAAAAGACTCCACGCGCGAATACAGTTCGTTAGAATGTAATCAGATTTTGCGTCCGTCTGAAAAAGAAATTTAACGAGTTTTCATCGAGAAACCGAAAGAAAATTTACGGTCATCGAGTTAGGAAGTCAATATTAGAAGGAAAAAGTTCCAGTTATACTGAAACTTAGATTACTGGCTGTTTTACTAAAGAATTTGAATACCGTAATGACTTGCTACATCAAACGACATCTCTCGATGTGAAACGAACATTTCACGGTCCAGAACATTCTTTGAATGGATTGCTACGCGTTCATCGACACGATGCTACTCATAAACGTTTAGAAAAAGAGAATTTGTATTCAACACGATCAATTCTTCCGCCACTCAAACGTCAATGGAATTTTCACATCCACTCGAACAGAAACATCACTGACAAGTGAAACCGGAGAACACGACTGTTGCGACAACAAAATAGAGAATATTACCAAATTATTATTAATACGCAAATCTATAAAATCTAGTTAACTTATTGGCCAGAAGAAAGCCTGATCGTCCCCGAGGCGAATTTGATCGATTCACCAGCGTTTCCTTCCTCTGAAAGAAGGGTCGAAGTCAAAGGTTCCAATCCTAATACGAAATTCAATTTTTAACCCTGGAGAGAGCTTGCGTCGCAGTTGATGATTCTCCATGATATTTCACCGGATATTCTTCATCCGTAAGACCCTGGTGGCCCTGTTCTATCAGGATAGCTGAGGAATGTACACGCGAGGTGAGAACTCACCACGTCACGAATACCCATAGACCCATATCGGAAATACGGATATATCCGATTCAAATGCCCTTGCGACAGAATCCAACTCAACCCCTCCTCGTCGGGCATTAGGGTGACAAATGGCTAGCTACCCTCCTAGCTACCTCGTCTGTGTCTCTGAGCGCCCTTGGTCTCTGCCAATATCGACGCTCTAGGTCCGAATTCTCTGGAATTCCATGCTTGGTTTACGCGATCGTTTCGCGTCACACTTTGTTAGGCTAATGCACTGATGAATTCTTAGTCGTACGAAGCACAATTGAACACCAGTGAAACTGTTCGAATCTGTGTTTCTTTCCTGTCTTTGCTTGGTGAATAAAATTGACAAATAAGTAAGACGAATGTACAGATAAAATTATCCAACATTTTGATGGTTCAAAAATTATGTAGAATTTGCAAGTGTCTAAAATACGACATAGAAATACGAAAGATGGCTCAAAGACGTATGTATCTTCCGGAGTAATTTGGCGAGTAATTTGTAGTCTCTACGAAGCTTGAGAAAATCCCTCGTCCTTCCAAAGGAAGTTAGCAGTTTCTCCTAGTAACTTTGGAGATGTAATATCACTCGGTAAAATTTTGCGTATTATTACATAAGCTGTACGTAAAGCTCTGTACATCACGCGGTAAACAGAATCGTCTAACTTCATAACGTTAAGTTACTCGTTATGTCTTTGTGCACGGTGCCAACACTGCCGTGAAGTGCATTAATTAGTTTCTTAATTGTTTGCTCGTTTTCAAATTCTTTAATGGAACAGCTGCGTTTCGCTTCGGAGGATATTTGTGAAATAAAAATGTAGAAAGCAACTACGATATCGAATTTTACTAAAAACATTTTTGTGACAATTTTACCGTGTATATCGGAACCAAAAAAAATTGGTATCGAACTTGCCACTTTTGACACCAGTCTCCCCCACAACTTTCATCGTTGACACCGATAAACTGGAAAAAAGCTCGTTCCCCTTTTACAAATTCGCAACGATAGTATTGTTTCCGATGAACACCCTGTAATTGCTTCAGAGAATTCGCCTGTCCAAACTAAAAATGCTCCGTATCGTTCCACTGCATTCGCATTCGTTTACCCGATTAAACGGAAAATCCGCGCAATACACAATCGATAACCCGTAAATTCGTGGAAATCGAATTTTAAAACGGCGCGATACGTGACTGCCAAACAATTATCGATTTCGACGCCCCGGTGGACTGAATCGCCGCCAAATCGACTCCAATTCCGGACTTCTTGACTCGCAAATTCGGAACGCAATCTGAACGGTTAATGCAGGCCAATTGTTCACGGTGGGCATCGGTACCATTGTGCCCCTAGTTTCCATGATAATTTAATCAAGGCTACAAAGTTATCTTCAACCAGTATTGTCGTCGACGTCAGTTAAATATCGTTTCACTCACGTTTCGATCCCTGGACAATTGCATCGAGATCCTTAAATCGTTACCGAATATCGTTACACGAATTTGGGTAGTTATTCATAATTTACTCACAGCGGATTGTAATTAATTTGTACGCTTTGGATTTAATCTTTTTGTTTGCTTATACCCTGAACTTACTAGATCAAAATAATAATTTTTATGAATATTTGTACGCGTAGCTAGAATTTATATAACAAAGTTTAAAGCACTGCTGCGAGATTGCTGGCTCGCTCGAAAGAGGAAACCCAGGGACGCGTCATTGGCATCCTTTAGGGAGGAATTCGATTGCTTTCAGTGTCCCGCGCGGAATCACTATTTAAATGACCGTCGTGGTGTATATAGCCTGTTAGAGTGTAATACGAGGATGGGTCTGTACTCTGAAAGAGACAATTTCCGGGCGCTGCGTTTCCAGAGGCATGAACCACGAAACGACCACACGGTGGAAATCACAAAACAATAGAGCTAGTCGGAGTCATTATCGAGCACGTACAAAGGGTATTAGAAACGTAAACCTTCTAATGCCTTCGATAAACATCCATCCACCAACAAAATTCTATTCAACTAAATTTCATTGAAAAGTGTATTCGAAATTATATTGTATTAATCTGTTAATATACAGAAATTAAGGAGGTTGCAATTACAAATCTAAACATGTTTTAATCTTGCACTTGGTGTCATATAAGCTTACAAAGTTAAAAAAAACCTTTATATATATCCCATTCTAAGTATCAATTCACAGAAACGTGATGGAACCCAATTACTTGTGATTCAATCTTGGAATCCTCAGCTCTCAACACATTGACCGGAAGACCGATTGCTTAAGAGATCGCAGACCAAAATGCCCCTAGTGTTTCCCACTTGACTGTTGATTGATAACTAATTTCTAATTGATTTTCCGTCTAATAACCAAGTTAGTCCGAAGGTATCGTGGCCTCTCTTCCATTATGCTCTCAGTATAACAACGATGTCTGTTGCACGTTCGCTGGTGAATAGAACTTTAGTCAAGTGCCTGACTCCGCGTAAATTTGCTTGCAAATATCGCATGGTTCTCGACAGACTGTATTTAGGTGCTCGGAGAAAAATTGAATTTGACAATCATTCTTGATGAAAACGATATATATATAAAAAAAAGTCACGGGAACTGATAGTTGCGGAGATAAAAAATCATTTGCGAGGATCTGTTTCAGACGAAATAAGCATTAATTGCAAATTTCAACTTTAGTTTAGACTTTAATCAAGTTTCGCACCAAACGCATACGAATAGAGAAATGAAGTACACGTGTACGGAAAGTATCGGATAAAGCACAGTACAAAGTGTATAATTAGACCCACGCGCACTGAGATCGTATTACATCGATGTGTACCAAAGCTCGTAGCGAGCCGAATTTATTGAAAGCAAAGTGCTCGTCGGTATAACACGAACTTGGAGTATCGTTTCGGGAACTGGAGACGTGACGCGATTGGAATAGCGAGCTCATGCTGCATAGGTATACCACGATCCAGGCACGTGGACCAGATTCGACAACTACATTCGGAAATTCTGCTCGGATCACCTGGTAACGCATTAAGAACGTGCGGAACCAATCGAAAGGCTCTTGAAGAAATTTTCTTTTACATTTATATCACCTAAACTTACCGAAAATGAAAGTATAGCTTTCAAACAACAAACAACTTTCCTAACAAATGTTTCGCTTGGAATCTTCTCAAGAAATAACGAACTTATTTCGATTCGCAATGTCGCAGAATATTTTTAGAAACTATTTTGCGATATCATAAAATAACGCTAATAACATTCATAAAATTATACTACCAGATATAGCTGTCGTATAGTTTCACTTATTATGTAAATTATACGCCTGTTCTTACGGTTCTTTGATTGATTGACATTGAAAAGAATAGAAACTTCGCGTACATACATGCGAAAATCGAAGCACAGTTAGGGCTAAAGAACGCGTCAAATATTCATAGAATTCAATTTCACTAGCGGTCGCTGCGAACGATTTGAAATTCAGCGCCGCGACCATCGCCCCCTCCCCCCGCCCCCAACTTGGAACATTCAATTCACAAACGCGGAAATTTCGGGTTGCCGAAAAAAACACGACAGAAAATACAAAATAAACACTTCTTTCCCTTATTTCATAACAGGTTCGCGATCGCAACAAAACGTATACCATAAGTAACGGAATGAACGATATGCAAAATAAACGTTTGACAGAATATCTCATCGAGAGTCGGTTGAATCAAGCAAAAGAAAAGAAAATTGTCGATGAAAGGCGTCGAGTACTCACTCCTCCGCTATCCACAGGTAGACCATAACCTCCTTTCAGTTCGTCTCGCGGAGACGCACGCACTGGATCCGTGATTTCCGCGCTTTCTGACGAATCCGCTGCACTTGAGTACCGAGGTCTGAACAGAGAAACCGTGACGCATTATTTCGACCGCGTGGAACACGAAAGTGGAATCAAATACTTATTTCCAGAGGCTCGGGCAACAAAACGACACCGATCGACATGCTGTCACGATTTACACTGACGCGCGCCTCGCACCCGCGTACACCGTTCCCGCTTATGCCATGGCGTTACGTTGTATCGATTCCCGCGGCCAATGAAATATTTCTTTGTGTTAACAACCATATGACTTGAGCGACGCACAAACGAGACACAATCGATACGCATGACATGTTTACCTGTGAACTTTCAACCGCGAATATATTTTTTTTACCTTCTTGACCTGAATGGGACGAAGCTGTAATCGCGCAAACGTTTAAAAATAAATTGTCTGTAACTGTCTGTAATTAAATACGAAATATTATTTTCCTTCGATTAAAATAATATTACAGCAATGTGTCGGAAAGTATTGCCACGTATTCGTCTCCGTTAATTTTTTCAAGCGAATTCGACCGACCGCGAAAATGTGCGCCGCAGAAGGCCTTCGATCTCGCATGCACAATGGACAAGGTCGAAATTTTCAAACCGGCATTTCTCTTAACACGGTTCGTTTAAATAATTGGCACAGATTTCGTTAATATTTTTCATACGCCATAGATCTTGATCGCCATTCCGCTCACGTTCTTTTGTAGCCATTTGTTCCTTGATGTTGGACAGCATATAATTGATAATAAAAATGATAAAATATAGCTGTTACCCAAGAACGCCATAAATCTAATATAAGTTATTGCAATCATCTGGGCTCTATAATCTTGAAATTGTAATATGTTCCTGTGTCCTCTGATCGAACAAATGATTGAAACCAAAATGTCTAAAATATCCTAACCGACACAAATTCCTCGACTCGACAGCCAGGCACAATCGATCATTTCCATCTTCACACAAATTCGTTGTTCCATTTACTAATTATCGAAATAGGTCGCGAAGATTCCCTCAACCATCGCTCCGCGATTAACCCACCGCGTTCCGATCGCGTTACCATTAACTTCCATTGTCTCGGCGACGCAAGAACCAGATAAAACTGTCGAGAAGTTCGTGTTCTGTTAAATTTATCACTTTATTCAGTAGCTCCGAGTCGAAGCAAGACGACCCACCTTCCCTCGAATGGCATTCATCTGCTCGTAAGGAGCCGCCGATCGATGTCCTAATTCAACAGGTGCAGGAACGCCGAAGACGCAGGCCATTCTACATTCTACGGGAATTTCTGGAAATCGCGCCGCTGGCAACGGCCAGGAAAACCGATAAGATTCGCGGCGATGTTGGTGAAATTCCATCGATACCCTCCTGTGATACGACGGCGAGATAGTCCAAGGTGATGTCAGTCGGGGAAGATGCACTGCTGAGATACTCGGTCTCCTGGAAGAGAAGGAAGAGGAAACAGACGAGGAAATAAATCCTTCGTAGAGGGGAATGCACGTGAGACGAAACATTAGTGAACATTATTGGGGATTAGACGTACAAAGCGTTTTCCGAAAGGGGCTATTGTTTCTTAATAACACGTAAAAAGTAAATAATAGTGACCATAATTTTGATGCAATTCAAAAAAACGATGAACATTCAAATAGATCGTTAAATTAGCAAAAGAGCCTTAACATTTTTAGATTAGAAAGATTAAAAATTCAGAAGTGTTCCATATATCATCTATCTCCCATTAAAAATCAAAGCGATGAAGCACATTTTGGCCAGACCCGTTGCCAGGGTTTCGCAGAAACTGCTGCGCAGTATAGACAGTTTTGGAGGTGGTTATTTGCGGGCTATCTATAGGAACGAAGTGTATGCATTAATACATCGTTGGGAAGCACTTTCTGTGCTGATTACGAAAATGTATCTCGAATATGCTCGCGTTTCCATTGTTCGTTTCGTATATTTTTAGAATGAGCTGAGACAGAATTAAAGTTTGGTGGTTTTGGCGCCATTACTGGAATGGATCCAAATTGTAAGTATGGAGCCATTATTATATGTAGGTATGAGATATCTGTGCGTGGTAGTATGGTGAACGAAAAAACACCCAACTTGCGTTTCTCCGTTTTACATATACATTTTTATAACGGTAGATTAGAGACTTTTATTACTACGTGAAATATTAGGTTTGAGAATATTTCGTATATTTTTTATTCGTATCGCGAAGATATGAATTTGCATAAACATCCGCAGTCCAATCATGAGCCACTTTTGCAAAACTGGAACACCGTGGTAAAGCCGACCTAGATATTTTATTCCGAGATGCATGGAACAAACAGAAAAAGAAAGAAAAGCGAGAGGAGAAAGTAAGAAGGAAACCGAGGATCCCACGTAAAATAGATAAGTCGTTGGAAGTTTTATCGGCACTGATGACTCGTGAATTCTGCGGTAAACCAAAATCGATTGTGAGAACCGACTATCTTCTAGAGGCATTCCCTAAGAATGAGGTTAAGAGAGGAGGGAGAGAGCATATTCTTCCAAAGGAGGGATGATGTTATTTTGCGCTTATTGGATCTCCTTCCGAGCAGCTAAGATCAACAACATGACTAGGGAAAAAATGTGAAAAAGATTACAAGTTTGTATATCAAAGAAAACCTAAGCCAGAGGGTGAAATGTGTATTATTTTAAATAACAGTACAGTAGAAATATTGCAGAAAGATGTTCTTTTTTTTTTTTTTTAGAAAATGTTAAAAATAGAATGTATTTATTAGCCTACACTGTTTATAGTAGTAAGCGCGATACTTATATATGTAGATATTTGAGCAGACGGAGGCGCTCGGTTGAAGCGACGTTGATCATCGGCGACGTTTACAAAATTCGTGGTAAAAAAAAAAGAAAGGGAGCAACCGAATTTTCCTCGGACGTATTTCAGATTGTAATCTGGAGCGGAAAAGGGGGAGCGCGCGAGTCCTTCGGATTCAGACCAATATTGTTCCCGTTTGACGAATGAAGCGTTCCATTCCGTGGACGCGGCCACCACCAGATATATTTTTGGTAATCACTCATTTTCACCCCGTGCACGGCTTGGAAAATCGACGCTCGTCGAACCGCCCCAACGTTGGATGCAGTCCGACGTTTCAGGGGAAGAATGTAACCGAAAAGGGGAATTTTCATTTTCGCGGGATATAAATTGCGGGGAAGTACCGATGTCGATCTAACGCTATCGAACTTCCGTCATTCCAGGTCTGAAACAGAACGGATTGACATTTTTGCTCCTCTCTCGTCGGTGGTTCCGTTTTACTGGTATCGACCACGGAAACGATTATACTTCGCAGAGTGGGTTGTTAATTGAATAGTTGAACACCAATCGTGGCTAGCTTTCTTGCTGGCTTCACAAAATAATTTACAAAGTCACAGAAACAGTTGTACCGTATCGTTGATTTTCATTAATAATTTACTTTGTACTTTGTACTCAAATTCGGATCGAAATATTTATTTAATAATTATACTACATGTATTCTACGATATTCTTTTATTTTTCGATGAAAATATAATCTTTTATTAAAGTCTAAACATAATCCTTTTTACGTCAAGAACATAAGTTATTTGAAAAGCAAACAACCAAGGAAGTCGATAAATTTTCATTCCCTCAAGCTCACCACTGATCGAGGCCCCAAAAACAATTTTCTCTTTCAAGAGAACTCCTTCCAAAAGTTATCTCAAAGAACCTGGACGTTCCGGATAGAGAAAAATCTCTACCGGTGTCCCTCCCAAAAAAAAAGCTGCACCGACCCAAGACCAACTTCCTCCAGCCTTTCTAGGATCTTTTCTGTGCGTTACTCTGCTATTAAAGAAGTCGTCACAGGAGAAGAAACGTCTGCGTGAGCAGCATTCCTCCAAGCCGCGAGCAGCGTCCCTCAAAGGCTACCTCGGCCAAGAGCTCCTCGAACTCCGTTAGACGGAGCTTAGCAGCACGTAAACGCCACGAGACTGAAAATAGCATTTTGAGAAGTTTGTCCGGTTATACCTGATAGCGGCGAATGGAAGTCGAGGGACGGACGTAGCTTCTCGTCGCGGACGAGGCAGGCTCGATGGAACGCCAGGAGCGCCATCGGTCGCGTTAATCTACTTTGTTAGCTCTAACGAGGGGCGCAGTTTATACTCTCAGCTTTTATCGAATCGGCCAAGCACTGGAAATGAGCCCCCTTCGCGTTCACCGACCACTTTGCGATTATCCAGTTATTTTCCCGATTCGGAGCCCATTCGTTAAATTGTCACTGGTGGGCGTGAGAGCGTACCGGAAGCGAGCCTGTTTCGTTATTAAACTAACGTTCTCGGAAAAGAGAGATTATATTTTAACCTGATACTGTCGGACGATTTAACGAAGCGGTTTTTTTTTAACTGTTGGACCATTATCAGGGGTAACTCGAGGTAAATAGATACGAATAGTTACATTAACAGCAAATCAAGGGAATTTAACAAATATTAAACGTATATAGAAATAACCAACCTAGAAAATACATTCTATGTATATAAAAAGAGAAGAATTATTTGAAATTTCGTACTCGCTTTAATTTTATTTAAGGAATTGTTCTTGGTATCCAGAAAATTGCCCCAGCTTCGAAATAAATGGAACCATACGCCGTGATCGATACTCGCGACAACTAGAGTAGACATGCTCCACTTTATCAAAGTAGAAAAACAGCGTATGCCAATATCAATTTTCTTTACCTTCATCCCTAACCCAAAGATATCAACCATCTTGTTCACATCGAGTAAAAATTACACACAGCTCAAAGATTCATGAAATGTATCGATATAATATCGATCTACCAGCCAAACATTTCAACGTTTAATTCGATAAAAATGTAAAGTAGTCTTTAGGAGTTAATTTGAAAGATTGACGAAATCAAAGACTCTCGAGTTTTTTATATTCCGTGAAAGATCCTGTGCAAGTCCTGCAAGAATAATTCCACTTCAGCCACAAACCCTCGTAACGTAAATCCAATATCCCCATAATATGTGATACGTATACGTATTATCTAATTATTTCAAACTACGCTGCTAACGGCTGGCTGTACAATCGATGCACCGAACGTAATTCACCTGAATCGCAAAATCGACCCAACAGGAAACCATAATTTACAGATATACGGTCAAACAGCCCTGAATAAACTGACAAACAGATTTCGCCAATGTGTTCCCCATCCACACTAGTGAAAAATAAAAGATTCTCCTGATGGGTTGATTATTTACCTCTGAAAAAAATTCAAAATCTCATCTATTCTTTCGTGAATCAGTTCAACTTTCCTGACTCGTTCCTCGATACATGCAACTTCTGGTCGTGAAAGGGTCACATTTAAGTTTTCATGAAACCTTAAATGAAATGACCTTTCGAGTACAATATTCTACTGCCTCGTAATCGTACGGTGTAGAAAGTTCGTGTCAAAGGTGGTTTTTACATCATCGTAAAGGGAAGGTACGGTCTTAGTAAAGTATTACGGCTTCTCAGCCTCTCTCTTTCTCTGTGGGTCACAAAAAAGGGATGAAACACGTCCAGGAAAATGTTTATTCAAGCTGCTGAAGCACGAGCAACGAGCCTCGTCGACGTTCGCCTGCGAGCTGCTTTGTTCGCACGGATCGCGCGGATTGAACGAAGGAATTGCGACACCTTGGGATTTCCCCCTCTTGTATAAATCGCTCTAAGAGATTATCCGAAATTCGAGGAAAACAACACGACCAAGCGTCGCAACAAATGTGAGCAAAGCGAGACTGCGGTATATCGGATTGTAGTATAATTAAATAAAAAATTTGTATTTAGATCCACCGTAGTGGAAATTAAATCGAAGATCTAGAAGTTATTAATTTCTACACCTGATATGAATAATCATAATTAAGATGCAACTGGATAGAACGATAAACGTTCCATTAAAAATTCTGCAAATTAACTTTGAACTCGACTCTTTGATTTGTCAGTTGTTTTATTTTATGGCAGCGGGGTTCCATTCAAAGGACTGTCAAACGAACCGTGCGTATAAAAATCACTAGGCAGTCTTTAAACGGTCATAAAGCGCAAGGATTTTATTTAAAAAATGCCTCTCACGCGATCATAAAACGGTGATATCCATAGCTGAGCGTTATCGCAGCGCGCGCAGTATGTTGCTCGTAAACGGCCGTCAAATGCTTCAGTCCTCGCGATTCTATGGTAGTATGCGAAATAAATACTTTCATGGAAACATTTTGTTTTGAGCCGCCTCTATTTTTCATGACTGCTTTCCCGATTGTTTTTACCAACGGAACCGAAACGTTGAACAGGGACGCAGTGACGCGATGATGACTTTCATAACGCCATCGAGATACGCTTCATTTCAACAAAAAAATTGAATCGAAGCACGCAACACTGTGGAAAAATAAATAACAAAGGATGTTGGCACGCGTAGCTCTCAAGAGAAACAAAAATATTGAGTTTAAAAATTCAGGGAACATTAAATTTGATGAAAAATCGAACGTTTAATAAGCAATGGTATCCGGTCGATAGGCCGCTAGTAAATTCCAAGGCGCAATTCGCAGGTTTTTTCCCCGATAATGGTTATTCGTGTGTCGATACTGGTAGACATTTCTAATCGATAGCGCTCCATAACCATTACGCGGCCCGTTTATTCGTACTTTATCTTGCAACGCTACTTAAATCCAGTAATTAATCAGCGCAAACGAGGACATTAGTCACTCTTTGCAAAACTCTCTAGCCTTGCTTTGCAGCGCGCTAACGCGTAATCATGTATCATGCATCTTTAAGAAGCGTGATAAATGAGAAATTTCAGAATCAATCTAAATTCAGAATATAATTAGTTGAGATTTTAATAAATAAAAACAAATCTCAAGATGTAAGCATAATTCTAGGAAAATGAAATACCTCCATAGAAAATTTAAAAATATTTTATCCCGTGACACCAGTATCCAAACCATTGCGTCGTTATTCCGTACTCGTCTCAGTTAATTATTTCTTCTGTGCAATCAGTTCCACAAAGTTCGTGGCAGGGCGAAATTAGTCGCCAGTCGGCAACAAACGTCTACGAAATGGGTCGTGTTACCACGATTCCATTGTGCGCTCATTGTGAGTTTGATCCCGTCCGAAATAAGCGCGACCCGATTCAATTATCCTGCGAGAGGTAATAAACGCCGACTGCTAAGACAAGCTCGATATAAAGCAACGTGGCCCCACGCGGCTACGTTTCTGCTCCACACGCGGCGCTCATTTACATTCGAGTCACCGGTGTTATAGCGGCGATACACCCGGTATATATCTGTCGGTACACTCGGTCTATGCCATGGACTGTATGGCATGACTAATTATACTTCAGCCCGCGGCAGATCTCGTTGGCTTGGCCCTCAAGAGGCGGGAAGCACCCCATTAAAGCTCGAGCTTCGACCACCCTCCGCAAGGAAGACCACCGAAACGCCAATACGAAGCCCACCAACTGGAAGGACGAGGACGTCGAGCAGAAGGAGAGGAGGCAACGGAAGAGGAACGGCTAGATAGAGGCTGCGAACATACGTTATTCTTTTTCCTCCGCGAGCTACCTGCCTACCTTCTCCGCCATCTTCACGTACGACCTACTCCACCCTTCCCTGCCTCCATTTTCTTATTTTTCCGCTGCACAATCCCTTCGACTTATCCACAGACTTTTTCACCTTTCGTTAAATTTGGAGTCTTCACAAAATATTGACGAAATGTCAGTCAAGTTTGTAGTTCAATTACTGATTTTTCTGAATTTCTGGTCCTTTTGTTATTATTCTGATATAACAATTTTATAGCCTTAATGTTTTAGAATTTTAATCGTGAACGTGAAACTATATTTTATTTTCAATAATTACCACGAGATCCTCGAAACTTATCCACAACCGGTGTCAAGAACAACTGAACCGGACAAGAATAACGGAGGAACGAAACGGTAGAAGAGGAACATGGATACAGAGGCTGTGGAACGTACGTTATTCTTTTTCTTTCGCGAGATACACGCCTACTTACTCCACCATTTTGATTTACGATGCCTTCCACCCTTCTTGCCTCTATCTTCTTATTTTTAAACCGCACATCTCCTCCGTTTTATTCCAACGCTTTTTAACCTTTTTCGATGTTCTGGAGCAATAGGTCAACGTTTTTATCGATCACGACGTTCCTTTTATATTTTAAACCTGTTTAAAGTTCACGAATCTTTACCAGATTTATTTTTTTCGACACTTTACTCGTCAAATTAATTTATTTAGTTCTTAAATGAAAAGACCTTTCATTTATCAATGGGTGACGCGTGAGTGAACGTGTTATACACTACTATGACCCAGAAAAATTACGTTCCCCTGCATGAAAATTGCATTTCCACCGAACCCAAAACGGCAGTTTGCCGTGGCAGATAACGATATGCGGCACGGCACCGTGTGCTCGTCGCCACGCGAGACTGAGCCGCGAACATAATAACAAGTAAAAATCGACAGCGAGACAAGTTGGAATGCTGTGTACATCGCGTAAAAGGTAGGCGAAAACGGGCTTGGGAGAAGATCCCGTCCTCGAGGCAGTGCCTTTCGTTTCGCTCGCGAAAGACGCGCTCTGTTTCGATCACAGGGAAGCAGAGCATTTCTTGTTGAGGATCTGGCACCGTCGGCGATGCCAGATGCCGTGAAAACCACGGAGACACTCGATGTTTTAGTGTAATGGAAATTCCGGTCCCCTCGCGGCTCCTCGAAAACGAGCAATCTCGAGGATCGTTTCTGGGTGAGCTATATACCGCAACTCCTTGGCCTGCCAAAGTGGCACGTGGGACTGCCATGTGTGTGTGTCTCCATTTGTGTGTGTGTGTGTGTGTGTGTGTGTGTGTGTGTGTGTGTGTGTGT